>NC_045552.1:34387920-34738753 GCF_009769535.1 Thamnophis elegans
TTATTTGCAAGATTTTCAGCAGCTTAAAGTACCCCATGAATTGTCTCAGCACCATGAACTTCTCCAGATGAAGGGATCTTAAGCTTCCAGGCAAAGGAGAATTCAGGGAAGGCCAGACCCATCTCATCCAGGGAAGACTGATCTAGATGGACACCCAGAGCAAATATGGTTCATTCCCAGGAACCCTGCAGATAGGTCAGAGTCTAAAGCAATCTTAGTTCGTCAATCTTAGAAAGTTTAGGATGCATGGGCTGCAACTCCCAGAATGCCCCAGCCAGCCTTGCTGCAGGTCAGTTTTTGATGGTTTTTTTAAATAGTAAATTCTGCTTTATGGAGCTTTATCTATTTGGGAAGCAAATGCCCACAACATTGCACAAAAGAAATTTGAGTGTTAATGTATTGGAACTTAAGTTATCATCAAATTATGATGATCTACTGGTGGATTGTGTGCAGCATGCAGTTGTCACAACATGGGATTGAGTGTGTTTATGGCATCCATTACTCCAGGGATGAGCTGTGTCAGGAAGAACAATGGAATCAAGATCAGCTGCTGATGCTGAATGGGTCTTCTTTTGGAAACAGGAAACTGGGCGGGACAATCGACGTGATTGGCGGACAGGCTGGCACCATCCGGAGGGTGGAAGGAAGGCGGCGTGATAAACATGCCTCTGAAGAAAATCCCATTCAGGTAAGAACTGAAAAGGGGACCTCAGGCCTTGCACGCTCTTAGCTTTCAATCCAGATTAGACGTTCCTGATTGGGATAAGACCACACTTGGGACAGTGTAGCCATTTCTAGTCACCACAATATACAGTAAAAAAGATGTTGAGACCCTAGAAAGTGTGAAGAAAAGAGCAACAAAGATGATAAGGCATCTGGAGGCTAAATTGTATGATGAATGGTTGAGGAAGCTGCTGTAAATTCTGTATTTTTTTCGGAGTATAAGGCACTCCGAAGTATTAGAGGCACCTAACTTTTGGGGAGGAAAACAAGGGGGGAAAATCTGCTTCTGCCTCCCAGCAATTTGCCTCTCAGCATTGGCCTAAAGCATGGGATCATCAGCTGTTTCAGGCTGCAAGGATTGCTATAGCCTATTGCAGCTTCCACAAGCCCCATTTTCCCCATTTGCTGCAAGGAGGTAAATTGCTGGGAGGCAGAGGCCAAAGGGTGGGGGACAGTGGATGGGTGGGGCTACATTCAATGTATAATACGCACCCAAATTTTCACCCTCTTAGGGGGGGAAAAGGTGTGTCTTATACTCCAAAAAATACGGTTTGTCTAGTCCAACAAAGAAGAGGATCAAAATGCCTTTTGATTCATGGGGTATATTCATATCTATGCAGATAGTTACTTTAGTGTGGCAAGATTCTGCCGTAGGCAAGTAAGGTCTAACAAAGAGAAGGACCAGGGGTGACCTGATAGCAGCTCCCAATATATGAGAGGCTGCCACAGAGAGGAGGACATCAACCAATTCTCCAAAGCATCTGAAGCAGGATAAGAAGTAACGGGTGGAAGATTGTGAAGATTCTCCTAGAACTAAGGAGAAATTTCCTGACACGGAGAACCATTGGAATGGCTTGCCTCAAAAAATTGTGGGTGTTTCATCACTGAAGGTTTTTAAGAAAAAATTGGACAGCCATTTGCCTGAAAAGGTGTAAGGTCTCCTGCTTAAGCAGGGGGTTAGACTAGAAGTCCTCCAAGGTCCCTTCCAACTCTTGTTATTCTGTTACTCTATATCTTTGTATGCAAGGCTGGATTATCCTCCTCTTTATTCCATTTTAAAATGTTTCTCTTCTTTCAAACTACAGTATGTCAAACATCAGCTGAAGATCTGTCTCAATATAGTTCATCCCAAAATCATAATTTCTGTAAATCTACCGGCATCTTTCATTTTGATTTCCTCAAACTATAAATGATCTAACCATTGCTATAACTTGCTCTTTCTTTTAAATGCTGTTTTCAAATTGAGAGGGGATTGCTTCCTTCCCTCTCTCCACATTCTAGTTTTATAAATCTCCTGTAAATAAAATCTCATTACAGCACTATTTTTCCAGGAACCATGCTTGAAAAAGTATGTGAGTAATCTATAATTTCTAGTATTTCTTTCCTGAATCGATTGGACATATGTGACATCAATTAGGTGATGATGCAGAACTTCACCAACACATATCCCAAAAGAAAAATACCCCGTCTGAATAGTTTCATGTCTTTAAAGCAAGGGCACTGGGTCCGAACTGCACCAACTTGGATATTATTAATGAAACCTGGTGCGATTGAAGGTAAATTCATACATCCCAGGATAATGTTGCAGAATCCAATCTTAGTTCAGTTATTAAGACCAATGTTTATTCTTCCAAACTTTGGGGCTTATGATTGTTAAATGATTTAATAGTCAGCCATCAACTCCCTAATTAACAACTAAAAGATACCCCAACCAGGAACCACATAAATAGAACATAGAACAACAGAGTGGGAAGGGACTTTGGAGGTCTTGTAGTCCAACTCCCTGCACAAACAGGAAGCCCTAGACCATTCCAGATAAATGGCTGTCCAGTCTCTTCTTAAAAACTTCCATTGTCGGAGCACACACAACTTCTGGAGAGAAGTTGTTCCACTGGTTGATTGTTCTTACTGTCAGGAAGTTTCTCCTTAGTTCTAGGTCGCTTCTCTCCTTGATTAGTTTCCATCCATCGCTTCTTTCCTGCCCTCTGGTGCTCTGGAGAATAGTTTGATCCCCTCCTGAGACCTTTAGTGCTGTGCAAGATCTCATCCTTATTTCAGTCCTGGAATATTTCTGCCTCTTGAGATGTTCTGGTAAAAAGAGGCAAATATTTGTAGCTCGGGATTGAAATGAAGGATCCTGGCTGCTCTCTGAGCTTGGCTGTTTCCTTGCAGGTGCTTCGTGACCCAAACTAAGTAATATTATCAGTGAAGAGGCAGTCTTCATCTGGGGGTAGTCCTTGTGTCAGGATTCCAAATAGCATCCAAAAGTAAATCAGAGTCAAAGGCAAACGATTCCTCAAAGTTCCAATTTATTAAGAGAGCCATATTGGCACATCTGGAAAAAACCAAATCTGAAAATTTCAAGATCTTGCCCCCACACCTACAAGTCCATCACATGGTCCAATCTTCCACTGCCACGCTGGCAGCTTCCACCCATCCAGTTCCAGCCAGGTGTAGAGACAAAGGATGACCTTGACTTCCTAGAAAGAATTTTGTTATGGCTACATATCACCCAACTCCGTACAATCCCCCCTCCCATTTTCCCACAATAGAAAATGCATAGTAGAATATTATAAAGTGTGGCAGGCCTGAAGTCCAAAAAGGAAAAGAAGGCTTGCAGGCCTGACACCTCAACTTATAACAGTTTGTTTAGTGATAGTTCGAAGTTACAACAGCATTGAAAAAAATACTTATGACCATTTTTCACACCTATGACCCTTACATCATCCCCATGGTCATGTGATCAAAATTCAGATGCTTGGCAATTGACTCATACTTACAGCGGTTGCAGTGTCCCGTGGTCATATGACCCCCTTTTGTGACCTTCTGACAAGCAAAGTCAATGGACAAGACAGATTCATTTAACAACCATGTTACTAACTTATCAATTGCAGTGATTCACTTAACAATTGTGGCAAAGAAGGTTGTAAAATGGGGCAAAACTCACTTAACAAATGTTTTGCTTAGCAACAGAAATTTTGGGCTGAATTGCGGTCATAGGTCAAGGACTACCTGGCTTCAAAAACTTTCACTCTGCAGCAATGAAATCTGAACTCTGAAATAAATTAGGCAAACAAATGAATGGATAAGTATCTACACAGGAGCTCTGAAACTTTGGAAGCCTAGTTCAGGGCCCACCGGCATTAGGCCTTCCAAGTCTCTTTCAGGGTTGATTTGGTTTGGTTGGGGTTTTTTTTAAGTCAAGCTGAATTCAACACGCAGGACCTCCTCCTCTCATCCTTCTGCATTCCCATGATGTTGCAGCCTGATGCATTCCCTGCTTGGGGACTTGCTTTGACTAGGTTTCTTTTTTTCTGAAGTCCTAACCTGCTTATTCCTCTGTGCTCTCTAC
This sequence comes from Thamnophis elegans, assembly GCF_009769535.1. Taxonomy (NCBI): domain Eukaryota; kingdom Metazoa; phylum Chordata; class Lepidosauria; order Squamata; family Natricidae; genus Thamnophis; species Thamnophis elegans. Next base: position 34,391,996 of record NC_045552.1, read on the forward strand.
TGAAAGGTGCTTGGAGACCATGGGAGCAAAACTCAGCCTGCTCAGCCCCCTCAGCAACAGCCATTTGTGCCCCCGGCAGGCCCACCTCCAGCACTAAGTGGGCCTCCGCCCCACTTTCTCCATCCTCCCCCGCCACAAGTTGCCTCTGTCCCACCGCCTCTCCATCCTCCAGGTAGGTGTCCTGCTAGTGCAGATACTAAAACTGGAACTAGGACACAAAACGATCTTGGTCTTGAAGTCTGATTAGTTGAGCCAGAAGTCTGTTCTAGCAGACATTGGCAGGAGAATGGCCTTGGGGTTAACACTGGAGATACTCTTGCTTTTAAATTGCATGAGGAGGAGAAGGATTTGCTCCTTAGCTGAACTCCGTTTCTGCAGAGAAGATTGGAAAGAGGCCAGTCCAGAACAGGCAACAGGCAGCCTTGCCAATGGATTGCTTAGATTGGGATTAAAAGAGAAATTCTCCTTCAACTCAACTCCTGGGTCTCCATGGACTGTCATCCACCAAGAAGTGGTTTGATGTGGTCTCCTCCCATTTCTTATTGCTTCTATTTCCCTGGTTAGCTCACATCCCTAATATTACCTTGTGCTCCCCCACCTAAGGACTAAAGTTAGGTGAGATTATCTAAAGAAATAAGGAACGTTCCTCTTAACATTGTAAGGCACATCCACATGTAAGCATCAGAATGACTTCATCAGAATGTCCCCATTTTGATTTAGATTCACACATGTATATCTTTGTGATCTTTATCCTAGTTAATTTTAAACTGGATTTAAATGTGGCATGCAGTTCTTCTGTACCCAGGTAGGATAACCACCATTAGTTTCTTGGAAGTAAAGACTCTTCCTTAGAAAAGCACGGGAGAGCAATTTGCCCCAGTCTGAGCTACTTGGGATGCTGGATCAGCCATGCTGGGAGTTTTTGGATTGGAGCCCATGAGAGAAGGACCTTTTGCCCTTGTTTCCTCATTTGGGACAGCCAAGCCTTCTAGAATCTATACAGGGAGTCCTTGACTTCAACAGTTCATTTAGTGACTGTTTGAAGTTACAATGGCATTGAAAAAGTGATCATTTTTCAGACTTACGACTGTTGTAGCGTCCCCATGGTCATGTGATCAAAATTCAGATGCTTGTAAACTGACTTGTATTTATGACGGTTGCAATATCCCGGACGTCATATGATCACCTTTTGCAACCTTCTCACAAGCAAAGGCAATGGAAAAGTCAAATTCCCTTAACCACCACGTTACTGACTTAACAACTGCAGTGATTCACTTGACAACTGTGGCAAGAAAGGTCATAAAATAGAGCAAAACTCATTTAACAAATATCTCAGCAACAGAAATTTTGGGGTCAATTTATGGCCATAAGTCAAGGATTCTCTGCTAATTCTTCTCTGAAGCCACCAGAATGAAGTTGTTCTTCAGATGTTCCCGACCTGCCTTGATTAGATCTTTCTGATTTATTCTGCACGGGTCAATCAAGGGCTGCGTGTGGCATCCTCCCAAGGAAGGCACCAACCCCTGGCAACCAGATTCCTGTGTCCTGCTTAGCCCAGGTTTATCCCCTGTATGGTTCCCAGTTGAGAGAACTGGAGGAAGGTGCAATGTGGGGACTTGGGGCATCTGTGTGAAGTGATTCAGTTGCTGGAAGAAGATAGAAGGGAAAAGGTGGTCCCTAAAGAGAAAGGGCATGTCACACAGCGGCCATCCTGTCTTCTAATGACTGTCACTCATGTCTTCTTATTGACAGGGCTGTTTCCTCCTCCTCCTCTGGCTCCTCCACCCGCTCTCTTGATTCCAACCCTGGATGGGTAAGTGAGAAGGAGATGGGCCCTCTGGCTGCAGGTCCAAGCCATTTGCTCAGCTTTTGAATCTGGATAGAGGTAGTCCTCGACTTACAACAGTTCATTTAGTGACCCTTCAAAGTTACAGTGGCACTGAAAAAAGTGACCCGTGACCATTTTTCACACTTACGATGGTTGCAGCCTCCCCAGGGTTCATGTGATCAAAATTCAGACGCTTGGCAACTGCCTCCTATTTATGACGGTCGCTGTGTCCTGGGGCCACGTGATCCCCTTTTGTGACAACCAAAGTCAATGGGGAAGCCAGAATCGCTTAACAACTTATCAACTGCAGTGATTCACTTAACAACTGTGGCAAGAAATGTTGTAAAATGGGGCAAAACTCATTTAAATTTCTCGCTTAAGAAAATAAATTTTGGGCTCAATTGTGGTTGTAAGTCGAGGATTGCCTGTATTACTAAAACTCTTGCATCTGTAATCTTTAACTGAGTGAACCTGCACAGTAGGACAAAACTGTTTCCACTAAGGTTCTTCGGATGGGCTACCTGGCAGAAGGCCCCAATATCCAGGACTCCTGAGGAATTGAAATTTGGCATTTTTTAAAAAACACTTTATGACACAAAAATGATTATAAAGCAGTTTCTGGCATAATACAAAATGCTATAAAACATTTCCTCTGTTCTACTACCCATATTTGACTGTGCTGTATAGTCCGACCTCAGCTACTTTCAAGGCAGAGGCATCTACAAACATCTCCCTGAATTTTTAAGAACTTTTCCAGATCTTTTAGGAGCTCTCCATGATTGAAAGCATGGATGAATCTGGTCAGAAAATCTCTCTGAAACCATGACCCAGCAGGCCACGAGTTGTCTAGTTCACTCTTACCATCAGTGTGCGAAATCAGGCATTTTATAGAAGCCTTAGGAAATCTATAGGGTGCCAAAAATGGAGCATCAAAGTTAATATTACTAATTTTTCACACATTTCCTTGGTATTTCAGTGTATAGCATATTAAAATAACACAGACATTTCATACTTCGCCTGAAAGCATCATGCTGTCTGGGGAATTCTGGGAGTTGAAGTCCACATGTCTTAAAAGTTGCCAAGGTTGAGAAATACTGATGTGGTTGTATATATTGCACAATCATTGAATTGATTCTTGGCATCCATCCCTGATAAGCAGTGAATGCAAGAGCTTCCGGAAATGAAGAGCCATGCCATTCGGAATCAATGGAATAAATGACTGGCAAAATGGCTTTATAGGGAAATCCCAGGAGCCAAACATCCCTGGGTTAATCTGTCCACTGGAACCAGCATGTGGGTGAGAAGAACCGAGAAGTTCAAATAAAGATAGTCCCTAACTTACAATCACAACTGAGCTTAGGGAGCTTCATAAGGAAATTCCAGGCATTTGTGAGGAAACGTCTGGTTTTCTATAGAGTCTCCCAAGTGAGACGGCCCTTTTGCCTTCAGAGAAATGGCTGAAGAGCAATCACGGGAGCGTAGGCAAGGGCCATTGGGCTCTGCTTGAAAGATTCACATGGGCAACTTGGTTGTGAAGACCAGGATTTCTCCTCTGGCTTTATCTGCCCAGGTTTCTCTTTGTTCTTCAGTGCACATAGTCCTCGACTTACAATACAGTAAGTCCTCGACTTACAATTCATTTAGTGATCAACTGCACTGAAGAAAAGTGACTTATGACCAGTTTTTACATCTATAACTGTTGCAGCATCCCCATAATTACATGTTCAAAATTCGGGTGCTTGTCAAGTGGCGTGTATTTATGGCGGTTGGATTGTCCTGGGATCACAAGATCCTCTTTTGCAACTTTTTGACAAGCAAAGTCAAGAGGGAAGCCATATTTATGTAACAACCAAGCTATTAACTTAACAATTGCAGTGATTCACTTAACAACCATGGGAAGAAAGGTCATAAAATGGAGCACAATTCACTTAACAACTTGCTTAGCAATTGAGGCCTATCTTTATTTGAATTGCTCAGTCCTTCTCACCAACATGCTGGTCCCAGTGGATAGATTAACCAAGAGATGTTTGGTTAGGCAGTGGATAAAGAATACAGGGAACTATCATAGCAATAGCACTTATATACCGCTTCATAGAGTTTTATAGCCCTCTCTAAGCGGTTTACAGAGTCAGTCTCTTGCCCTCAACCACCTGGGTCCCCATCAGAAGGATGGAAGGCTGAGTCCACCTTGATCCAGTAAGAATCGAACTGCAGAACTGCTGGCAGCAGTCAGTCAGCAGAAGTATCCTGCAGTACTACATTCTAACCACTATGCCACCGCGGCTACTATAAGAAAGGAGTGTGTTGTTTACAGAGTTAATCCAGTTAGGAAGTGGAATTATCCTTTCCCTTCCTGATTTTACTTTTCAGCCTGAATTAATGATGGGAATTAGATGTTGCTAACCCTTCCTGTGTGTTGTCTCCCTCTCTCCCCAAAGCCAGCCTGCCAGCTACAGCAACCGGCAGCCACCTCCCTTCAGCTACAACTCCACAGGTGAGCCCCTCCGAGCCCTTGCAGCTGATAGGCGGAGTGGATTGTTGTTTTGCACAACCCACGATGGGTCACAAGGATGGGCCAGTTCAGCTCTTGGGGGTCAGCTCTGGACTCTTCTGTGATTGTCCTGCCTTGGCCGATGTTGGCAGCCCTCTCCTCCAAAGTAGAACATCCTGCAAGGCTGCTGAATGGGGGCCTTTTGGTCCTCTTTCTTTCTTCCCTCAGGGCTTCTCTTCAACACCATTGTTAAACTGGAGTTTTGTAATGATATTTTCTATGCGTGCAATTATCTCTTCCTCTCACACGTCAATGAATTCATTTGCAAGGATTTTCTCCTTTCCACATATGCCTTATTCTTGTGACCTGAAAAAGACCCCAAATCCCATCCCAAATTGTGTTCCAATGGATCACCATTTAGTTTTCCCGACCCCCCTGTGTTATTGTAGGCACCTGTTTTCACTAACCTTCGTCGGGAATGCGTGGAACTACACACACTCTTCATTCAAGCTAAAACCATTGTTTCTTTTCCAGCAGAAAAAGAGAAACGTCTGTGCAAAACAATTGCAAGTTATACATAGTTCTGTGCATTTCTATATGATTACTTTTCTGAATTGAGGAGTCACCTGTATGGGAAAAGTTACCACAAGGATTCCAGACTATGTCAAATAATATAGGACACTTCAATGATACTGATGTATACATAGAGATAACCGTATCACCTCCTGTAAGTCTAAATTTTCAAAGAGGTACCTTGACATCATGCTGAGAGCTTCTTGGCCTTCATCTTGAAGGACTTACTGGGGATCAGTGATATGGTGACTACCTTGACATTAGGAAGTATTTATTACAGTGTTCAGTGAGCGCCATATAGTTTAGCTGAACTCTTGTCAAGGACAGAACGACAAAAGCTCCAGGAAAGAAAGTTCTTAACATTTGCCATAGCGGGAACTATCATTAAGCAGGATTTGTGGCAAAAGGAGACACTGAGACATATTTTACCCTCAAGTGACACTTGGAACTGACAAACTATCTCTTTGGAAGCCAGGGGGAAGTGAGTAAATGCTTTAACTACCATTGCAATGGTAACAATGTTCTGCAGGACAAGAGGACTTTTGACATCAAGATAATGGAGCTTCTATAGGGGTGTAATAGTTCTCCCTCTTTGGCCTAAGGAAGACATTACTCATGATAGTTGCAACAGTCTGGGACAGGTTGGAGCTACTTATCCTAGCAGCTTTCCAAATATTTGAATGCTTGGGGTTGTAAACATCCCCTTCATTTAAAACTAGTGTCAGGCCTGTGGGAAGATAGAAGTAGAAGATGCACATTCTTCCATGCCTCTTTTGTTCTGCCCAGTTCTGAAGGAATTTGATTAATGGACGGCCTATTTGCTTGAAAACAACATCCAAACCTCCTTTTAACTGCAACTGACCCCACTCAATCACTGTGCCTGGTCCTCAGCACCATAATTTAAGAAGGATTTGGTTGAAATGGAACAGCTGAAGAGAAGGACTTGAAGACATCAAGGGATTGAAGGGCCTGGTCATGTTAATAGGAAACTTGCTTGAGTAGATGCTTGAATTTAAATTTCTGCCTGACTAGGAAAGCCCTTTCTGCTTTCAACTCCCAATTTGCTTAATGAGGGAGGACACACAAGCAAGAGGGATAAGAAAGCTTCTTTATTTGTTTCAGTGATTAAGGTTTAAAGGGAACTCAGTCTTTATGCTTCTAGTGAAGGGATCTCCAACCTTGACAACTTTAAGACTTGTGGACTATTCCTCAGCCATGGTAGTGTCTGAAGTGGGCAAAAAGATTCTTCCCTCTTGATGCTTTACAGAAGGCATTTCAAAATAACAGAGTTGGAAGGGACCTTGGAGGTCTTCTAGTCCAACCCCCTTCTTCAGTGGTGGTGGGTGTTCCCCTTCTGTTACACTTGGTGTGAACCAGGAGTGAGATTAGTCTCAGAGCATTCTGGGCTTAAGAGATCAAGTTGATCGAAAGAGGTTTATTGATTATCCCGTACTTGACAATCCCAGGCAGCTCACAACATTCCATAAAATCAGAATAAATATAGCAATAGCACTTAAGACTTATATACCACTTAATGGTGCTTTACAGCCCTCTCTAAGTGGTTTACAGGGTCAGCCTGTTGCCCCCAACAATCTGGATCCTCATTTTACCGATCTTGGAAGGGTGGAAGGCTGAGTCAACCTTGAGCCTGGTGAGACTCGAACTGCCAAATGGCAGTCAGCCGGCAGTCAACATAAGTAGCCTGGAGGAATGCACTCTGACCACTGCGCCACTGTGGCTCATATATAACCCACAAAATCCCCCAATACCATTCTGTATCCTATCACAGCACTCCAGCCTCCCACCAATTCTATACGTTTAATTTTCCAGATTCATTTCCATCCTAGCCCGATGCCTGTGCAAAGAGCCAGGTTTTCACACCCCTCCTAAAGGGCAAGAAGAGTTTGTCACCCTAAGAGCTCAGCCATAGTTGCCTGTCTTTATAATGAACATCTATAAGCAAACCACGTGAAGAGGTTGAGAACTAGGTCTCATCCACACAGCACCAAAGTCCCTCTTCACACCCTGAAGCTTATTTTCATTAGCCTTTGATTCAAATCCCCAGAGGCTGCACCATCAGATGTGTTGAGTAGGACTATAGGTAGCCCTCGACTTACAACCATTCATTCAGGGACCGTTCAGTTACAGTGGCACTGAAAAAAGCAAACTATGAGCATTTTTCACACAACTTTCATCATCCCCAGAGTCATGTGATCAAAATTTGGCTGCTTGGCAACTGGGTCTTATTTGCAGCGTCCAGGAGCACACCTTCTGGATCTCTTTGCAACCTTCTGACAAGCCAAGTCAATGGGGAAACCAGATTCACTTAATACTAACTTGGCAACTGCAATGGTTCATTTAACAACTGTGGCAAGAAAGGTTGCGAAATGAAGCAAAACTTACTTAACAACTGTCTTGCTTTGCAGCAGAAATCTGGGGCTCAGTTGTCATATATAGTGAATCCTAGGAGCAAGGATATGGTGATCACTTCAACAGTCTGGATGGCTGCCTCCCAACCTGACTGAGTGGATCGGGTGCTTTAAATGAAGCAGTGAGCCCCATGAAACCACACTTGGTTATTTTTAACCTTTTTTTCTTGAGAAAACAGAATCTGGAATCTATCCTATTTTCCAACTGGGAAATCCCATCTGATCTTCCTTCACTTTAGACAGTGACATGCGGTGAGGTTTATGGCTGGTGATGCAGCAATTTTTTTAGACTTGTGGACTTCAACTCCCAGAATTCCACAGCCAGGCATGCTCAGTTCCGATTTAAAGCGACAGCATTTGTTTTTCTTCTTTGCTAAATAAGTTTCCTTCTTTCTTTTTCTTTTTCTTCTCCCTTCCCCTCCTTCTTCCCTCCCTCCCCCCTCTCTCAAACACACACACACAAAGTTGCACCAGGATTCAGAAATTTTAGGTTTTCCTCCTCAGCCCATGTTAGCAATACCACTAGCAGCATTTTGGCCAGCAGGTGTAAGTAGAAGTGGAAATTCATTCTACTGAAAACATTGTTTTTGCTTATGATTGGATAGAAGACCCAAAGGCCTATTAGAGTGTTACATAGTGCATAAACTAAAGAACTGTCTCAATATGCTCCCTCCCCCCTCTCTCAAACACACACACACACATACACACGCACACAGAAAGTTGCCCCAGGAGGATGAAGTTTGAATTCCTCCCCCTCCCTCTGACCCACACGTACCTTTTCCAGCTGTTTCAGAGAGGATTTCAACTCTGCTCTTGCCTGCCATCATGAAAAGAAAAAAAAATGTAAAAGGAAAAAGGCTGAGGTAGTTGCTGCCAGAGTCACAGTGGATGACTCTGCTTAGTGCTTAACTGTTTAAAAAAGGCTCTAAAAAGTGCCCTCTACAGGAGGAGGAGGAGGGAGAATGACGTGCCTCATCTACGTCAGGAATTTTTCGGCTTTTAACCCTTGCTTAACTCTGCTCGAGTGATCATAAAACGCCAGACTAGGTGAGGCACCTCGTTCTCCTGCCGCCTTCTGTAGAGGGCACTTTTTTAGAGGCTTTTTTTAAACAGTTAAGCACTAAGCAGTCATTCATGGTGACTGGCAGCAACTAGCTCAGCCTGACCTCAGCTCTTGCCTTTTTCCTTCTACATTTTTTTTCTTTTCATGATGACAGTGGTGAGGCTCTGCCTCCCCTGCCTGCACGTCCCTGACTTTAGATGGGCTTCTTTCTCCAGAAGAGAGAATCAGTGGGGTTTTTCCCCAGCTGGGATTATCCTTGGAGACTGCCTGATGCTCCAGCTGTGCAGGCTCTTGCCGCTGATAGAACATCTGCTCTATCACCCTCTTGTCCTGCCCTCAGGTGCTGTGGAGAACAGGTGGAGCTCCTCTTCTTTGTGGCAGCCCCTCATATATTGGAAGACTGCTATCATGTTGCCCCAGGGCATACTTTGTTAAACTTTACTTCATTGTTCACCTACAGACAGAATCTTCCAGACTAAAGCAACGATCTGCATAAATATGAATACAAGTAGTCCTTGGCTTACAACCACAACTGAGCCCCAAATTTATGCTGCTAAGTGAAACATTTGTTAAGTGAATTTTGCCCCATTTTACGACTGTTCTTGCCAGAGTTAAGTGAGTCTTTGACTGTCAGAAGGTTGCAAAAAGTGATCAGAGGAACCTGGAACACTGCAACCTTCATAAATATGAGTTAGTGGCCAAACATCCCAATTTTGATTATGTGACCATGGGGATGTGGCAATGATAGTGTGAAAAATGGTCATGTCACATTTTTCACTGTCATTGTAACTTTGAACAGTCACTAAATGAACTGCCTGTATACTCTATGAATCAAGAGGCCACCTTGATCCTCTTCCTGCCTCAAATATTGGAAGACTGCTATCATGTCGCCCCCAGTCCCTCTCTTTGTTAGACTTTACTTCATTGTTCACCTACAAACAAATTTTTGCCAGACTAAAGCAACTATCTGCATAAATATGGATATATTCCATGAATCAAGAGTCCATCTTCATCCTCTTCCTCCCTACCAGACATTCCAAACGACACTGCCCCTTTGTCCTCGGGGGGGGGGAGGGCTCCCTCCTGGGACTCCAGACTACACTCCACTACATCAGAACAGGAGTGGGGAGATTATTAGCTGAAATCAAGCAGATTTCTGGTTTAGCTTAGCCATCCATGAGGTTAACATCTTAATTTTCTGGAGGAGCAAAACAATCTGTGACGTGCCTATACAGTGCTGGATAAAAATGGAAGGTGGATACATTCAACATATTTGTCAGGAATCAGGTCACCATTGCTCATATTCATATTCAGCACCTCCTCATTGGCTATATTCATCTTCCTGTCCCCATATTTTCTGGAAAGGTGCTTTCTAAAATAAGGAGAAAGATTAGCCCTTCTCTGTGTCAGCAACTTGGCAAAAACTTGATAACTTTAAGACTTGTGGACTTCAACTCCCAGAATTCCCCAGCCAGTCAATCCTACTTCCACAAGTCGTAAAGTTGCCACATTTGGAGACACACACACACACACCAACAGTGGGATTCAATTTTTTTACTACCGGTTCTGTGGGCGTGGCAGGGGAAGGATACTGCAAAGTCCCCATTTCCTCCCGATCAGCTGGGACTCGGGAGGCAGAGAATAGATGGGGCGGGGCCAGTCAGGTGGAATTTACCGGTTCTCTGAACTACTCAAAATTTCCGCTATCGGTTCTCCAGAACTGGTCAGAACTCGCTGAATCCAACTTCTGACACAAACTATATGAACAGAGCCACTTCCTTGATTGAGTTTGAGCTGAATATACTTGCAGTGTTTTAGTACACTGATAAAATTTCCCTTTCCTAACAAAGCTGATATTATTTCTATTTTCCTGGAGCTCCATCATGCGATGACGTAGCTTCTGTCCTCTCCAGCTGATGCAAAGCTCTGCGGTTTCTCTCCAGATCCAGGTTTCATCACCTACCCGCCCATTTCAACGTCCCACACTCCCTGGGTGACCACAGTGGACAAGGCCTCCAGTGCTTCAGACAGCAGCCACTGGGAATACGCAGGCTCAAGGAGAGAGAGGGACCGAGAGCGCGACCAGACACCCACCACAAGTGAATACAGCAAGTGAGTGTCCTTCTGCCGCAATATTACTCATGGTACAGCTACATAAGTTTGAAACGGATGCTGGAATCACAACGTAATCACTACAATAACCATACAAGCGACCCTTGACTTAGGACCACAATTGAGCCCAAAGTTTATGTCATTAAGCAAGATAGTTGGTAAGTGAGGCTTGTCTCATTTTATGACATTTCTTGCCAGGATTGTTAGCATGTTGTTAAGTGAATCTGGCTTCCCCCTTGACTTTGCTTGTAAGAAGGTTGCATAAGGTGATCACATGACTTTGGGATGCTGCAACAGTCATAAATATGGACCCATTGCCAAGTGGCTGACTTCCAATCACATGACCATGGAGATGCTGCAATGGTCATAAGTGTGAAAAACAGTCATCAGTCCTTTTTTCAAAGCTGTTGTAACTTTGAATGGTCACTAAATGAATGGTTGTAAGGTGAGGACTACCTGTATCCATTGTTTTCTTTCTGTCCTATCTTTTTTTTCAATCAGCATGTGCAGGATCTTGGCTTGTATTTCAGAGAAAAACATAACCTTTTCATGTCACAAGATAAAGGGGGAACTAATGGAGACAGAGCTGGGAAGGGAGATTACCTTCTAGCTGCTAAGAGATAAGCTTAGTATAATTGCACATACACAACTCAGCTTTTCTTGGCAGCCAAGTCGTTATTTTGACACCTTAGTGTTAAATCCACAAAATATGACAAATGGAAATTCTAAGAAGAAACCACAGCAACAAGAAATGAATAGTCAGGTTGAGACTACCTGAGGCCATAATGAGAGGCTTTCAGTTGGGTTTCAGCTTTTAAAAGAATGTATTTGGGTTTAAAAGTAGAAATGGAAGAGGAAGCTTTTGAGAGACAAACTGCTCACATATCCTTAAGACCTCCCAGATGGTTTGCTGGGATTAGCATTTTAAAAATGTTTGTTTGTCTGACTCGCAAGTTCAGAGTGTGAAATTCCTGTCTTCCCCAGCCAGTTCCTGCACTGTATAGGCATGTCACAGATTGCTTCAAAAAATTAAGATTGTTCACCCCATGCATGGTCACCCTAAATCAGAAATCAGCTGGAACACTGAATCATCTTCCTACTCCTGTTCTGATGTGGTGGAATATAGCTTGGAGTCCGTCCCCCCAGGGCAAAGGGGCAGTGGAGCTTGGAACGTCTGGCAGGCACGAAGAGGATCAAGATGGCCTTGGTTTATGTAGTATCTCCATATTTATGTAGATAGTTGCTTTAGTCTGGCAAGATTTTGTCTGCAGGCAAACAACAAAGTAAAGTCTAACAAAGAGAAGAACTAGGGATGACATGATAGCAGTCTTCCAGTATTTGGGGGGCTACCACAAAGACGAGGGGGTCAATCTGCTCTTCAAAGCACCTGAGGGCAGGACAATAATCAATGGATGGAAACTAATCAAGGAGAGAAGCTTGACAGTGAGAACAATTAATCGGTGGAATGGCTTGCCTTCAGAAGTTGTGGGTGCTCCATCACTGGAGATTATTAAGAAGAGATTGAACAGCCATTTGTCTGGAATGTTAGAGGGTCTCCTGCTTGAGCAGGTGTTGGGCTAGAAGACCTCCAAGGTCCCTTCCAACTCTGTTGTTCTGTTACTCAGAAGTAGCCACCTGTTGCTCTTGTTTTTTGAGCCTGACACCCATACTTCATTCTTCTCTCCTAGTGACGATGACAGGTACCGTTATTATAGCCGGGAACGCAGTTACGATTTTGAGCATGACTACCGCAGGAGTAGAGATCGCAGTCGTGAGCGAGAAGATCGTCACCGGGAAAGGAGGCACAGAGAGAAAGAAGAGAGCAGCAAACATAAATCATCACGGCGGTAAGTCAGTGCCTGCTTCTCTTTTTGGTCCAGGCCAAATGCTTTTAAATTTAATGATAATCCAGGTAGTTCTTGATTTATGAGCACAATTGAGCCCAAAATTTCTGTTGTTAAGTGAGACATTTGTTAAGTGGACTTTGCTCCATTTTATGACTTTTCTTGCCACAGTTGTTAAATGAATATAAGGAGGAATTTTCTGACAGAACAATCAACCAAAGGAATAGAAGTTGCCTCCAGAACTTGTGGGAGCTTCATCACTGGAAGCTTCCAAGGCGAGACTGGACTGCCATCTGCTTGGGTGGGGGGTTGGACTAGATGACCTCCAAGGTCCCTTCCAACTCTGCTCATCTGTATCTATCTGCATGAGTCACTGCAGTTGATAAGTTAGCAACCCGATTGTTGAGTGAACCCGGCTTCCCCACTGACTTTGCTTAGGAGGTCGCAAAAAGGCATCACATGACCCCGGGACTCTGCAATCGTCATAAATATGAACCAGTTGCCAAGCATCTGAGTTTTGATTACATGGTCATGGGGATGCTGCAAAGGTCATAACAGTGAGGAACGGTGACAACTCACTTTTTTCAGTGCCTTTTTAACTTTGAACAGTCACTAAATGAACTGTTGTAAGTCGAGGACCACTTGTAGTAGCACTGAACTGTATTCTAAAGTAAGTTTGAGTTAGTGAAAACAAATCTCTACCTTGCCTGCTCTAGTTAAAAGCTTCTGGTCAGTTAAGAAGTGTTTCCCTATTGTGGCTATCTTTCCGTTAGACTTAGAGTAAATCCTTGGAAAGTCTGGAGTCTCCACCAGAGGGAACCTCTTGGCCAGCATTGCCATGAGGTGCAACTGAAGAGGGCAGAGGGAGGACAGGAGGAAGAGCATCACCAAGGCAACACATAGATAAGAGTCTTGAGCCCTGGTCAAATAAGTTACTTAGAGACTGTCTGGTTCACCTGAAGATAAAAGGGAAGGAGGAGGGAGTTACTAGAACTTTACAATGAAGGTAGCCCTGATCTACAGGTAGTCTTTGACTTATGGCCAGTCATTGAGAGACCAGGTTGACCTACCTGGGGGTCACCTCTGACCCAGATTCAAAATTCCGATGGTTGGGGCCCCAGGTTGCACTCAGCCACCAGGTCACACTTACAACTGTTTGCAGTTTCTCAAGATGACATGACAAGGTTTTAGGACTGTCATTCACTTCCGATTATTGGCAAAACTACCCTAGCAAGCAATTGGTTCACTTAACGACCACCGATTAAAATTTGCTTAATGACCAAGTGATTTGCTTAAATTTTATGCAAAAAAGGTAAAATCCATTTTATGACAATCTTAACGTGCAATCATGATAGTCAGGCTCCCTTATGGTCCTCACTCAATGACTCCCTCTCTATCATTTTAGTTCCTTAGGCTGGTCTGCCCTGTAGGGCTGACAGTAGCTCACAGTGAAAATGTAGGACATAGAATCATAGGGCTGGAAGGGACCTCAGAGGTCTTCTAGTCCAACCCCCTGCTCAAGGCAGGAAATCTTATACCATCCCAGTCGTTCTTTGGACACCACCAATGTCCAATGGTGGACACCCCCCCCCCCCCCCAGGAGGCAGGATATTCTATTGAAAATGTGCCGGTCGTCAGGTTTTTTCAGCCTCCTTTGGAACGGCCAGGATTGATTGCAGTCAGGTATTCTCTTCCACCTCATGTGAATACCGGAAGGAGGCAGGCATGAGGGGGGTGAGGCTTATCCAGTTGGTGACGCAAAATGTTTTTAAGTAACGGCATTGATTTAACGTGTCTATTTACTAGCACGCTGCCTTCTATTCTTTTCATAGGCTGTAATATTTCTCTTGCCTATCACAACGTTGAGCTACTGATTTCTAATAAGGCGTGGAATCTCTTAAAGAAGTGTTGTCTTCCTAGGTTAGGGCTTAAAGAGCTCAATATCAACAACCCTCCTGAATGAAGGCATATACATACCGTATTTTTTGCAGTATAAAACACACCAAGGTTTTGAAGAGGCAAATTTAAAAAAAAAAGTTTTTGCACTCCACAAACCTCCTAAAAACAGCCCATATTTTGCTCGTAGAGTGCTCCTGGAAGTGTGTGTGTGTGGGGGGGGGGGGGGGGATTGAGCAAAACACGGTCCATTTTTTGTTCATTTCTGCCCTCCCCTTATGCATGGTCATTTTGGTGAAGGGGGCGGGGTTTCAGGAGGCAAAAAATGCTGTATTCAGTGTATAAGACACACCCAGATTTTCAGTCTCTTTTTTGAGGGAAAAAGGTGCGTCTTATACTCCAAAAAATACAGTATCCCAGGATAATGTTTCAGGATCCAATCTGGGTCGGTCACCAGGACCAGAGCTTTAGTCTTCTGAGCTTTCGGACTCGTGCTGGAGTCCATGCTCAGGGAACGTCTCTCTCTCTCACCATAATTTGGTGAGAACATTCAGGTGAGAGAGAAGTTCCCGGAGGATGGGCTCCAGCACGAAAGCTCAGAAGACTCAAGGTCTGGCCCTGGTGACCAACCCAGAATGGATCCTTTAGCAACAACTCCGTTGCGTTTGTTCATTAGAGCTTACGCTGTGCTTCTTTCCTGGTCCTCCATCAGCAAGCAGCATGAGAGTGAAGAAGGGGAAAGCCACCGTCGACACAAGCACAAAAAGAACAAGCGCAACAAAGAGGAGAAGGAAGCAAGTGAAGATGGACTTGCAGAAGAAAATGAACAGGACACCAAGGAGTAGCGAACCTGGACTCTGCCAGCCAAGGGTGGTGGCGCCTCTCCAGCCAATGTTTCCATTTGGGGTGATCTTCTTCATGGGAGAATGCCTGAGACGACAGAGGTGCCCAAACATGAACACAGGTTGAGTTGCCAACATGGAAAGCCCAACTGCAGGACTTTGAGGAGAGGACCTAATTCGCCACCCCGCTGGCCTTGAGGGGTTCTCTATGCAGACCAGCCCCATCGTGTCAGATCCTATGGCTTCTGATGGGAGTCCGCTTCAGCCTTGAGAGGCTAGGACAAATATTGGGCAATGATTACAGTTTCCTTTTTTAAAAAGAAGCAGGACAGCCACTACGTGGAACTGTTTTGGTACAAGAAGAAACAAGTATTGGGTCATCCTCCAAGCCAGGCAATCTGGCTCCTATAAGCTTGTCCCATTTCTCCTTTGCCCCTTAATTGTAGCTTTGAACTTTGGACTTCATTCAAGGCAAGCTTGGTGGGAAACCACAATTCAGCCCCTGGAAGAGTTCTGCCCCATGGAATGTCCATTTCTCCCTAGGCCTCTGGAGTCTTCCAGATCAGAGAGTTGTACTAGGACCAGGTCGAGTGGGCTTTGTGGTGAATTTCAACAGGGCCACTTTTTCAAAGTTGGCCTTAAGTAGTTTGACACAAGCTACTTACTGATCAAGAGCCTCTTTTTTTACCTAAGCCAAGTTAAAAATTGGCAATTTATCTCTAAGTCTCAGAGTCACTTTTCACAACTCTTAAAACACTAAATGTAGAGACATAGGATTTGTGGTTTCCTTTGGAAAAGAATACGCCAGATTCTCTTAAGGCCATTGCTCTTTTGCGCACATCCATCCTTGCATTACCTTCCACCCATTGGAAACGTTTAAAAACACTTCCAAAAAATCATTTCAAATTTATACTTTTTTTGTATTGTAGTTATGCAAATTTGAGTGTTTATATGAAACTAACAACCTTGGACACGTGAGCCAGTATACCCATTGTATTTTGATTTGTATGCTATGATGGTGCAGTGAATGGATCAAGAACAGAAAATACGTAGGAAAGGAAACTTTTTGGGGGCGGGGGGGGGACGGGATTAGTTTTTGTGTGGTCATGGCATCTAGGACTCGGTGAAAGCAGCACTTAATACTAAATTTTACACTGCAAACTGAATTCATAGAAGCTTTCTTGCTGTTTTGTTTGTCATATGGAAGTGGTGTGTTCTTAAGTTTCTGATGATACAGACTAACAGTCTCTTCAGAACAAAATATGACCCACAAGTTCATATTTCACTTTCTAGACCAATGTTTTTCAACCATGGCAACTTGAAGATCAACCAGAATAGAATAGAGCTGGAAGGACCTTTGAGGTCTTCTAGTCCAACCCCCTGTTCAAGCAGGAGACCAGACACATTTTGAGACAAGTGACTGTCCAGTCTCTTCTTAAAAGCCTCCAGTGATGGAACTCCACAACTTCTGAAGGGAAGACATTCCACTGGTTAATTCTATCAGGATATTTTGCCTTAATTCTAACTTGCTACTCTCCTTGATCCATTGTTTCTTATCCTGCCTTCAGGTGCTTTGGAGAATAGGTTGAGCCGCTCTTCTCTGTGGCAACCTCTCAAATACTGGAATACTGCTATGATGTGAGGGCCAATTCTGGAAGTCTCCACAGAACTGGTCTCTGGTTCCCAAAAGGTTGAGGACAGCTGCTCTAGTGTATGGTTTACTGGGACTTCAAATCCCAGAATTCTTTGCAGTGGCCAGGCTGGTTGGGGAATTCTGGGAGTTGAAATCTGCACATTTTTTAAGTTGCTTAGATTGAGAAATGCTGGTCTAGACATGCTGTGCAATCATGGAAATGATACTACAGAATAGCCAGAAAAGATTATAGGCTCACCATACAAGATTAGTTGTTTTTAAAAGAACATTTTGTTTAAAAAAACAACCCTTCAGCAACTTGGTTGCTTCAACGACTTTGCTTCAAAGATGACTATTTATCAAGTGTCTGGTTCTCAGTGTTTTTACCGTTATGGCTGATAAAAGCTGCCATAATGTTTTAATAGGAATGTTGTTAAGAGCCCAATCTATCTTTGTCCATTCAAATGTTTTATAAGATTAAAACTCCACATCTCATCGCTTTCAAACAGAAAGGTTGGCCTAACTCTGCCTTCTCCTTCCAAACTAAATGGCTTTTTAAACAAGCATTTAGGACAGGGGTGTCAAATTTGTGGCCTGTGGGCCAGATGTGTCCTGTATTGGCTCCACCCCCACCCTGTTTAGCAAGGGGGGGGGGAGTCCTGATACGTCACGTGACGCCATCGTGACAACAAGAATTTGACATCCCTGATTTAGGAGGACAAACCATGATGCTTTGCATTCATGGAATATTTCAGATACTGAGTGCTAGGAAGGGATATGATCTTCCAAACATCACAAGTAAGGTAAGAATATATTTCAAGCTTGCAGGAGCCCAGTCTTCCTTGTATAATAGAAAGATAAGAGTACCAGTGGTCACAAGGAAAAATGAAAGAAATCTGTGGAAATTGATCTGGTCAGAACAGAAAACCCAAACTTCTTCCGTAACTCCAGAATAATAATTTATAAATGTATCAGAGTATTGACAAAGGTCTCTACAAGTTTCAACAAATTCTTTGATGCAAAATAATACAGTAGCTACTAGATTTCCTGCTGATTGTTGAAGGCACATTGAAATCAGACAATACAATGAAATGAAAACACACGTCCCCTTCATTTGAGAAAAAAAAAAGGTTTGACATCCTTTTTATAGCCATTGCAAGAGTCACACATTACAGAGGTCACATGGGACTCAAACCCGAAGACAGAAGTCAATATTCTTATCAGTCAATTAGGCAGACCAATATCCTTTCAAAGCACATCTGAAGACAGACATCAGAAATATACTTCGACAAATACATTTTTAAGTGAATCAACATCCTTAAGTGGAGCACTAGTGCCTACTTGTCAGATTCAAATGAGGCAACAGAGTCCAAGCATGAATCAGATTTAAACATAAATCATAAGTCCTTTTTTGTTCATTTGCTATTTCACACAGCCTCTGTGAACGCCAAGTCCTGTGTTTTCCTCAGCCTGACTTGCTGTTCAGATGAAATAAGGCTCCAACTGAAAGGCTCATCAGAGCCTCCAGGAAGCGAAGGGCCTGGGGGCGGCAGCAGCCCCTTGCAAGTTGTTTCCTGAGATGTGTGTGCCTCCCACCCACTCATCTTATGAGCAAGTGAGAGAAGCGCATTGTACACTAGGGTCGCCAACCTTGGCAGCTTTAAGACCTGTGGAGTTCAACTTCCAGAATTCCTCAGCTATCCATGTGGCTGGGGAACTCTGGAGTTGAAGTCCACAAGTGGCCAAGGTTGGAGAGTCCTGTGGTAGAAGGTTGCCATGTTTCAGCAACCTGAAATTTCTGTGCAAATCGAGGTCTGAGAAATCCCTTTTAATTGGAGGTAGCAGGCCCTATTAATTTCCTAATTACGACAAACTAATAAATTGTCTAACTTATTCCACAACCACACAATATTTGCAAACAGGCTAGTGGAATCCCTTTGTAAATCGTGAAACTTTGTAGAAAATGGACAACAGAAAGCAAGTTTTCAACCTGGTGAAATAAATGTAGTGTATCCTATGCTTAGAAAATAATTATTAAGGCTATTTAAGGGGGGAAAGATTACTTTGACAAAAAGAAAATTTCTATCTTCAAGTGTCAGCATAGGCACCCATACACACACAGGCAAGGGAACCTAGCAAAGGCCTTCCTTAGGCACAGCTTTTGCTACCTTTCTGTAGGGCGGGCTGCTTATTCCTTTTTTCCATTTGCTGTGCAACTGGTCACAGGACAAAAGGACGTACTTGTTAAGCAATCTTGTTAAGCAATCACAATCACAAGGATGCTCAATTAGTTAAGGGAGATGACCCATCTAAAAACAAATAGTGCAGGGATCAGATCAAAGGAAAACAAGCCAGGGAGGTGGCTTTGGATGGCTTCTTCCCCCCTGAGTGGATAAGGATGCTACGCTAAACACCTGTTCATCTCCTTTTTCCCCAGTAAACCGCAGATAAAATCAGCTGAAGGACTGCAAATGTTACGTGTGCAGAGGGAAAATGCCCTTGAAGGGACAGGAGGGACAATGGCTTTAGTTCCTCCTCAGTATTTTCTTTGGCCGTCTTAAGGAGCTGCTGAGATAAGAAGCTAACTCGACCAGGATTGTGGTCCTAATGAGATTGTCAGGATGGGAATGAGCTGGAAGAGAATCCTTCATGCCCTGTGAGAGAGATTGAGCAGCTGACCCTGTTTGAACCTCCACCCCACCCCCCTGTCTGCAGAGACACAAAAAGCCTCTATGTGGTGTCTATCAAATGGCCAAAGTCTGCCTTTCTGCAGTGAAATACTCTTCCAGAGCTCATGGGAAATAAGTGACAGGAGAGAAAGTCAGAAAGGGGGCTCAGTCGAGTAGGAACATCCTCCTGTTGGGCTTCCAAACCTCCTTGAAAGCAGCTCCTGAAGTCAAACATGGCTGTGAAGCATTACATAACTCTTGAGACTGGCTCAAGGCTGAACAATCAGCTTGAACAAGAGGAATAAATACACCTCAACAAGGGCTGAGCATTCAAGGCACCAGTAACTACAGTGAGACCAAACTAAATGATTCACCCATTGCAACGATTAGTCAGCATCTTGAAGGTTGCTACTTCAGTTCACTAAGAGCCGAGATTATGGTGTTAAAGGCCATCAATCAGATGAGTTTCAGCCGGCTGGCCTTTAGTTTGGCAGGTTTAAGAGAGGAATTCAGGAGAAGCTCAGAGTTTCCCTGTTCAACAAAAAATAACCACAGCCCGAGATGCCTCCAGCTGCTTATCAGAATACAGTTTTCAGCTTACCAAGTGGGTGGATCTAAAATCAAACTCAACAACAAGCTACCTTTGCCTTTTCTGTAGAAAAATCTGCCCCTTGGAGGAAGCCTGTCTGAGACCTGCTCAGCCACCGCTTGGTTTCTTCCCTCCAATGAAAGGCTCTCCCAAAGGCATTTCAAATGAAGCCTCTTATTCCAGTTGGGCTCTTAGACGTGGCTGCCAGGCCAGGAGACCACTGTGAGAGTCACTTTATTCCGCTGCTCCTTCAGCATCGGAATGAGCTCACTGTTGCTCATCCCAACAGCAGACACTCCGTTGACAGCCACAATTTCATCCCCGCACCTGGTGAGGGAAAAGGAAAGAGGCCATTACAACAACGTCTTCAAGACCTCCTTCATTGTGACTCCAACAGCAACAAAAACGTCCATTATGTTAAATCCCCTGCAACACTTTTACACAAACACAAGTCACTTTTCTTGTACATTTTCCTTCTTTCTACCATTTTTACTTTTTTGCACTTCTTTTTCTATTTCTTTCTTTTGTTTAAAAATAATAATAAAGTTTTTAAATACCATCTGACAAAAGAAACAAATAACAAACATCCAGTCCAAAAGATTTTCAAGCAAATTCATGCTCTAACTCCCCATTGCAAATGAGTTTACAGTGGTACCTTGGTACTCAACTGCTTCAAACTCATTGAATTTGAAGCAAAAGTTTTCTCCCAGTACTCATTGTTTGGTTGGTACTTAATGCACAAGCTAGAACGTTTCGGTTCTCCTGCCTTGTGACTCACTACATTATTACTTATGGGAAAAATCCATTTTTGATACTCATTGCGCCTCCTGGAACCAATTAACAATGGGTACTAAAGTACCACTATACTACAGGTGTGAAACACACTTATAAAGATGGCATTTGGTGACTCTTGATCACAGCATTGCTTCTTACATGCTGCATACCAAGTCACTTCTCCTGTTTTTCAAGAAAGAAAAGTGGGGAAACTAACACTTCCTTCCCAGACATTGAGCTGTGGTGCACAGTGGTTAGAATATTGCAGGCTACGTCTGCCAGTCCCATCCTGACCAGCACAAGGTTGACTCAGCCTCTCATCCTTCCGAGGTGGGTAAAATGAGGACCCCGATTGTTGGAGGCAAGAGGGTGACTCTGTAAACTGCTTAGAGAGGGCTGGAAAGAACTGTGAAGCGGCATATAAGTCTAAGTGCTCTTGCTAGTGCTATCTGCTGTTGAGGTCATGAAAAGCCAGCTGAATTGCACATTCAACCCTTGCGTTCAAGCCCCTTAGGGGCAAGTTGCAGTTTTTGCATGTTCTGGGGAAATTTTAAAGCAATATTGACCTTTTTTTCGTAAGTCAATCTTGACATCTGCCTGCCTAGATTAGTCCTGCAGTTTTCTGAACAAATTTTTTCAGCATGCTGTGCCCCCCGCCTTTCCTAGGGGTGAGAGAGAGGGAAGGTCCAGGGTCATCCAGCTGGTGTATAAGGCAGGGCTAGAATTCAGAGTCTCTCGGTTTCCAGCCTGGGCCCTTTAACTGCTATGCCAGGCGGTGAACCAAAGCGGAAAAGTGGAAAACCAAAACTGTAAGAGTAAGAACGCACGCACTTCAGCCGCCGGTCCCAGAAGGCAGGAGTCTCAGGCACAATGGTTTTAATGAAGAATGGCTGGTTTCCTTTGCTTTCTTCGAATCCACCCACTATGCTGAATCCCCAGCTCTCCGAGTTGCTTTTGCGCAAGACAATATCTTGACAGCAGTGGAGCTGGCTGAAAGAAAAAGAAGAAGAGCCCATTGGAGTTATCGCTTACCTTTGTGTGGGGAGAGGCGTCACAGCAGGAGTGAGTAACTATGGCAACTTTATGACCTGTGGACTTGAACTTCCTGCAATGCAGAGCTGAGAATAGCACCAGGTGGTAGAATTTTAAAACAGGAAGTCCTGCAGGTATCACAGGTAACATTAACTCCAGTGTCCAGGATTATTATAAGGGATGTCAAACTCGGCTTCTGTAGTTTATATTCCAGTTTCCCTGAGTTTACCAGCTTCAGTTATCAACACACAAACATCTATCCCACCATAAAAAAAGGTCCAACAGGGTCAACTTCATTCATTCTATTCCATCTTTCCATCTCTTTCCTCCAAAGCAGCGTCTGACCTATTGTCTTCCCATCTTTCATTATTTCATGTAATGCAAACTTGGAAGATGCTTAAGGAGTTTGGAAGGAGGGCCAGCCAAGCCACCCTAAAGGAGCCCAGGCAGAATCCTCCCCAGTTCCATTGCAATCTGGAGTCCTGGGTGCCCTCCGAACCTGATTGAAGAGCACCAAGGACTCCTTCAACCCTGAGCTGCAGTTCTTCTCTTCTATGGGAATAGACTGCCATGCCCTCATTTTGTGTGACCACCTACAAAAACGTATTCTTTGAAAAGCCACAGGAGAAAATCAATCACCTGGCTTTAATAATCAGCACACTCACTTATCAGGTTCATGGAAGATAGCCAGAACTTGGACTAAAAGGAAAAAGGGAGGAAGGGTGTTTTGTGTTGATTCAAGGAAGGGGGTGCTGGGCTTAAGCACAACACTGGGGAAAATCCTTTAGCACTGAAGGTCTGCATTTTCAATCGTCTCAGGTTCAGAACTGGGAGAGAGCTCTAAGTCATAGCATTTTGATTCAAGGGTTAACGGTGTCTGTTTAGGCAAGAAAAACCAAATGCAGACTAGGTGACACGTGGTTCAACAGCAGAAAGATCTACTTGTTCTCGTGGACTATCACTTAAGAATGCGCGGCCGTGTGCTGCAGCTGCTAAAAAAGCCAACACAATCCTAGGCTACATCAACAGATATAACAGCAGGATGGCTATAAATTACAGTACTGCTCAAATATTGCCTTGATAAGACCACACTTGGAATACTGCATCCAGTTCTAATCGCCATAATACAAAAAAGATGTGGGGTGAAGAGAAGAGCAACAAAGATAATTAGGGGACTGGAGACTAGAGCCAAGGTGGCGCAGTGGTTAAATGCAGCACTGCAGGCTACTGCTAGATCAGCAGGTCAGCGGTTCAAATCTCACCGGCTCAGGGTTGACTCAGCCTTCCATCCTTCCGAGGTGGGTAAAATGAGGACCCAGATTGTTGGGGGCAATATGCTGACTCTCTGTAAACCGCTTAGAGAGGCCTGAAAGGCCTATGAAGCGGTATATAAGTCTACTGCTATTGCTATTGCTATTGCTATTGCTATTGACTAAAACATATGAAGAACGGTTGCAGGAACCAGGACTGTCTAGTCTAATGAAGAGAAAGATTAGGATGACATATTTAACAGGCTGTCACAAAAATAAGGGTGTTGAACAGTTGCGGGAACTGGTATGTCTAACACAGGGGTGTCAAACTCAAGGCCCACGGGATGGATCCTGCCTGCGGGGGGCTTAGATCTGGCCAGCGGAGAAAACAGTGAAGGACTGGCCCACAGTGCCTCTGCCAGCGAAAATGGAGCTGGAGCAGGCCTTGTGCGGTCCTTCTGCGCTCTGTTTTCTCTGGCAAAGGCCACCACAGCCCCCCCCCCAACACAAGTGACTTTGAGCTCCCCCCCCCAAGGTCAAACACAACCCTGATGTGACCCTCAATGAAATCGAGTTTGACACTTCTGATCTAACCTGACAAAGAGAAGGGCTAGGTCTTATGTGAGAGCAGTCTTCAAATATTTGGAGGGCTACCACAGAGACTAAGGGGTTCATCTATTCTCCAAAGCATCTAAGTGCAAGGCAAGAAGTAACAGATGGAAACTTATCACGGAGACATCCAACTTGAAACTAAGGAGAAATTTCCTGACAGTGAGAACAATTAATCGGTGGAACAAACTGCCTTCTGAGGTTGTGGGGCTCCATCACTGGAGGTTTTCAAGAGGAGACTGGACAGCCATTTGTCTGGAATGAAACAGGGTCTCCATTCAACCAGGGGGTTGAACTAGAAAACTCCAAGTTCCCTTCCAGCGTTATTATTATGAATTCTGTATTTTAATTCCAGTGACATCCTAAGAACACTTTCAAGCACAACTGTTGAAAGGCTAAGTCAAGAAAATGCTAAAGCACTACACTGTTTTGTTGATCTGGCTGAGATAAGCAAAAACTACTTATCAAGAAGATTCCCTCTGCCAGCACCAACCTTACCTTGGCAATCCCAGCCAGGTGATCCAGAGAGGAGACCAGCTTGCCCATCTGTGCCCGTTTTCCCTGCGGTCCAGGCTCTCGGCCCCTTCTGAGGCCTTCTCTGGGATGACCACTTCCAGCGCTTTCAACACCACCGTCTGCAACGCTGCGTTTGACTTCAGCGCAGAGACGGCTTCGTTATAATTCAGGTGAGTCAAATCAATATTGTTGATACTCAAAAGAATATCCCCTGTTACAAAAATCAGAAGGAGACAGATTAGAACCAAGATTTTGGTAAAAAAATGTTTCTTCCTAGTTTCGTTCACTAAGATCTTTGCAAATTCATGAAAGCACTATTCCTGTGTCAGTGACAGTTTAAGCAACCTTAAAAAAATGGGTGGTGGTGGTATCCTACCTTTCTTAATTCTCCCATCCCTCAAGAGACATCCAACTGGCTGGACGCTGGTTACATAAATGGGGAGTTTTGCTTTGCCATCTCGTCCTCCTCCTATTGTTATCCCAAAAGACTCTTTGGGATCCTTTTTGATGGTAATCACTTTTTCCTGGCTGAAGTATCCTTGGGGGAGTATCTAAAAGTTCAAGGGAGGACAGGGAAGAAACAAAATAGCCTATATATTAAATGTACAACAGTGAATCCCAAGCCAGCAGAATCCCCAATTACATCAGACTGAAAGAGCTCAGTTTCCTATTTTCATTTCCAAGGGAGATTTTGCAAAGGATAGATGATACTATGGGAACATCCAAAGGAGTTATATAGTGATTAAAATCATAAGACATTTCTCATAAGAATCCCATAGGTGCTTTTTCAAAAGGCAACTGGACTTTGTTTTTCCTTGAGGATGTTTCTCATCCAAGAAGCTTCTTCAGTTCTGACTGAATGGTGGAGAATAGAAGTATTAATATTCCTTGCAGTCCTCTGGTCACTAGCGCTCTCTCTGAGAGTTGCTGAGGTCACTTGGAGGTTTATCTGAGCCCTCAGGGTCACCTGAATACTGCAAGGAATATAAATCCTTCCATTCTCTACCATTCAGTTAGAACTTCTTGGATGAGAAGTGAAACATCTTCAAGGGGGGGGAAATTCAGTTGCCCTTTGAAAAAGCACCTTTGGGACAACCAAGATCTGGATGAAAGAGAATCTCCATAGAAATTTGTCATGAGAAATTCTAAAAAGTTTGATTTGGAGAAAGAAAAAAATAGTTACGTTTAAATGAAACACAAAAGTATTTTGTCTGGGGCAACTTTCAGAATTGCAAACCTATTTTTTTAGGTTTGAATTCCCAGGTAATAGCCTAAGAGAAAGGTAAAATGATGTATTCAAAACATGTTTGTCAGCTGAAAAAGTTATGCCTGACACCCTCACAATTGTCACCTATTCTCTCTCACGTTTCATTTTCATGAAAGGGATGCAGAGTCACTTTCTTTCTTGAAGTTAAGGATGAACCGGAAGGGAGTCAGACAGGCATCCTTGCTAGTTAGCCTATCATTTGCAGAAAAGAAGCTGGCTTGCAAAATATTCCTAAATATAATTAAGGGCAGCTGTTGAAAATGATTTCAAAAAGTATATTTATGCTTTTGTGTGGATCACCAGATGCCTGAACTATTTCTGTACCACACGAAATGTTTGTAGTGGTGCATTTTTTGTTCACACTTCAATAGGGATAGAAAAATAACTAATTCAATGCAGAATTGAGATGAACTCCCAATAATGGTAAAATGAGAAATACCCACAGCAGCAGTGATGGCTGACCTTTTTGGTGCCAAGTGTCCAAAACACACACGCAAAACCCCAAAATGCAATGCGAGCGTCCCCATGCATGCACTTCACTGCCTTGTCCATTTTTTACTTCCAGGTTGGTGCAGGAGGCCTTCCAGGCCCAAAACAGGCCATGGGGGGGGGGCATGTGCACCCCAAAATGCAATGCAAGTGCCACCCCTGCAGACATTCACGCGAACATCCCCTACATGCGCCCTACACATGCGTGGCAGAGACCCGAAGACCAGCTGGCCAGTGGGAGGTGCACACGCATGCGCAGTGGAACTGGGCTGGGGCGATGGCTAGCATGCCTGCAGAGAGAGCTCTGCATGCCACCTGTGCCATAGATTCGCATCACAGCCCTACAGGGATTGTCCGTATGGGAATAAAAGGGGATGCAAAATTCATTAATCATACTATTTTTTCCAGGAGACAGAAGCTCCGTCTGTGGCAACTGATTTTGAACCATTAAGTCCTGAGAGTAACATGCAGATCCCTGCTAATCATGAAACATTAGCAACCTCATAGCAATAGCGCTTAAGACTTTTCACAGCCCTTTAGAGCCCCCTCTAAGCGGGTTACAGAATCAGCCTCTTGCCCCCAACAATCTGGGTCTTCATTTTACTCACCTCGGAAGGACGGAAGGCTGAGTCAACTTTCAGCTGGTCAGGATCGAACTGCTGGCAGTGGGCAGAGTTGGCCTGCATTACTGCATTCTAACCACTGTGTCACCACAGCTCCTTTAATTATGCTTTAATTAACCTGTGTGTGCATGTACACTGGCCAGCTGCTCTCTTCCAGGTTGCGGTGCTCTGGCACATGCAGACACTCTTGTGCTCCAGTTTGGGCACTCAGTGGCAAAAGGTTAGCCATTCCTGGTCTAAGGTCTCCAAGGTCCCTTCCAGCCTTATGTTCTACGATCAGGCTTTTACCTGATCCCATCCTGTGAACTCCGTGTTTCTCTACTGGAAGACGATCTTGATGATGACACTGGAACAGGCCTTCTCACAAACAGCACTTGCACCGTTGAGCTTTTCTCCCCAAACCAATACAGATTTAGTCGGCCTGCCTGCCTGCCTGCCTGCCTGCCTGTCTGTCTGTCTGTCTGTCTGTCTCTCTCTCTCTCTCTCTCTCTCACACACACACACACACACACACTCTATTCTGCCTTGCCTTACTTTTGACCTTCTCTGCTACTTTAATGACTGGGCACTTTGTACCATTTTCATGTTGTGTTTTTATCCAGAATATCCCACATGAGCCCTTATAAGTGGTATGGGGGGAAATGTTGCAAAGTCAGTTTAAAATGGAATTAGAGCATCAAATCACTCTAACCAGCTCCCTGTCATGTGCTCTTCTCTTACCCACTGTCATCAGTTTCATTTCTGTACAACTTCTACGTTCCTAATTATTTATTAATTTATTTGCTGCCCATCTTAGCACAATAGAGAATATAAAAGAAAAATTAAAAATATACCGTATATACTCGAGTATAGGCCGACCCGAATATAAGCCGAGGCACCTAATTTTACCACAAAAAAACTGGAAAAGTTATTGACTCGAGTATAAGCCTAGGGTGGGAAATGCAGCAGCTACCGGTAAATTTCAAAAATAAAAATAGATACCAATAATGTTTTTGAATATTTATTTCAAAGAAAAACAGTAAACTAGCGGTGTATTCAATGAAATACTTCACTCACCTCATGATGCTGATGTCCCGCTATGATGATGATGTCCCGTGCAGCCGCGGGAGCGATGTCCCGCCTCCTATGACACACGGCACAGTGATTCCTATCATTGGATCACTGTACCAGAGGAGGTGGGACATCGCTATGTGGCTGCTTGCCATAACAAGGAGGAGGTGGGACATCGTTGCAGAGCGGCAGGAGGGGGAGGAAGGGGAATCGTAAGACAGCCCTGCATTACATTAGAACGTGAGGAGGGGGGATGGTGCGGTGCGCGCTGCGCGGCAAACTGACACAGAGGGAGGGGAAACTCACAGGGGCACTGGGCCATTCACGAGTGTCACCCAGCGGCATGGCCCCGCCCCTTTTTCTCCTCCATTTCGGGCAAATTTTTCACTGACTCGAATATAAGCCGAGGCGGCTTTTTTCAGCCCAAAAAGTGGGCTGAAAAACTAGGCTTATACTCGAGTATATACAGTAACACTAATTTAAAAATTACAAGACTGAAAGCCAATCACACGACCAACTGACCAAACCGGCCCACAAGGCGTTTATAAGCCAGGGAGGATAGGAGCAGAAAATCCTGCTGATGATGTTACCTAGTCTGGTAACAAAATGTTCAGCAACTAAATTGAAAAACGTTTGGAGAGCAAACCAGGGCCAAAATAAAAGCCAAGGTCTCTGTGTTGCTCCAATCTAGAGCCCCTCCATTAGGCCCCCCAAGCCCACCGGCAGAGCCATGACTCAACATGGCACACACACTTGCCAGGCTGAGAGGTGCTCAGGATCAAAGGTTGCTCCCAAAAGCAGACAGCACAGCCAACGCAACAAATAAATTTCATCTCATTTCATTTCTGTTTACAGAAATATAGTTCATCTAATTACTTTCTCTCGCACAATGTATTTAACAATCCCATCCAGGTCCTATTTTAAAAGTTGCAATCTGAGAGCCATTTTTTTTGGGGGGGAGGGGTGCTAGGGGCTGAGCTTAAGGCTTGGGAGGGATGGGATTCGGGGGGGGGGTAAATTCTTCCTTGTACATTAAAGTAAAGGAGCCTTTCTGCATCCTGGAGCAATCGAGTCCTTTGTAAAGGAGACAATCTTAACATGGCAAGTTAAACACATTCCCATGCAAAGATCTTTAACCAATTACAGGAAGCCCTCGACTTATGACCTCAACTGAGCCCCACATTTCTGTTGTTAAGTGAGACTGTTGTTAACTGAGTGTTGTCCCACCAGCCTTTGCTCAAAGCAGAGCAGAGGTCACATCGACATCCCAACCAAAAGCGACTGAGCAGCCAATACCTTCTGATAGTTGGATCTTCTCCGGAAGTGATTTTGCTCTGGCTTCCGGCGACTGGGCTGTGCAGGGCTGCCCCCGTTGCTGCTGCTGGCGCTGCTGCTGTCCTCGGGGGCTTCCGGAGGCTGCAGCCCCGACTGACGGAGGACCACAAAGGTGACCCTGGCTTCACTGCTCTGTCAAGGGATGTGACAGAAAAGGAGAAGCTTAGAAGAGAAACAGCCCAGCCTCCACAGCGCCCCAGGAGAGGATTTAAGCAAGGGCTTTTAAAGACCCCCAAGGGTACCTGAGGAAGCTGCCGGAGGCTCCCCTTAAGTCTGGCTCCCATGTTTTGAAACTGAAGTGGCTTTAGGTCAGCCTCAAAAAATAGAACATTCAACAGGACTCCCCCAACATATGTAAAGCTACTATATGTGCGTGCGTGCGTGCGTGCGTATGTATGTATGTATGTATGTATATATGTGTGTGTGTGTGTGTGTATGTGTATATATGTATATATGTATATATGTGTGTGTATGTATATATATATATATATATATATATATATATATATATATATATATATATATATATATATATATATATATATATACTTAAAGTCACAACCCCTGGTATGCCCAAGTATGGGAGGAAGGTCACACTTCCACTCTCTGTCATTAGGCTCGTCACAAGAGACCATCCAGACAGAAACCCAATATTTTTTACTGTTGCCTTTTTTGTTACATTTGTTATATTTATGCTGATAAATAAATAAAGGGAGACTAGTATAGATCTATTTCAAGCTATTTAGCTCTCATCAGCTAGCCATACCCAAGTTTGGGAATCGAACCTGTGCTCTATTGCCTCCCAGGCAGGGAGTTAACCATTTGAGCTACAGAGAACGACTCCTTTATCAGCCAGCCAGGGTGGGAGGTATATACTTAAAGTCACAACCCCTGGTATGCCCAAGTATGGGAGGAAGGTCACACTTTAAGTATATACCTCCCACCCTGGCTGGCTGATAAAGGAGTCGTTCTCTGTAGCTCAAATGGTTAACTCCCTGCCTGGGAGGCAATAGAGCACAGGTTCGATTCCCAAACTTGGGTATGGCTAGCTGATGAGAGCTAAATAGCTTGAAATAGATCTATACTAGTCTCCCTTTATTTATTTATCAGCATAAATATAACAAATGTAACAAAAAAGGCAACAGTAAAAAATATTGGGTTTCTGTCTGGATGGTCTCTTGTGACGAGCCTAATGACAGAGAGTGGAAGTGTGACCTTCCTCCCATACTTGGGCATACCAGGGGTTGTGACTTTAAGTATATACCTCCCACCCTGGCTGGCTGATAAAGGAGTCGTTCTCTGTAGCTCAAATGGTTAACTCCCTGCCTGGGAGGCAATAGAGCACAGGTTCGATTCCCAAACTTGGGTATGGCTAGCTGATGAGAGCTAAATAGCTTGAAATAGATCTATACTAGTCTCCCTTTATTTATTTATCAGCATAAATATAACATATATATATATATATGAATATAAATAACTGAAATAAAAGTAGTAATTTAGTGAACAACCAGCCATTTGCACAATCAATAAACAAATTATTGGTAATGAAACATGTCATTATTCATATCCTAATATTATTTGTATAAATAACTCAAGACGACAAGCATGCCTATCACTCCTTTTATTTCCCGCACAACAATAACAACCCTGGGTTGTTATTGGGTCAGGCTAAGAGAGAGAAGGATTGGCCCAAAGTCACCCAATCAGCTTTTGTGCTCAAGGCAGGACTCGAACTCAGAGTCTCCTGGTGATTGGCCCAAAGTCACCCAGTTGCCATTCAGGTGGCAGAGTCTCCTGATATCTAGCCTGGTGCTCTACATCATATTAAGCATGACATAAGCCAGTGCTTCACAGCCCTCTCTAAGTGCTTTACAGAGTCAGCCTCTTGCTCCCAAAATCTGGGTCCTCCTTTTACCCACCTCAGAAGGATGGAAGGCTGAGTCAACCTTGAGATTGAACTGCTGGCAGTGGGCAGAGTTTGCGTGCAATACTGCATTCTAACCACTGGGAAGGAAGGCAGGAAGGCAGGGAGGGCATTAGCAATAGCACTTAAGACTTATATTCTGCTTCACAGTGCTTTTACAGCCCGACCTTGGAAGGATGGAAGGCTGAGTTAACCTTGAGCCGGTCAGGATCGAACTGCTGGCAGTTGGCAGTCAGCAGAATTAGCCTGCAATACTGCATTCTAACCACTGCGCCACCACGTTATAAAAGTGCAGCAGTTTCTGTTTTAGCTGCATAGCCTTGAATCCATAATTTAGGGCCAGAGCAGGAAAGTGGCATGGAAAAGTCTGAGAAGGAATTCCTGATTCCTCCACCCCAAAACAATTCTTCTCTTATAACCGGAAGGGTCAAAATTACTGTACACATTTAGAAAAAAAACAGTCAGAATGGACAACTGCAACTTATTATGCATAACCTTGAAATATTAATGCAAGTTAGTGTTCGTTTATTCTGTCAAAGTCTTGGATTTACTCTCAATCCGGTTTAGTGAACACTTAAACTGTGGCTTAAAGTAATTGCTCATTTACTAATATAATTATTATAAAATCTGTTGATACATCACACTACAGCACAGTGTTGTTGTTTACTCAATGCAATCCCATAATTATGATTTGCAAACCACAGTATAAAGCTTAAGGTTTGTATATCACACCAATTATGGTTTACATAATAAAATATGAGTCAGCATACCAGCCTGTGAAGAGTTTCTCTTGGTTTTGTTAGAAAGGAAGGCAGGGGATTAGTTACCCGCTGTCTTAATCACCAAATGGAATTCCTTAGAAACAATGCCTCTTTTCTTCCCCTGTTATTTATGTGTAATTATCATCAGCATCCAAATAAAGGCATATCCTGGGTCTTTACTGCTCTCTGAATTTTTTTTTTTGCACAGGTTTCATTACCAAACTAGGCAACAGACACAACTGTGATGAGGTTACCCAGTTTGATAATGAAAAGTCTGCAAGGAAACCACCAAACTCAGAGATCATCAAAGACCCAGCAGTTCAACTCACAGCTACAAATACTTCCATAAATACTGTTTTGCCCTCTACATTGGGCTGCTCTTGAAAACTATCTCAGAGCTTAAGATGATGCAAAAGACAGCAGTGCAGGAAGGTATGTTATGGGGGTCCTTGGTGTTCTCTGAGCTCAGATTAACAGAGTTGGAAGGGACCTTGTACATCATCTAGTCCAACCTGCTGCTCAAGCAGGAGACCCTACACCATTTCTAACAAATGGCAGTCCAGTCTTTTCTTGAAAGTCTCAAGTGATGAAGCTCCCACAACTTCCGAAGGCAATTTCTCTCCTTGTTCAGTTTCCATCTGTTATTCCTTGTCTGGTCTTCAGATGCTTTGGAGAATAGTTAGCCTCTTCTTTGGGGCAGCCCTTGAGATATCAGGACACTGCTATCATGTCTCCCCTAGTCCTTCTTTTCATTAAATTAGCCATGCCCAGTTCCTGCAACTGTTCTTCATATGTTTTATCCTCCAGTCTCCTAATCATCCTGGTTGCTCTTCTCTGCACTTTTTCTAGAGTCTCAACATCATTTTTATAGTGTGGTGACCATAACTGGACGCAGCAAGCTAGGTGCGGTCTTACTAGGGCTTTATAGAGTGGTATTAGTACCACACTTGATCTCTGTTAATGCAATGTAAGATTGATTGCTTTCTTGCAGACGCTTCATTACCCAACTAGGTAACATCATCAATGCACAGGTGATGTTACCTAGTTTCAATGAAGGATAATATTTGTAGCTCAGGGTTGAAATGAGAGATCCTTGGTGCTCTCTGAGCTTGGTTATTCTCTTGCAGAATCTAGGTAACACCATTAGTGTCCCCAAACTAAGTAATATGCTCACCACTGATGATGTTATCTAGTTTGGCTAATGAAATGTCTGCAGAAGCTCAGAAGACACCCAGGATCTCTTATTGCCTGGTTTATTTATAAGAAAATGACCAAGAGCCATGGTGGTGCAGTGGTTAGAATGCAGTATTGCAGGCTAATTCTGCCAACAGTTCGATCCTGACTGGCTCAATTTTGACTCAGTCTTCCATCCTTCCGAGGTCAATAAAATGATGACCCAGATTGTTGGAAGCAATAGGCTGATACTGTAAAGCACTTAAGAGAAGGCTGTTATATGCACAAGTGGTGCATATGTCTAAGTGGTATTGCTAAGCTCAGAGAGCACCAAGGACCACACAGTTCATCCCTGAGCTACCAATATTCTTCCTTTCTATTAGTTAGGTGTGCTCCTAGAACCGCATCGGTTACACCTCTCCTCTGTGAGCTGTACTGGTTTCCAGTTTCCTTCTGGGTTCAACTCAAGGGGATGACTAATGAAGCTGCACATGGCATGTGGCCAGGCTACCTGAGGGACGGCCTCTCCCCAAACATCCCATCAGATCTGGCAGGAGGATCAACATCAGCCAAGGAGCTTTTTTTGCCTTGGGACTTGGGAAGGGAGCCTTCTCTGCTGTGGGACCCACCCCTTAACACATCGTGTGAAATTGGCCCAAACCTTGTGGCTTCCTCAGAAGACCCTTCAAATTCTTGGGGAGCCCATGGAAGGGCGGGGCTCATTAAATGGTTGTGCGGTTGTACGGCATTCTCTCATACTTTTGTATTATAGTTTTAAGTGTTTTTATTTATTAAATGTATATGCTGCCCATCTGACTGTAACAGCAACTCTGGGCAGCTAATTTAATTTTAATTGTATTTTAAATTGTTTTTGAATTATTGTAATTGGTTTTTTTTCTTTTAGCTGTGTACACCGCCTAGAGCCACAAGAATGAGATGGGTGGCTGTATCCATCTAGTAAATAAATACACTGCTCAGTACATAAACATTTACTTTAACTCCTTGCATTTGTGTTTCTATTGCATCTGTGTTTCTCCACATGTGCTTGCAACCCTTGCTCCTTAAGATGTGGCATGGCTCAATTCTTTCTTTGTTCTCTTGTTTAACTCCCCACCACCACCATGAATTCACAAAGCAACACACTTGGCTTATTTTCCCCAACCTTTCTTGCAGGTTCTTTTATCCCCCTTCTTCTTATTTTTTACTCAATATCTTTCCAATTTTGCAGCTGAAAATTTAAATCATGTCAGTGCTCTAGTGTTTATGAAGCATTTGAAAAACACTTAACAGCATTTGGGGGGGGGGGAGACATGTCTGGAAAGCTAGGAGACCTTGGTGCATGAACAGAACGGATTCCAGGAATTCCCTGCCAAAATCAAAGAAACAAAACTAAAAAGAAGCCCAACCCCAGACTAGGATTTGCTTTGATGTATCCGTTTCTGAGCTGACAGGAAAATGAAGACGTGCAAGGCAATTATCTGGCTTGATTACAGCCTGTGGTTCCTCCTTGTCTTGGGAGAGGCTGTATCTCCTCGCTGGCAACCACGCTCTGAATGCAGGAGGAGGCAGGTTTAGTCTACAGGTAGACTACAGGTAGTCCTCAACTTACAGCCATTTGTTTAGCAACCAAAGTTGCAATGGCACTGAAAAAAGTGACTTGTGAGCAGTTTTCACATTTACAATCATCATGGCATTCCCAGGGTCATGTGATCAAAATTCTTTTGGAGGCTTGCAGCACCCTGTGGCCAGGTGATGGCCACGTGTGACCGTCCCAGTCAGTTTCTGACAAGTAAAGTCAGCAAAGATTCACTTAACAACCGCATGATTCATTTAACCCAGGCATAAAAGGTTGTAGAATCAGGGATGACAACAATCGTCTTGCTTAGCGATGGAAATTCTGGTTCCAAATGTGGTTTAAAATCGAGGACTGCCATAGTACTTTCCACAGAAAGACCTCAGATTACAAGGGAGAAGAAGCATCTCACCTTGATAGCTGCAGCAATCCAAAACAGTCAACGCTACAGGATACGGATCAAGACTCTGCTCTCCACTTGCAGTGGCTTCATACAACCAAAGCTTCTCTGGATTGAACTACCGTACTCCAGATTACAGGTAGTATTCGATTTACAACACACACACAATTTATGTTGCTAAGTAAGACAGTTGTAGGGTGAATTTTGCTCCATTTAATAACTTTTCCTGCTACAGTTGTTAAGTGAATCACTGTATTTGTTAAGTTGGTAATGCCGTTGTTAAATGTATCTGCTTTCTCCATGGACTCTGTTGGAAGGTAGCAAAAGAGGCTCACACGATCCCAGGATGCTGCAATCATCATAAATGTCAGTATGTCGCAAAGTGTCCGAATTTTGATCCCACATTTATGAGGATGCTGCAGTGGTGGTAAAGGGTGAAAAATGATCACAAGTCACTTTTTTCTGTACCGTTGTAGCTTCGAACAGTCACCGAATGAACTGTTTTGAGGACTACCTGGACTGTCTTTCAAACTTACCTGGATTATCTGCGCAGCCGCTTCAGGCGTCCCTTGGCGCAGATCCTGGCCGTTTATAGAAAGGACTTTATCGTCCTGGCGCAGCTTCCCATTCTTGGCTGCCAGCCCTCCATCTAACAGGTCCAGAATGAAGATCCCGGGCTCGTCTGTTTTCCTGATCAGTTTAATGCCGAGGGGTTCGCATTGGTCCCTTTTGACCAGGATAACATGGACCACTTCCTGGTTCACAACTGGGGGAGCCGTCCGGTTGCTGAAGCCCTTTTCTTGGAGCACAAGGAAATGGAGCTGGTCACAGGGTTGACGCAAGAGTGAGATGGCTTGGCAGTGGGTCACGCTGCTGACGTTCACACCATTCACCTGGGAGGAGGACAGAAAAGAGGGCTGGTCAGAAAATGGTCCTTCCCGCCTCTCTGCTCCAGGCCAAAAGAAAACGGAAGGAGGGAAGCACTGGAGGAATCCTAAAAGAAACGGGCAGGACAGCCATCCGGCTACTCTTTGCTTTGCTTGCTGGCAGCCTGCCATGCTTGGAGGGGAGGGACAGCTGCAGGGAAGGATAAAGGAGGGCTTAGCAGGAGAGGAACTGCAGAATCAATCACCTCGCGAAGATAGGGACCCTTACCCAAACAATTCGTGGGTGCCTGATTGGACACTCAATGATAACCAGGGGAAAGGGGGAAACAAGGGAAAAGTTAACCATATGCTTTGGCTGCGAAAGCCTCAGATCCAGCTTTGCTTCTTCTGTAACCACTTGGCTTTAGTAGAGTGTAAGAG
This sequence comes from Thamnophis elegans, assembly GCF_009769535.1. Classification (NCBI taxonomy): domain Eukaryota; kingdom Metazoa; phylum Chordata; class Lepidosauria; order Squamata; family Natricidae; genus Thamnophis; species Thamnophis elegans. The sequence goes on from NC_045552.1 coordinate 34,428,048, forward strand.
TGTAGTTTTGGCAAGCCATGGCCTCGAAGGTCTTTCTTCTCTAACTGAAAAAGTTGGGACAGCTGACAGAATCATTTGTTTCCTCCAGAAATTTGCCAATTTGCTTAAATAAGGGCAAATAAAATAGGATTATTCTGAAATATTAAATATACTGGTTGTACCAGAGATGATTTATGGAGAGCAGCGCAAATCATCAGCATGGAACGTCACAAAAATCTCTGATGAAAATAAAGAAGAAAATGGACCGGGGGAAGCATTTCTTTCTCTCATAAAAGTCAAAAAAAGTAAACCAGAAAGTTGCAAAGGTTTTTAATACGACATTGTTCATTCAAAAGCCCTGCCCAGCTTCCACACATTCTGACACCATACCTATTTTATGGCTTCCACTCCTATCACTCCTCCATGATTTACAGGTAGTCCTCAGATTACAACCATTCATTTAGTGACAGTTCAAAGTTACAATGTCACTGAAAAAAGTAACATGATAATTTCTCACACAACTGTTGCAGCCTCCCCACCCCCCCATCCAAATTCAGACGCTTGGCAACTGGTTCCTTTTTATGACGGTTGCAGTGTCCTGAGGTCATGTGATTCCCTTTTGTGCCCCTCTGGCAAGCCAAGTCAATGGGAAAGCCAGTTTCATTTAACAACCAGGTTACTAATTTAACAACTGCAGTGATTCACTTAACAACTTGGCAAGAAAATTTGTAAAATGAGGCAAATCCCTTAACAGCCTTGCTTAGAAATGTTGGGCTCAATTGTGGTTGTGAGTCAAGGACTACCTGCACAACTTTCAAGAATCCAAATCTGGTGATCTCACTAGTTTTTAACTCTGAGTAAAATCTGCTCCAGCCGATTACCAACTGGTCATTTTGCCATGAGGCTTTAACGATAGCGAACCCACCTCTAGGATGTGGTCTCCAGGCGCGAGTTTTCCATCGGCAGCCGCCACGGAATCCTGAAATATCTCCTGCACCACGACGTTCCCGAGAGGAGTGTCTTTGCCCCCAACTATGCGCATGCCAAGCTCTTCCTCGGGGTCGTCTCGGTGGATCTCAACGGTGTTTGTCTCTGCCAGAAGACTCGCTCTCTGAGGGAATTCTGACAGAGAAGTCAGGAAGTGCATGAGTGAAGAGGAAGTCCTGGATTTTTAACAATGTACAGCAAATGGGAGCAACCTGCATCCATCCCATCCTTTCTTTGGTCCTGCAATCCCCAGCTTTGTTGAAGATGGAATTTTGGCTACTTGAGGAATCGGCTCACAGTGATGGGATTGACCCACACTGATCCACCCACGTGGGAGAGGAGACGTATGAAGATCCCATCAGTCAAGGAATGCCAGTTGGCGGGGTCCAGGAGAAGGGCCTCCTCTGCCATGGCTCCTGCCCTTTGGCACCTCTTAACCCCTGAGGTGAACATGCTCTCTCACCCTCCCGGTTTTTCATAAGAGCCTGAAGATCTGGCCCTGTCTGATGATTTGGGGACCCCATGGGGGGAGCTTCACACTAGAGGTGGCTGACTCATGAAAAGCTAATCCCACCTCCCACCCCACCCCCATGGATCCAGCTCCCTCATCGCTCTCCTGTGTTAATTATTTTATTTTAGCCGCTTTACCATTTTGTATATGAAGATTCTCATGTTTGTTAATGTTCTTATCCTGTAAGCCGCCAGAAGTTATTTGATACAAGATAGACATCAAATAAATTTCATAATAAGTAAATAAACACTAAATTTTGTGTCTAGAATTTGTACTTCCTTCTTTCTAGAAGCTAACCCTGGAATAACTTGACTTTAGGCTTCTAAAATGTACTTTGGAAAAGCTTTTCCAAAGTACATTTCAGAAAGTTGATGGAAAACTTTTCCAAAGTAGAAAACGTTTGAAAAACTTTCTGAGCCAAGATGTGGAAGTCAAAGTATGCCCTTTTGTTATTATGGATGAAAATTACATGACACACTTTTCAAACTGAATAACACAATTGCATAGTGCTATTCCATCAACACAAGTATAACCATAACAGAACACATTTATTTATGCAATATTTACAAACTTTAATTAAAGTTTTTTGTAATTCTACAGAAATCCATATAGAGATCTACCATAAATCCCAACCTGCCTTCTGGCCAGTTATACTCAAATTACAATGTTTGACTAATATGGATTTTTCCCTGGCTATCTTAAAATCCTTAAAAGAAACATGAAATGGAAAAGCAAGGCAAATATATATAGCAGTTAGCTTCCTCCCATAATTGGGGCATACCAGGGGTTGTGACTTTAAATATATACCTTTCTCCCTGGCTCAGCTGATAACGGATCAGAGCCTGTGGCCTAATGGCTAAGACGTCTGCCTAATATGTAATATAGCCCAGGTTCGAATCCCAGTAAGGGTATGGCTAGCTGATGAGAGCTAAATAGCTTGAAATAGATCTATACTAGTCTCCCTTTATTTATTTATCAGCACAATTAAAAAAAAACGTGTGTGTGTGTGTGTGTGTGTGTTGTTGAGGGCATTTTGCCTCCTTGTGTCATCAATAAATATCAATGTCGGAAGTGCGCTGCCAGTCTGCCATGAACGGGAGAAGAGGGCAAGAAGGGCTTGCAGGAAAGTGGGACTGAAATGTGAGAACCCAGAAGTCATCAAGGCCGTTTCCCTGGGAGAAGAATGCCAAGTGGCTATTTCCAAAACATCTCTTTTAAAACTGACTGGACATTGAGAGACAAGCAATGGGAAGGAAGGGAAAGAGGAAAGTTAACTGGGAAAATCTGGCATGCAAAGCCTTAGTTCTGACTGCTCTCCTGCAATTCACATGGCTCCAAGGAAAATACACCTTTCTCAACAAATGAAGTGTAGGATCGCTTTTACTTAGAAGACCCAGTTGAGGCAGTTAATCTGACAATTAATTGTACAAATATAGTCCATTCACGACAATGGCCCATGGATAGAAGTTACAGGAATCAAATGAAAAGTAATGCCTCCAATGTATAAGTTGCCAATAGGTAGCACCTATAAGATCTGGCATGTTCTTCACCATTTGCTATAGGCTCTCCTGCTTCAGCAGGGGGTTGGACTAGAAGACCTCCAAGATCCTTTCCAACTCCGTGATTCTGTTATTCTTTCACTTCACTTAGGGGGAACTTGCTGTGTGAAAAGATTCTGTTGCTCTTCTTCATGAAATGTAATCCTGCAGTGAAACTTCTCAAAGGGCTGTGACTGAATTTTTAACTGCCAAAGGTGTCTCTCCAATTGAAATTTACTGCCCTATGCAGGCAGTTTGCGGCGATTTTATTGACATGAGTATTGTGCATCATTTGGTCAAAAGAAATGCACGTAGATTTTTGCACATGAGAAAGGCTGATAAAGGCTGATGAAAGACAATCAACATATCATTCAAAGGGACACTGTGTCAAGCTTGGCATTTCACAGAATGTGTGGGTTGTATCACTGATGTTCTTCAATATTGGAAGGCTTGTGCAAAGATGAAATGCGGGTGGGTGAGATGAAAGCTTCACAGTTGAAAATTGCTAGCAGATAACAGAATAACAGTTGGAAGGAACCTTTGGGGTCTTCTAGTCCAAACCTAGATCATTTCAGACAAATGGCCATCCAGTCTCTTCTTGAAGACCTCCAATAATGGAGCACCCACAATTTCTAGAGACAAGACGCTCCACTGATTAATTGTTCTCGCTGTCAGGAAATGTCTCCTTAGTTCTAGGTTGGATCTCTCCTTGATAAGTTTCCATCCAATACTTCTTGTCCTGCCTTCAGGTGCTTTGGAGAGTAGATTGTCCCTCTCTTCTTTGTGGCAGCCCCTCAAATAGTGGAAGATGCTATTATGTTCCCCTTAATCCTTCTCTTTATTGGAGTAGTCATACCTGATTCCTGCAACGATGTTCATGTCAGGAGACTGAAAGAATGGTGGGGTCCTTGGTGCTCCCTGCGGCTGATTGTTTGTTTGCAGATTCTCATTATCATCATTCACCTTAGTGGTTGAACTCCAGAGTTTTCTACCCTGAGCTACAGGCATTCCTCCCCCGCCCCCATGGGAATGAAAGAAGGAATGAGAATGAAGAGAAGGAATTTCTTCACAGCATTGTAACAGCTGACAAAACATGGGATTCTTTATTTATTTATTTATTTATTTATATTTCTATCCCGCCTTTATTTTTTATAAATGACTCAAGACAACAAACATGGAGCTTAATGCTCCTTCCTCCTGCTATTCTCCTCACAACAACAACCCTGTGAGGTGAGTTAGTCTGAGAGATACTGATTGGCCCTCGGTCACCCAATCAGCTTTCATGCCTAAGGCAGGACTAGAATTCACAGTCTCCCAGTTTCTAGTCTAGGGCCTTAACCACTAAACCAACCTGGGAAATGAATATCAGTTCACAGAATATAATTATGAAGATTCTAGAGGGGGTGGAATAAGCTAGGCTTTGCGAGGAAAATTCATGGTGACAATTTTCTTGGATGCAGATGGTGTTATTCACAAGGATTTCCTTGAATTTGGAGCCACTATCAACTCAGAGCAGGGTGCTGCAACAGTTGACGTTTTGAAACAACAATTAAGTTCAGAATCAGAAGAAGGAAATTGAGCTGTAGCAAAGCCACACTAGTCACACACTTCACGAACCACCCAAGAGGAGAATTTGAACATTTGAATCTCACTATTTTATCCCCTACAGCAGGCATCTCCAAACTTAGCAACTTTAAGACTTATGGACTTCAACTCCCAGAATTCCACAAGCCTTAAAGCTGCCAAGGGAAAAGGAGAAAAACCCAAAAGGAGGGCTTTGAAAGGTAAGCGGCATCACATTCTGAGAACCCACAGAACCAGAGGATAAACACAATTTGTACATTAAAATTACAGAATTTTATCTATCAGATCAGTGAGTTTAGTGATCAGGGATTAAGGTAGTCCTCGATTTACAACCAAATTGTACCTGAAATTTCAGTCATAAGTCATGATGGACATAAAGCAGGTGACTATGTCGCTACATCTGATTTTATGATCTTTTATGTGGTGGTTGTTAAACAAGAACATTATTCACTAAAAGAGCCATTTTCCCCCCAGAAACCAGAAATAAACACTGGTTTCTGGCAGAAACTTCATGAATCATGATTCCTGACTGTGGGCTGCTGCAAATGGCCATCCATATGGGCCATTTCCAGGCACCCAGGAGGTAGTCACATGACCAGGGGGTTTAGCATCCGGGTTTTCAGGATCTGTTGTGACTTCGTACAGTTGTTAAGTGACTGGTGGACTGTCTATACAAGTGGTCCTCAACTTACAACCACTTGTTTAGTGACCATTTGAAGTTACAACAGCACTGAAAAAAGTGACTTATGACCATTTTTCACACTGTTACAGCATCCCCTTGATCACATGATCAGAATCTGGACACTTGGCAACTGGTTCATACTTATGACGGCCGCAGTGTCCCGGGGTCACATGATACCCTTTTGTGACCTTCTGACAAGCAAAGTCAACAGGGAAGCCAGATTCACTTAACAACCATATTCCTAACTTAACAACTGCAGTGATTCACTTAATGACAGTGGGAGGAAAGGTTGTAAAATGGGGCAAGATTCACTTAACTACTCTTGCTTAGCAATGGAAATTTGGAGTTCAGTTATGATCGTATGTTGAGGACTATCTGTAGAAGACAAGACAGAGGACCTCAATTTCTTTGCAAGAATTGGGGATGTCTAATCTAGTGAAAAGAAGGACTAGGGGTGACATGACATCAGTGATCCAATATCTCAGGGGCTGCCCCAAAGCAGAGGGGCTCAACCTATTCTCCAAAGCACCTGAGGGCAGGACAAGAAGCAATGGATGGAAACTAATCAAGAAGGGAAGTAAGTACTTGATTGTAACCTAGAACAAAGAAGAAATCTCCTGACAGTGAGAACCGCTTCCTCCAGAAGTTGTGGGTGCTCCATCACTGGAGGCTTTTGAGAAGAGACTGGACAAACATTTGTCTGGAATGGTAAAAGACCTCCTGCTTGTGCAGGGAGGTGGACTACAAGACCTCCAAGGTCCCTTCCCACTCTGTTTTTCGATTCTGTTATTCTGGAAACTTGCTTCCATCTGCTCCCACATCAGCCTTCATTTCTCTAGCCATTTAAGAGATGCCTACCTTCTTCACTCCCATCAAAGGCTGGGTTAACCAGTCCAGGATCTGGGACCTCTGGCAACACAACGGCAGCTCCTGAGCCTCCAGTCACTGAAGAGGACCCTCCGTTTGATACTTCAGGGTCTTTTACAGCCTTTGCTTCCAGCCTGGAAAGAGAATCTCCCTTCATCCTGGACCGAGGATTCCTCTTCCTTTCCAGGCGCTCAGTGTACTTCTTGAAGCCAGGACACCTGCATTAGACAGCAAACACCAATTCCCAAAAGAGTCCCATGTCTGTCCTCTCACAGCCTAAATTAGCCACCTGAAATATTTCTCTAACCTGTGTCTGAGTTTGGGTGGACAGGGATGCTTTTTTAAAAAGCAAAAGATTAATAAGTGCAGCAGAAAGTCTAGAGCACGAGTGGGCAACCTTGGCAACTTTAAGAATTCTGCACTTAAAGTCCCAGAATTCCCAAGGCTGCATGCACGGCTAGGGAATTCTGGGAGCTGAAGTCCATTTAATGAAGTCAACTTTAAATCCAATTAAAGTTGTCAAGGTTGGACACACGTGCTCTAGAAGGAAAGGAATTAAAACAGTTGCTAATGAAACCCTGATCTTTCAAATAGACAGTGATACCTTGGTGCTCATTAATTGGCTCCAGGAGGCACAGCGAGTACCAAAAATGAAGAGTATCAAACAATTTTTTCTATAAGGAATAATGTAAATAAATGTAATGCATTCCCAAACCAAAGAGAATACACATTTTTAAGGCAATGTTAATAAAAAATATGGGATTGTACATCATTATTTTCATGGGAAATAAACTTAAAAATTAATAAAAACTTAGATTAAATAAAAATGTCACTTTACTGGTACTGATGGGGAAAAAAGCCCAAACAGACTCCAAATGACCACAGAAGGCCACAGATAAGGCTGCATGAGGATGTGCCCGGAGTAAGAGCTACTATGAGCCCTGTTCACGTCATAAGCGTGTGAAACACATGACCTTTTGTTTTGGCTGGAAAAGATAGCAATTCACAAGGCAACCAACACTGACAAGTTCTAGCTTACACATCAAATACCAAACAAACAATGACTGCAGGTAGTTAGACTTACAAGAGTTCATTTAGTGACCGTTCAAAGTTACAAGGACACTGAAAAAAGTGACATGACCACTTGTCACATGACCATTGCAGCATCCCCATGGTCAAATGATAAAAATTCAAACACTTGCAACTGATTCATATCTATGACAACTGTCGTGTCCCAGGATCATCTGATCAGCTTTTGTGACCTTCTGGCAAGCAATCTGCAGTGAGTCATTTAATAAGAAAGGCTGCAAAATGGGGCAAAATTCACTGCTGTCTCATTTGTGATCATAAATCATGAACTATCTATACTGGGACAACATTTTCACATCAAAATGCATCTAGTATGACATTCGATAAGTTTCAAAGCAGTCAAGTACTAAGGTTATTACAGTATACTGGTTTTGAGATAAAAGTAAACAGGTGAGCCTGAAAAGAAGCAGGCACATTGGCAGTTTATAATATTTTTTTTTAAATGCTCCTTATTTGCACAATTTCCTCAAGGGAAGGAAAAATAGTTAAATATGTTTTTCAAACTATCACATTCCTTCTAAAACTTTCAAGAACCAAAAAAGTGCAGATTAATACTTCCAGAAACACCAGGAGTGTCCATCACTGGAGATTTTAAAGAAGAGACTGATTAGATTATCTGAAATGGCATAGGGCTCCTGGGTGAACAGGAGGTTGCACTAGAATTACCCTTCCAACTCTTGTTATTCTGTTTTCAAAAACATCATTTTTTTTTAGTAACTCCCTAAATTTCTCAATTCAATTTCTTCCATTCAGTTTCTTTCTCCACCCAGCCTTCCTTAATTAGTTTCAGTTTCTTCCCAAAACTAATAGGTAACTAAGCAGAATGTCATCCTAGCGTCAGACACTTATGGCTTTTACTTGAGTAATGTGGACAGAAGATGAGTCACTGAAGGACATTCCTCTCTGAATTGTCATTATTATGTGCAACATTCAGCACAAGGCTGACATAAAATTGCAAGTTACTAACCGAATCAAGAATAACATGCAAGCATCGCTGAGACTACAAGGGAAAATTAGGCACACCTGTTCTGCAAGTGAGCTTCAAGTTCACATCGCTGCATCGTCAGTGCACAGTCTTCTTGGAAGGGACAAAGGACAAGGAGCTTATCCAGCAGATTCCGCACCAACAAGCTGGACTTCCGGCAGTTCTGGAAGGAGAGCTTCTTCCGATCCATGGGACAGAAGCTGTACTCCTGCATGAAGTTTTCAAGGCATCTGAAACAATACGTGTGTCCACAAGGGGTGTCCATGGGCTGCAGCAAAGGCTGGAGGCAAATGTGACAAGTCAAGTCATCATCTACGTCGTCTTGAAAGTTATAAAGATGGTTGTCGGGCAGCAAATGAATTTGTCCACATTCGTGGCAAAGTTCTCCAGATTTGGAGGCAGGTTCTTCTCCTGCAGGATCGGCCATGGCTTCAAACCTCTAATGATCCTCCTCTTCACTGGCAATGATAAACAGCACCTTCCTAAAAGGAAAAAGAAAAATGAATACTGTATAGCATTAGATTAGATTAGTAAAATCACCGGAAGGAAGGAAGGAAGGGACGGAGGGAGGGAGGGAGGGAGGAAGGAAGGAAAGAAGGAAGGAAAGAAGAAAGGCAGGCTGGCTGGCTAAGATTTAAAAATAAACATTATGAGTTTTTATTATTTGGTTCTGCGTTAATCAGTCAATTTCTGTCTGAACATCATCATTCTTCTTGATCTATTTAATGTTTCATTGCTGAGCTGTCAGTTTTCTAGCATTCAAGCAACTGCTGGATGTAGTAGCTTCAATAGTTTCTCCGAAGCTGCTTTAAATTCCTGGAAACTAGACTTGAACTTAAGAGATAAAAGGAAATCCACACCTGTCTGCAAAACAGGAAGGTGAGCAGCCCTCTTGGAGACAGCAAGCTGCAACTGGTCAATTGTGTCTCCTGCAAAAGAATCTGACAGCCAGTGCTCCATTCAATCCACAAAACTAAACATGTATTTAATGAGAGTTTCAATTAATTTTGTTGCAGTAGATTCCATTTCACTATCATGGATTTAAAGTATTCAGTTTTCTACTCAGATACTGAGAAAGAAGGGAATCCCCTTCATTTTCAATCATTCCTTAATAAAGCTGGGTTCCCTGGGAAGTTTTTAAAAATGGCTCTATTAGAAGAGCACCAAATTTTCTTTGCAACACAGAACTGCAGCAAACAGCCTCCCTGTATCCTAAGCACATTTTTACATTCTGGAAGACCCTGAGGTTTTTCTCCCACTACCACCTGCACATCTGGATCTATTCCAAAATTGTCTGCAACTCATAGCAGACATTCAAGGGCAAAAAAAAAAAACAATTTTGGATAAATTCCAGAGAATAAAAGGTGAATCCTTCTAAAGGTCCAAATGTTCTAGAAATATTGACATCATGAGGCTGGGGGGGGGGGGGATATTTTTTCATCATTTTTCAGAAAAAAGCAAAAGTTGGAGAAAACTTACATTTATTCAATATTCATTTTGATACTTTACTGATCTAAGTTTATTTTGCTTTTTTAATAATATAAACTTTATCTGACGTACTTTGCCTTACTCATCCATATTAAATGAATAGTTCTAATACATACAATAGGGTAATTATACTAATTCATTCTAATTAAACATATTTTAAATAGAAGAATAATTGTGGCACTATTAAGAAACTAGGATGTTTTTTTTTAATTTTGCCAACTGAACAAGGTGGCAAAATGTAAATCTGAAAAGAAGATTTGCACACCTATTCATGCTTTTTAGGAAAAAATAAGAGAAAACAATTGCTGAGTTAAAGTTTTATTTTACATGGCTGTTTGGTCACATTCTCTGAGTTATTACTGTCAGATTCTAATCTGCTAATAATGCCTCATTTTCACCTGTTGACACACTCCAAAATTCTGAAAAATGTTTTTTTTCCCATTGAAAAAAGCTTCTCTTCTCTTTACACTGAAGTGGATTTTAACTGTCTTGAGTTTTTCCCACCTGAAACCTGGGGATCTCAATTTCCAGAATGTTCCCAATCTCTCTCCCCCTCCTCTTTTTTGCCCCAGCATTGATCAGATTCAACATGCAAGTTTGGTAGTAACCTTTTTTTTGGGGGGGGGGTGTATCTTTGTTGTATCTTGTTGTATAATTCTCCACAAACCTCTGCCTTAAAACAAGAAAAACCATCCTGATTGTTAAAGCTTTTTCTTTTTTTAAAAGAAACAACCAGAGTTCAATGGCTTCGGTTTCTCCAGAAACCCTTTGGATGGGGAGGGAAGGCTTTTAAAAACAGCAATCAGATTGATAAATGCAGCAAACCTATGGATTTAATCTTCCCGAATTCCTCAGCCAGCATGGATGGATGGGGAATTCGGGGAGTTGAAATTCCTACATTAATGTTGTTCCAGGTTGAACCCTGGTGCTCTAGAGGGAAAGGAATTAAAACAGTAGTTAATGAGACCCTGGTCAAAGTGAAGAGAAGAGTAAGGAAGATGATTAGGGAACTAAAGGCTAAAACATACAAAGAACAGTTACAAGAATTGCGTTTGTTTAGTCTAGTCCAGGGGTCAGCAAACTGCGGCTCTGGAGCCGCATGTGGCTCCTTCCTCTCTCTGCTGCGGCTCCGTCACCAGTTGGCGCCACAATTTTGAGAGGAGCTTCCAAGGGGGGGGGGGAGAGGGAAGCACTGTGCGCCAGGAGAAGACTCTATGGCAGTTGTCTCCACAATTGATAGGGTTTTCAATTATGACAGGTAGAGGAAAAAGTACACCACGCTAGGAAGAGACTCTATGGTGGGGGAACTGAACTTCCGGTCAGCTCCAGAATTGAACAGGGGGCTTCCGGTTAGGGCCTTTGTGGCTCCCGGTGCTTTCTTTTCTGTGGGAAACAGGTCCAAATGGCTCTTTGAGTGTTTACGTTTGCTGACCCCTGTCTAGTCTAATGAAAAGAAAAGAAGGACTAGGGGTGACATGATGGCAGTGTTCCAACATTTAAGGGGTTTTCACAAAGAAGAAGGGTTCAACCTATTTTCCAAAGCACCAGAAGGCAAAACAACAATGAATGGAAACTAATCAAGGAGAGAAGCAACCTAGAACTAAAGAGAAATTTCTTAACAGAGAGAACAATTAACTAATGGAAGACTTTAGCAATAGCAATAGCAGTTAGACTTACATACCGCTTCATAGGGCTTTCAGCCCTCTCTAAGCGGTTTACAGAGTCAGCATATTGCCCCCAACCTTAGGTATAAAGAAAGGTCCAACTGTAGCACCACCCTGTCCTGGTGAAATACGCAGAGATCTTCCCTGCTAGACAGTGCCTGTAGTTTGGATATCCTCCTGGCGGAGGTGATAGCCACCAAAAAGGCCACCTTAAGTGTCAAGAACTTAAGAGAAATCATTTGTAATGGTTCGAATGGTGGGGGGGGGGGGCGGTCAGAGCATCCAACATCTTGTGTAAGTCCCAGGAAGGATACCTGTGTACCGTGGGTGGCTTCAGATTGGAGGCCCCCTTGAGGAACCGCCTGACCATGGAGTGGTGAGTCAGTGTCTGAGACCTACCGCACAGGAGTACCGATGAGATAGCCAAGACCTGTCTCCTAATCGTGTTGGGAGCTAATCCTCTGTCCAGGGCCGCCTACAGGAAGTCCAGAACATAGCAATAGCAATAGCAGTTAGACTTATATACTGCTTCATGGGGCTTTCAGCCCTCTCTAAGCGGTGTACAGAGTCAGCATATTGCCCCCAACAACAATCCGGGTCCTCATTTTACCCACCTCGGAAGGATGGAAGGCTGAGTCAACCCTGAGCCGGTGAGATTTGAACAGCCGAACTGCAGAACTGCAGTCAGCTGAAGTAGCCTGCAGTGCTGCATTTAACCACTGCACCACCTCGGCTTTAGAACTTGTGCATGTTCCATCCATGGAGGTTTTTAAGAAAAGTCTGGCAAAAGGTTTCCTGCTTGGGCATGGTATTAGACTAGGAAACATCCAAGGTCCCTTCCAACTCTGCAATTTTGCTGTGTTTCCCCACAAGATTGTAACAAAACATTTATATGAAGGCTGTACAGGTAGCCCTAGACTTACGACAGACATATGCAAAAACTCCTGTATGAACCAGAAGAATCGGGAGTAACAGAACCAAAGGTTCTTTCCCGAAAAGAAGGATGTGTGCAACCCTTCCAACACTTTTTCCTACTGAGTTCACTAATAATCAACTTCATAATACCATTCACGAAATATTGAAATGCCACTGTCCGTTATTGGTGGCACGGTGGCTCAACAGTTGGAAAGCCAGCAGCCCAGTTCGAGACCCAAGCATCATGCGATGCGGTGAGCTCCCATTCTCACCTCAGCTCCTGCCAACCGAAAGGTTCGAAAGCATGCAAATGTGAGTAGATAAAGAGGTACCACTTTGGTGAGGAGGAAACAGCACAGGCAGAAATGTCTTCTGATATCTTCTGATATGCTGGCTCGATGACCCTGAAATGGAGATGAGCACCACCTCCCTATAGGTGGTAATGACTGGAGGAATAAAATCTGCAGGGATTTCTTTACCTTTCTTTACTGTGTCCCTTATGCCTGGATATTGTTTAATCATTTATTTATTCAATCAACCAATCAATCAATCAATCAATTGAAATCTTGCCTTTTTACCCACAGGCATCTAAAGCAGTTAACAATTTGAAATTACTAAAATATAATTTGTACAGGTAGTCCTCACTTACTGACTGCTTGTTCAGCGACTATTTGAAGTTATAACAGCATTGAAAAAGGAGTCCCAGTCCTTGAATCTGAAGCCATTATAATGTCCCTGCAGTCATGTGATCATAATTAAGCTGCCTTGCAAGTGGCACATATTTACGAAGTTGCACCACAGTCATTTCACAACCTGGTTCCAACGAGCACTGGGGAAGCCAGCAGGAAGTCAAAAGTCCTGGTCACATTTTGCCACTGCGGTGATTCACTTAACTACCACAGCAGGAACCGATAGTGTTCAGGTGTAGTCACATGTTTCCCTTTACCACCATGTCATTTAGCAATGGAGTGGCTGGTTCTTATTGCAAACAGTGAGGATTACCTCTATTAATAAAATTCAAAAGTCCTGGCAGAACAGAAAACTTTCTTTTACCTTTCTGAAAAGTGGAAGAATTGGAAACTAGAATCAATTCTCTCAATTATGTACCTTCAGTAGCCTCCAGCACAGGATCACTTGAATTTGGACCAAGCTTGGATTCCCAGTTATCCATAGTCACTGCGTAGTGAAATGTTGCACTTATTTATTTTTTAAATTTCTAACCTTAATGAATTCTGGGCAGGGTTCCAGGTCTTAAATTAGATCCAACGTATTCCCAACAAATACTCAAAAGTCTACGATGAGCTCAGGCCAAAGAAAGAACTGTAGGTAGACAGGCCATCAAATCAACACCATAGGATGGCTACAACCACACTTTTCGGGATTGGCTATTAAGAACAGAAACTTTCAAGTCTGAGCTGCCCCTTCTCCTTCCTCCAAGGGAGGTATCCGTTTGAGCGACTTCTGAACATGATGAAGACATGTCCTGCACTTGGCCTGGTTTGCCAACACATTTCTTGAGCATCTCCAGGAAGACGGTTATCCTCTACATTAAAACAAGGCTCTCCAAACATGGCAACTTTAAGACTTGTGGAGTTCAACTGTGCTCCATCACTGGAGGTTTTTTACAAAGGGATTGGACAGTCATTTGTCCAGAATGGGGTAAGGCAGAGTCCCCACCACTAGGGTGTGGCATGCCAGAAACTGGGCCGCACAAACAAGCAAAGCCCAATCCATGGGATGCAGGCAGCATGTGAAACCAACCTCCCACCCCCACCACCGGTAAAATCTCTCTCCATGGAACCGGTCTCTGGTGCCCAAAAGGTTGGTGGCTGCTAGGTCTCTTGCTTGAGCAGGGGGTTGGACTAGAAGACCTCCAAGATCCCTTCCAAGTCCATTATTCTGCATTCTCTGAAATCTCATACACAATTACAGACCGGAATCATCCACTTAGTCAAGAGGGGTGATTGCTGCCAACCACCATCACTAACATTCATCACTTTAACTAACAGTACAAAGATACTTTTGATGGTACTGAATTACACTGGGTTCCAAAGGGTTGCTACCTGATTAGGGCAGGCAGTATTGCCTCCTCCCACAAGGATGTGTTCATTGTCTCACACCCTGCCTGACCACCAAAGAGAACCAGAAAAAGCCGACCGACTCAAACCACAAATATCCCTCTCCACTTCCTCCTGTACCACGTGCTTGAAAGGATCCAGATCACATTGCAAAGCTTTGCCTTGTTCACCCCCACAGCTTTGCCCTAATTATTCCAGCCCAGAACAAATGCACCACTTCTGACACAGGAGATTTGCCTCATCCACCTTCCCACAGCAGGATCCAGATTGTTTGAAGGGGGCTGGGGCAGAATCTACAAATTCAAAAAGTACAGACACAAACTACCCAGTTATCAGTGAAGAACTCTATCCGTCTCGCTGTGTCATCCACTCCAGACTTTGTCTTAGATTTAAAACCTTTATTTATTTCCTTAACAAAACAGGTATACAACCAAACAAAAACAATGGTTCCAACAATGTTACAACTCAGGGAGGGGCTTGGATACTCCTCCCCCCCTATGAGAAGAGGTGTATCAGGTAAGTACCAACGCTGTCAAGCCAGCCTCCCCCAGCAACCAAGAAAGAAACCACTTAACTCCATTTCGCAGAATTAAGAGTACCTTTACTGGTTATGAAAAGATAGCAGCTAAGCAAAGCAAGATCTGAGGCAAAAGTGTGCAACATCATACATATCAATATATGACCCAACCCCCTCCCCCTGGTAACCCCATCCCATAGCCCAATCTGCAAATCCCTTAGGTGTCATGTGAGTTTCATCTTCAAAAAGCACCATCAGGTTGTTATGCAGACAGTTGACCTTGGTGACCTCAATCACTATCTCCAGCATGCACAGTAGATGGTGAGAACAAAAATCCCTTTTTACAATCTCTCCTGTACTTAAAACTTCCCTTCCCAAATACCATGCCTCCCCCTCCCTGTTTCAATGGCAGCCGAAAGCAAGTAGCGAAACAGAGGCTGACATCCAGCCCTCCTTCAGAAAAAGAAGTCATCCCTGCAAGAAAATAAAACAATAGAAAAAAAGATAACATAAGAAATGTACATGTCAATTAGGATCAAGGTTTATCAGGATACTTCGCGTAAAACTTCCGCAAGAGCCCAGGAGCTCTAACATGGGATTTATCAACTCACTCAGCCTGGGAGGGGGAAAATGTTTCCAGGAAACTAGATATTGAATTCGATTCCTATGCTTCCTGGAATCCAAGATTTCTTTAACCTCAAAATGTTGCTCTCCTTCAATTAGAAGAGAGGCAGGGGGTGCAGGTAGGGACACACGAAAAGAAGAAGTGTGCTCTGGCTTCAACAGGTTTACATGAAATACAGGATAAATCCGGTTAAGATGCTTTGGTAATTCCAATCGGACAGAAACAGGATTAATGATTTTCACAATAGGGAACGGACCGACGTACTTCGGCCCCCGTTTCTTCGATTTCTGGGTGGTTTGGAGAAACTTGGTGGACAAAAACACTTGATCTCCTACTTTGTACTCTCTTTGATTCACCCTCTTTTTGTCAGCCTGTTTCTTGTGCGGCCGGTGAGCAGCCTCCAATGCTTTGCGGGTCATGGGCAAATTTGGCGAAGCTGGTCACTCCACTCGGAAAGGGACAAAATTTGCGGTTTTTCTCGAGGTAATTCAGGAATCGGTACAAAGTCCTGTCCAAACACAACTCTAAAAGGGGTCAAGCCGGTACTGCTGTGCACAGAATTGTTGTATGCCATCTCAGCATGTGGTAACAGTTCAGCCCAGTTATCTTGCTGATAATTGATGAAACACTGGAGGTACTGTTCCAAAACAGAATTAGTCCATTCACAAGCCCTGTTAGTCTGAGGATGGTGGGCAGAGCTTAGCCTCTGGGTGGAGCCAATTAACTTCAGAAACTCCTTCCAGAACAGAGAGGTGAATTGGATTCCCCTATCCGAAATTATGCATTCAGGTACTTCATGCAATTGGCATGTGAAATAAACAACTTAGCTAACGACTTAGCTGATGGGATTTTGGAACAGGGTACAAAATGAACTTGTTTGGAAAACAGGTCAGTGATAACCCAAATCACTGTATTTCCTACACTCTCTGGCAATTCGACAATGAAGTCCATCAATATCTTCTTCTACGGGGCCTCAGGATGGGCCACACCTTAGAGAAGGCCTTGGAGCTTTCCCAGTGGGCGCTTTGCAGCAACACAAACTGGATAACTGGCTATGTAGGACTCAATGTCTTTTTTCAATGAAGGCCACCAAAATTGCCTCTTAACCAGATGTAGAGTCTTTACAAAACCAAAATGGCCTGGCATTCGCGAATCATGGGCCTGTTGAAGAACAGGTTAGCAGGAACATACAATTTAGCCCCTACCCAAGCCAGTCCATCCTTCATAGTACGCTCATTTAAATGTTCCTTGAACCAGTCATTGGACTCAAGGCCTTCCTTGAGTTTGCATATGAGGTCCGTCGTGACCTCTAAATTCGAAATGCTTTGGCTTCTGGTAACCACCGGGGCAGCAAGACTTTTCGCTGGGATGACTGGGTGAACTATGCTCAGCTTAGAGCTGTTGTATTGTGGAAGTCTAGATAAAGCATCAGCCGTGAAGTTCTCTCGCCCCTCCCCCAGGATGTACTTGAGGGTGAAGTTGAACTGGTTGAAATATTGCACCCAACGCATTTGTTTAGGAGATAGCTTACGAGGGGTCTTCAACGCTTCCAAATTTTTATGATCAGTCCATAACTTTAGCCCCTTCTAGGAAATGTCACCAGGTCATCAAAGCCCACCTGACCGCAAAAGCTTCATTTTCCCATATAGCCCATCGTCTCTCCATCTCCGTCAGTTTGCGAGAGGCGTAAGTGCATAGTTGCAATTTCCCATCAGCGTTTGTTTGAAGTAATACTGCCCCCACCGCCACATCACTGGCATCAGCTTGAACGATAAATGGTGTATCCATATCTGGGTGTTTCAAAACGGGTTCAGCTGCAAAGAGTCGCTTTAATTTCTCAAAAGTGACTTGACACTCCATAGTCCAATTCAAAGGCTTACCCAATCTGGGCTTGGCCTCCCCTTTTGACTTTAGGAGATTTGTAATGGGCAGGGCAATGCTGGCGAATGATGGGATAAGTTGATGATAAAAATTCACAAATCCCCAAAAACTTTGTAATTGTTTGCAGGTGCGAGGGAGTGCCGACTCAGTGACAGCCTGGACTTTTGCTGGGTCCATCTTGATGCCGTTGTGGGAGATGCAGTAGCCCAAGTGATCATTTTTTTCTTGATGAAATTCACATTTAGACAATTTGGCATAACGTTCTGCGGCCCGGAGTTTCTTGAGTACTGATCATACTAATGTCACGTGTTCTTCATGTGTTTCTGTGTAAATAAGGATGTCATCAAGGTGGACCATCATGCCCTTGTACAGGTTTTCATGTAAAACTTCATTTATTAATTGTATGAAAACAGCTGGCGCCCCCTGTAGGCCAAATGGGGCTACTCTGAATTGAAAACACCCAAGTGGGTGTGAAGATCTTTCCTTTACCCAATTGGGCCAACATATCCTTCATCAGAGGGAGGGGGTAAACATTTTGCACGCATACAGCATTAAGATTTTTGTAATTAACATAGAGACGAAAGGAGCCATCTTTCTTTTCTCTGAACAACAGTGGAGCGGCCACATGTGGCCTAGCAGGTTCAATAAACCCCTTTTCAAAATTTTTGTCAATAAACTTCTGTAATTCTTCTATTTCGCGTGGGGTCATTGAGTAAATCTGGGGTTTTGGAAATTTTACCCCTGGGAGGATATCAATGCTGCAATCCGTTGCACGGTGAGGGGGTAATTTATCAGAGGATTTTTAACTGAAAACAACCCTTAGGTCCCAATATTCTTTTAGGATTTTCTCCTCCCCCTCAATTTTTTCCTGCACCTCAGCCGCTAGGTTATGTTCAGCATTGGTAATATTGGAAACCCTCACTTCTCCCTCTAGGGATTTAGCAGATCGGATGCGCAACCACCTTTTCTTCCAGTTGATGTGTAGGTTCCATTTACATAACCAGGGTAAGCCCGGTATGAGAGGCCAGTCCATTCCCGGCGCCACAATGAAACTTAATGTTTCCTGGTGATCTTCCATCCACATGTCTATTGGTTCAGTCACAAAATGGGAGGAGCCCCCCCCCAGCTATAGACCCATCTAGCTGGCAAAAAGCAATGGGGCTTTTCAAAGTTCTCAGTTTCAAGCCCAGCTTTTCCACCACTTCCGAGCTAATGATGCAACGTGTGTATCCCGAATCTAAAAGGGCCAGCATTTTTGCTTGGGCTCCAGTAGAGGGCACTTTAAGTTCTACTGGGATGGTCATGGGGCCCGATCAGGAACTTACCAGACGGTCGTCATCAGATTCGTTTTCCCTTTCTCCTGATGAGGAGGATGGTTTTTCTTCTCTTGGACTGGGAGGGAATTGTGCAGCAGGTTCCACCCCCTTCATGGCGGTGTCCCTTCTCTTCCCAGGTTGTTTATCTGGTTTCCTCTCCCCCCCCCCCAGGCAGGGGGCTTTGGGACAATCTTGGAGCGGCAATTTGCTGTCCAGTGTCCCTCCTTTCCGCAATGGAAGCAGGTAATAGATCGGGGCTTGCTTGCAGACCAACTTTTCCCATCTTTCGGAGCTCCTTGGGGGGTGGGTGAGAGGGGCAGCTTTCTCTTTCTCACTGTCTTATTGTACTTGTCTCTGGCTAGATCGATTTCCACGTCCACTGCCAATTCGTACCATTATTGCAAATTACGCCCCCCCCCCCGTTTACACAGTTCTGGTATATATCTTGTTTAAGCCAGTGGTAGTCAACCTGGTCCCTACCACCCACTAGTCGGCATTCTAGCTTTCATGGTGGGCAGTAGGGGTTTGCTGTAACTCTACTTTATAAATTTTATAAACGTGTCATGTGAGTTCCATCTTCAAAAAGCATTATCAGGTTGGTATGCAGGACAGTTGGCCTTGGCGACTTCAATCACTATCTCCAGCATGTGCAGTAGATGGTGAGAACAAAACTCCCTTTTTACAATCTCTCCTGTACTTAAAACTTCCCTTCCCAAATACCAGCCCCCTCTCCCCATTTCAATGGCAACCGAAAGCAAATAGATTTCAATGGCAACCGAAAGCAAATAGCGAAACAAAGGCTGACAAACACCCTTTCTCCATAGTGAGGGGAGGAGTATCCAGGATGGGACATACCAAAGCTTACACGTCCCTAGGGAGGGTTATGCCTATAGAGTATATGTACAGACCTATGCCTGGCGATGCGTTTCCCCCACCCTGTGAACAGCCTGTAACACCTTACGGCCAAAGGAGGCTTCCGCAGAAGCAAAGGAGTCCAACTTGTAGTTACTCACAAATAGTGAGGGGGAAGACCACATCGCTGTCTTGCAGATCTCAGCCAGTGAGGCCTGGGTGGCCCAGGCTGTTGAAGTGGCCGCACTTTGTGTGGAATGAGCTGTGATAGACCTCGGTGTCTGCAGACCCTGTGCCTGGTAGGCGGTGGCAATACAGGTTTGTAACCACCTGCCTATGGTGGTGGTTGTCATCTTGTTCCCCAGGGACCCCGGCTGGAAGGAGACAAACAGGGCTTCTGTTCTCCTGTTCAGCCGTGTTCTTCTGTGGTAGATCCGCAGAGCTCTTCTCACGTCCAAGGTGTGCCACTTGCTTTCTAAAGGATGGGAAGGGTCCAGGCAGAAATTGGGCAAAATCAGCTCCTGTGAGCGATGGAAGAAACACACCTTGGGTATGAAAGAAGGGTCCAACCGTAGCACCACCCTGTCCTGGTGAAATACGCAGAGATCTTCCCTGCTAGACAGTGCCTGTAGTTTGGATATCCTCCTGGCGGAGGTGATAGCCACCAAAAAGGCCACCTTAAGTGTCAAGAACTTAAGAGAAATCATTCGTAATGGTTCGAATGGGGGGGGGAGGTCAGAGCATCCAACATCTTGTGTAAGTCCCAGGAAAGATACCTGTGTACCGTGGGTGACTTCAGATAGGAGGCCCCCTTGAGGAACCGCCTGACCATGGGGTGGTGAGTCAGTGTCTGAGACCTACCGCACAGGAGTACCGATGAGATAGCCAAGACCTGTCTCCTAATCGTGTTGGGAGCTAATCCTCTGTCCAGGGCCGCCTAAAGGAAGTCCAGAACATAGCAATAGCAATAGCAGTTAGACTTATATACTGCTTCATGGGGCTTTCAGCCCTCTCTAAGCGGTGTACAGAGTCAGCATATTGCCCCCAACAACAATCCGGGTCCTCATTTTACCCACCTCGGAAGGATGGAAGGCTGAGTCAACCCTGAGCCGGTGAGATTTGAACAGCCGAACTGCAGAACTGCAGTCAGCTGAAGTAGCCTGCAGTGCTGCATTTAACCACTGCACCACCTCGGCTCCTTTATGCTGAGCAATAGTGGCCCGAACCAGATCATGGTCCCTTGAGGCGCACCATGAGAAGGTGCACCATATAGCGCTGTAGATGCGCTCCGTGGAGGGTATGCGAGCTGCCTGGATAGTCTGTATAACCCTGGGGGTAGAAGTGGTCTTCCCTCAGGATGCTCTGCTCCAGCGCCAGGCAGTCAACTGGAGCCACTGAGGCTCCGGGTGCTCCAACGACCCCTGGCTGAGGGAGCTCCTCTCCTGGGGAATCCTCCAGGGCCTATCCATCGAGAGAGATTGGAGATCGGCAAATCAAGGCCTCCAGGGCCAGTGTGGGGCAATCAACACCACCTCTGCCCCTTCCCGTAAGATTTTTTGTATAACCCTGGGGATCAGGGACAAGGGTGGATAGACATAGAGGAGCTCCCGCGGCCAGGGACAGCGGAGAGCGTCCACCCCTTCCGCCCCATGTGTCTGGTACCTGGAGTAAAAGCTCGGGAGCTAAGCGTTGAGATGGGTGGTGAATAGGTCAATCACCAGGCGGACGAAGCGGTTCACCACTTCCTCGAAAATTGCTGGCTGCAGCTTCCACTCCGAGTTGTTCACCTCAGTCCTACTGAGCCAGTCGGCTCTGATGTTGTCCACCCCTGCTATATGCAGATTCTTCTCGGCCCAATGTCCCAGTCTTTCGGCCTCCAGCATGAGTGACTTCGATCTGGTCCCCCCTGTCTGCTTATGTGCGCCTTGGTAATGATGTTGTCCGTGAAGACCAGAATGTGATTGCCCTTGACCGAGTGGCGAAAATGCAGTAGGGCCCGGTGGACTGCCTTGAGTTCCAACCAGTTTATGTTGAGTTACCTCCGCCTGGCTCCATTGTCCTTGCACCATCTGAGCCCACAGATGGGCACCCCATCCGAACAAGCTGGCGTCCATTGTTACTGTCACCTGGTCTGGTGCTCTGAAGGCTTCCCCTTTTGATATCGCCAGGAACGTCCACCACACCAGTGATTGGGCTACTTTTGCTGGTAGAATGACTTTGGCCTGAGAGCAACTCGCGCGCCTTCGCTGGAAAGGCAAAAGGAACCATTGAAGGTCTCTAGTGTGGAACAAAGCCCAAGGGACAATGCCAATGGTGGACACCATGGTACCTAGCAACTTGGACAGAATGGCTATGGACACCCTATGCTCCCTGGCTACCTGGGAGGCTAGCTGCCTAAGAGAGAGCTGTCTTTCTGATGACAGAGAAACCATGCCTGCCTCTGTATCTATCAAGGCTCCTAGGTGGATCAGACTAATGGAAGGGTGAAGGTGGCTTTTGGCCAGGTTTACCGAAAAACCGTGATCTCTCAGGACTGATATAGTAATGACTAGATCCCATAGGGCACCCTTAAAGGAGGTTGACTGCAACAGCAGGTCATCTAAATAACCTTGAATTCAAACAGGCTTCTGCCTCAGATGTGCTGTCAATGCTGCCATTACCTTCGTGAAAACTCAAAGGGCAGAAAACAACCCCAAAGGCAAGGCCTGATACTGGAAGTGGTGCCCTAGGTAGCAGAACCTGGGATGTTGACGATGTTCTGGGGTTATAAGTATATGCAGGTAGGCCTCCGTGAGGTCTATGGAGGTGAGGAAATCTCCCTGCCTAATCCCTTCCAAGATGGAATGCAGTGAATGCATCCTAAACCTCCGATAGCATATGAATCAGTTCCGGCGTTTCAAGTCAAGAATCGCTTCTCCAGCCGCCCAAAGCTTTGGGGATCACAAACAGAATGGAATAATATCACTGGCCTATTTGCTCTAGAGGCACTGGTTGGAGAGCCCTGATGTCCAAAAGGTGTTGGATGGCCTCCTGCATTAGCAACCTGCGAGTCGGGTTGTTTGGGACAGGGCAGATCCGGAAGAAGCTGGTAGGGCTGGAGAGGAACTCAAGTGAGAGGCCATACCGAGTGGTGTTCCGGACCCACAGGTCAGAGGATAGGTCCCAGCGATTGTCGAAATATGCCAAGTGCCCTCCAATAGGAGGTGAGCTAAGTCTAGGGCTAGTTCTTGCGGAAGGAGAGCCCATCACCTCCTCCTCCACCCCCTCGAAAGGTTGTCTCTTTGGCCACCTTGGAGGAAATGTGCTTTCTTTTGGTCTTTGCCTTGCCTCCCCCGCCCTTAGCAGAACCTTCATTCAGTTGTGGTCTCTGGCCTGATTAAGGGCTCTTCAGTGCCTCCGGTGGGGCTGCTGGCTGCAGGGCTGAGGACTTGGCTCCTGCCGGTGTCCTCTGTGTTACAGGCAGCCGCCATCTTGGACCATGTGGTTCCAAGATGGCGCTGGGCTCCAAATTTAAAAGTGCCTCTCCCAGTGCCTGTAGAAGCGGCTTGTGCTCTGCCAGCTGCTGCACAACTTCTGCTGCCGCTTGAGGTCTCTCTCTCTCTCCTCCGCCTGCTCTCAGTGGCTTGCTGTCTTCTCCGGTGATAGCAAGCCAGCGCGGGCGCTCTGCAGCATTTAAAAATGCCATGGTTCATCGCTCGACTCCTGAAGGAAGTGGCGGAGCACTTCAGCACCTGTAGAGCCTCCTCTGGTCGCCTTCCCTGCCATGGATTTTGCGAAGCGCCTGGCTAGCTGGCCCGGTAAGGGTCGTCACTTAGTGTCCTAGGTGTCACCTCAGTGACCTAGGCTATGCGCTGCCCTGGAGAGCTGGAGCACGGGCTTCTTTCCCCCAGAGGGAATTTAGCCAAGTCCCCAGTACTCACGCGGCCAGGGAAAGGAGGCTAGAGTCCTGTATTAATGTTTTTCTCAGGAGTATGGGATGATCACAGCCGTCCGCTGAGGGACTGAGACGATAACTGGGTAGTACCTGGTGGCCAGGGCGTGGCCTAAAGAACTTATCTGTCTCAGTCCAATCAATGAGAGGACAAGATCAACCCATCCTGGATACTCCTCCCCTCACTATGGAGAATGCCTCTGTCCCAAGGACCAGCAGTCCCCAAACTTTCCAGTTGGCCGGACCAATGGAGACGGCAGCAGGGTGGGGCGGAGAGGGGATGGTTTCACACATGCGGCACCACTTTCATGAATGCAGCTTCAGGCACTTGCCCACCACTTCCGTGGCCTGGTTTCAAAGTGGCAGCAGCCCATCACGGGGCAACGGACCGGGGTTTGTGGACCCCTGCCACAGAAGATGAAGTTGCCGAGAGCATGGGTATCCTTCAATGCCAAGAAATGTCTGCTGGAGAGTACCTTAGGATAGGGATTTTAAAACATTTGCATGGTGAAATTATCACAAAAATTATGTAAATGTTTGGGCCACTGCATACAAAGTTTGGTAAAACACTTTTACTATTACTGTTGTTATTTGAGCTTTGCGGAAAATTGCTTCTACAATGGCAAACAATTCTTTGGGTTTCAGTTGCTAAAATTTTGATTTACCACAAATCTCTCTTTTTAGACCTTAAGATGCCTATTCTGTTCTTGGTCAAAGAGGAAATGAATACAAGTTGGAGGAAGGGCTGGGAGGACCAAGCAAAGAGTCTGGGGTTTTATTCTGCAACAGTAGCACAGATGCCGAGCCCCCTTCCCTGCTCCCATTCCATTAAGGTGCATTAATAAATGGTAAGCTTTGAATCCTGGAACTGTTAATATATATAAAACCTGAGGTTTACAGTTGGGAATAGCTAGAGGCGGCTTTCAGTATCTGTAATAAAACTAGCTTATAAAAAGCAATGACCTTGAAATTCTGGCTCTTAGCCTTTTAATTCAAATATTGGCCTAAGGGAAGATCTATTTCTTATTTTGATTGGTGGATATATGGATTGGTCTCATTGCTGATGTCAAATTGAGCACACTGGCCTTTTTAGTGCCACGACTGGGAGAAAGCATCAATCAGCTTAACCTTTATTACTGACCAGAGTTCCATAAAGCACCATTTGGAAATCTATAATTCAGCATAATGGAAATACAAATGAATTTAATAGGTTAGCATCCTGCTCAAATTGCAAATATTAATTATAGAAAGATAAAATTGCCTCCTTTCCCCAAACAATTCTAATAAATTGAAAGGTGATGCAGCCGAGACACAATAATATATTTTGACTCCATTTAATAGTTGCATTTAATAGAGCCACATGTAATAAAACTAGAATATCTCTGTAAAAGATGCCATGAGAAAAATACTGCAGCACTGGACTACACAGTGAGAAGGAACTGAAATTATGGCAAAGATCAGAAACCAGAAATGACAGGTAAACAGGAAGTATTAGTTAACAATAAAAAGAACATTTTTTGCAATATAGACACAAACACATACAATTACTACCTGGTGACTAATGATATCCGATCTTGAAAAGTCTGATGCTTTATGTTGCCTGAGTGAAGTGCAAACACTTCTATAAATTCAAGTCTCACAAATATATTACTACAATTGCCTATGTCTCACAAGAGAGGTGAAAGGGTTGGAAGGCCCACACAATCTAAAAGAGGTAATCCTCGAATTACATTAAATGTCTATGGAGATTCTCAGTCAGGCAGATGATGATTGTCTCAAAGGTACTTTTTCAAAAGGCAACTGGATTTAACTGCAGTGATTCAGTTAACAACTATGGTAAAATTTGTAAAATCAGGTGATTAACAATCATATTGCTCATCTCTTTTTTTTATTAAAAGTTTTTAAAAAGTTTTACAAATATATACCTCCCCCCCCGAACCCAGCTCCCCCCCAACCTCCCAGAGCAAATATAGGGTATAAACATTAACAACCATATTCTAAAATAAACTAACAGACTTTAGCATCATCCCTCACTTGTACTTTAACTCCCCTTTTGTAAAGCTAACTTTAAACAAGTTGTATCATTCCTTGCTTATTCACTCATAAACTATCTGGAGTTTCTTAGTCCCATATTTATTCTGAATATAATCAATCCATCTTCTCCATTCCAGCTTGTATTTCTCAACTGAATGGTCCTTAAGATATGCTGATATTTTAGCCATCTCTGCTAAGTTTGTTACTTTTAATGTCCGTTCTTGAATAGTAGGCAATTCTTCCTTCTTCCAGCACCACCAACAGTCTTTCTGCCATTGTAAGATTCAAAATCAAATTAGTCTCTATAAATGTACAGTCTGTAATTATACCTAACAGGAATAACTGAGGAGTAAACTTTATCAACTTTTTAAGAATATTTTGCATAATCCATCCTATTTTTATCCAAAATGCTTTAACCTTTTTACAAGTCCACCATATATGGTAATACATCGCATCAACACAACCACACTGCCCCTGGACCCGGCCACCGCTTACCAGCGCCTCTGTCTGAGTGCTCCCCCCCCTTTAATTTTTACCATTCTTAAATTATTTTAATTGCCTATCTATTTAGGAACGGCATTTTAGCCAGTTTGCTGGGTGTATGAGTGTATGATTGTGAGAGAAAATGTGCCCACTTTTAATTTATTCTATTGTATTTTTAGTAATTAGTGTGGGGTGTGTCTGAAGAGAATGTTTGAATCGGTGAGTATGGTAGGACCGGGGATGCGACCTGGAGTCCCCTCCACTGAGTGCAGAAGCAAAAGTGGATGGGGACCCAGACTCACCTCCCGTCCTGGTGTGAATGGAATACATGACCTGCCGGGAAGAATGGGGGCCATGGGAGAGGGGGAGGGGTCTACGGGGATAGGGGGACGTCGAAGCATTTCGGCCATGACTGGGAGGGGCAGATATGGCAGGAGCTGTAGGGCTAGCCATTACCGGGGAAGAAGGACTCGTTACATTACAGCGGTTGCTTGTTCCAGCCCCTCAGGCTCAACTCAAGGATCTGGTGGCAGAGGAGTACAGGGCCCTGGTCTCAGGTTGTTGTTGCTAAATGCCAGGTCGGTTGTGAACAAAGCCCCCCTCGTCCGGGATCTAATATTAGACGAGGAGGCAGACCTGGCATGTATAACCGAAACCTGGCTGAGCCAAGGGGGGGGGGTTCCCCCTCTCAGAAATGTGTCCAGATGGGTTTCAGGTGCTCCACCAACCAAGACACCAGACAAAGGGGTGGGGGAGTAGCAGTTATCATCCAAAGGTCGTTAGTTCCTCGCAGGATTCCTGCCCCAGAGATTGTGGGGTATGAGTCTCTCCTCTTGAAGTTGGACCTAAGGGTTCAATTGGGCTTGCTGTTGACGTACCTGCCTCCCAGCTGCGTCACGACAGCCCTGCCTGTGCTGCTAGAGGCAGTAGCCGGGTTGGCGGTGGAGTTCCCCAGACTAATAGTACTGGGGGACTTTAATCTGCCGTCTCTCGGTGAACACCAAGATATACTATGGAAAAACCGACACCATTAAGCTAACGCATGCGCAAGGAGGGAAGATGGCTGCTTAAGCTCCGTCGCTCAGGCTTGAGAAAGACTAAATAACAAAAGCTTCATGGAACTAAAGCCTGGAAATTGCAGAAAAGGGGTTCCTGCGCGAGGCCAACATCTAGAGGATCCAGAGAGGCAACTACCTGGGAGGACGCTGCTTTCGGGCGGCTCTCGGATGGTGTTGCTGCCCTTGGTGATTCCAGCGCCGACAACATTGATCTCGGCCCCACTGCTGCAGGGAATCGTTGGGCTTATACCAAGCTGTACCAATGTAACGGGCTGTGCTTTGCTGCCTCGTGGGGGGGGGATGGTGAGTTGCGGCGACGTGCTTTGGGACTGGGTGGCTGGCTCTGCCTGCCACCGCCGTTGCTGTTCCAAGCATCCCCCTCCGCCTTTCCCGTCGCGGCCTCTCTTCTGCCCTCCTACCACCGCTGCAGGGCTCCTCACAGCTCGACGCTTTGACTGTCTCAACAGCGGCTTTTGGGACTCTGCGTCTGGCCTCTTCTACTGCGGTTGCTGGCGTCCACTGTTGCCCCAGGAGCGCCTCCTTGGAGGCCGCTGTTTCTTGGACCATCTTGCCTTCGGCACCGTCACTTCGGGAAGGCGGTACGCCTGGGGATCGAGCGATCGCCCCCCCAGCTGCCGCCATCCCTGGCTCCGGCCAGAGCCTCACTTCTGTCTTCTCTTCTGTTTTACCTTTCGGACTACACCACCGCTGCAACGATGATGATCTTTTGGCATGTCGGCAGCTTCGGCGTTTTGCCTCGTGTCACACGCCCCTTACAGAAGGAGACGACAGAAGACGGAGAAGACCTGGATGGGGATCCAGCGCCCCTTCCAACTGGCACCTACCCCCCCTCTCCCCCCTCCCTCAATCACTTCAGCTACCCCAGACTTTGGACCCTTTTTTGCACTTTTCCGGGCCTCGCAGGAGGGAAAGAGAGAACGAGGAACTCTCCCTCCCAAACCACTATCAGTTCCAGCTATTCAAACTTGCGCACACCGCTTGTGGGGAATCAAGATCTGCGTTTAACCTGTTTGTGGAGTGTGTGTGTAAATGTCTGAATGAAGAAGAATGTACCCACTTTTAAATTAACTAATTTATTATTTTATTATATTGTTGTACTTTTTAGTGATTATTGTGGGGTGTGTATGAGGAGAGTGCTTGTGTAGTATACATGATAGGACTGAGAGTGCGACCTGGAGCCCCCTCCACTGAGTGCAGAAGCAGAAGTGGATGGGGGCCCAGACCCGCCTCCAGTCCTAGAACGAATGGTATGTGCTGCCTGCCGGGAAGAATGAGGGCCATGGGAGAGTGGGGAGGGTCTACGGAGATGGGGGCGGGTCAGAACATCTCGGTTACGAACTGGGAGGGGCAGATATGATGGGAGCTGCAGGGCTAGCCATTACTGGGGAAGAAGGGCTCACTCCATCACAGCGATCCCTTGTTCCGGCCCTTCATGTTCAACTCAAGGACCTGGTGACAGAGGAAATCAGGGCCCTGGTCTCAGGTTGCTGTTGCGAAATGCCAGGTCTGTGGTTTATAAAGCTCCCCTTATCCGGGACTGAATATTAGACGAGGGGGCAGACCTGGCATGTATTACTGAAACCTGGCTGGGCTATGAGGGAGGAGTCCCCCTCTCAGAAATATGCCCAGAAGGGTTCCAGGTGCCCCACCAACCATGACACCAGAGAAAGGGATGGGGGAGTGGCAGTTATTATCCAAAAGTCATTAGTTCCTCGCAGGATCCCTGCTCCAGAGATCATGGGGTGTGAGTCTCTTCTCTTGAAGTTGGACCTAGTGGTTCAATTGGGCTTGTTTCTGACGTACCTACCTCCCAGCTACATCACAACAGCCTTGCCTGCGCTGCTAGAGACAGTAGCCGGGTTGGCGGTGGAGTTCCCCAGACTAATGGTACTGGGGGACTTTAACCTGCCATCTTTGGGCGAACACTCTGACGGGGCTCACGAGTTCATGGCTTCCATGACAACCATGGACTTGACCCAAGTAGTTCAGGGTCTGACTCATAGAGCGGGACACACGCTTGACCTTGTATTTCTCTCGGGGCAGTGGAGATGTGATCTTGATTTAAGGGGAATAGAGACCTTGCCCTTGTCATGGTCAGATCACTCCTTGCTGAGACTTGACTTCAGGACACTACTCCCCCATTGCAGGGAGGTGGAGCCGATTAAGTGGCTCCACCCCAGGCACCTGATGGACCCAGAGGGATTTCAGAGGGAGCTTGGAGAGATACCTGACTCCCTTGTCCGCAATCCGGCTGAGTCTTTGGTCGCTGCCTGGAATATTGCGGCGGCTGGAGCATTGAATCGGATTGCGCCTTTGAGGCCTCTCCATGGCAGTGGATCCAGGAGGGCACCTTGGTTTACCGAGGAACTCCGGGAGATGAAGCACCAAAAGAGACACCTAGAGCAACCTTGGAGGGCTAGTAACTCTGAGTCTGATCGATCACTATTAAGAATCTTTATCTAGTGGCGATATGGGCGGCAAAATGTACGCATTTTTCCGCTCTTATTGCGTCCACGGAATCTCGCCCAGGCACCCTGTTTAGGGTGACTCGCTCCCTCCTGAAAGGTGAGGAGGCGGGGGAACCCTTACAGGGAAGAGCTGAGGAGTTCATTCAGTTTCTGTCAGATAAAATCACTCAGCTTCGGACAGACCTGGACTCCGCTTGGGCAGTACCAGCCGAGATGCCGAGGGCTAGTCTTAATCAGATTTTTTGGGATGAGTTTGAATTTGTCACACCCCTGAAGAAGTGGACAAGGTCATGGGAGCGATGAGTGCCTCCACCTGTTTACTGGACCTGTGCCCCTCCTGGCTGGTTTCAACCAGCAGAGAGGTGACACGAGGCTGGCTCCAGACGATTACCAGCGAATCTTTGCAGAAGGGGTTTTTCCCGCAACCATTAAAGGAAGCAGTGGTAAGACCCCTCCTCAAGAAGCCTTCCCTGGACCCAGCTATTTTGAAAAGCTATCGTCCCGTCTCCAACCTTCCTTTTCTAGGGAAGGTTGTTGAGAAGGTGGTGGCGCTTCAACTCCGACGGACCTTGAATGAAATGGATTATCTAGACTCCTTTCAGTCTGGTTTCAGACCTGGGTACAGCACGGAAACCGCTTTGGTTGCCCTGACCGATGATCTCTGGCGGGCCAGGGATGTGGGACATTCCTCTATCCTGGTGCTCCTTGACCTCTCAGCGGCCTTCGATACCATCGATCATGGTATCTTTCTGCGACGCCTAGATCCTTCTGCGACAGCTGGAGGAGGTGGGAGTGGGAGGCACCGTTTTACGGTGGTTCTCCTCTTACCTCTCTGACAGGTTGCAGTCGGTGTTGGTCGGGGGGCAAAGGACCCCTAGGCCTTTCGAATGTGGTGTGCCACAGGGTTCGGTCTTGTCCCCCCTCCTATTTAACATCTACATGAAGCCGCTGGGTGAGATCATGCGACAGCATGGGGTAAAGTACCATCAATATGCCGATGATATTCAATTGTATCTTTCTGCCCCTTGCCAGCTCAGTGTAGCGGTGGATGTGATGTGCCGATGCCTGGAGGCTGTTAGGACCTGGATGGGGGCGAACAAACTTGTGCTCAATCCTGATAAGACTGAGTGGCTTTGGATGTTGCCCCCGAAAGACTGCTTGGACAGTCGATCCTTAACCCTGGGGGGTGAAAATTTACGCCCCTCATACAGGGCTCGCAATCTGGGAGTCAACCTGGATTTGCAGCTGAAATTGGAACATCATCTGTCATTCGTCTGGTGCACCAATTGCGGCCCTATTTGGATGGTCACTCATGCCCTTGTCACCTCGAGGCTGGATTATTGTAACGCGCTCTACATGGGGCTACCCTTGAAAAGCGTTCGGAGACTGCAGTTAGTTCAGAATGCGGCCGCGCGGGCTATATTGGTGCCGAGGTACACCCACGTTACACCTGTCCTCCGTGAGCTGCACTGGCTACCAATTGGTCTCCGGACTCAATTCAAGGTGTTGGTTATTACCTTTAAAGCCCTACATGGCTTAGGGCCAGGATACCTTCGAGATCGCCTACTGCCACATACCTCCCAGTGGCCGGTAAGATCCCACCGATTGGGCCTCCTTCAGATGCCCTCAACCAAACAGTGTCAGCTGGCGGGCCCTCGGAGGAGAGCCCTCTCTGTGGCTGCTCTGACTCTCTGGAACCAGCTCCCCCCAGAAATCTGGACCATACCCACTCTCATGGCCTTCAGGAAAGCTGTAAAAAGTTGGCTGTTCCGGCAGGCCTGGGGTTGTTGACCTCACGGGTGAGGTCCAGTCCCGACTAGAATGAATGTATGAAGGTGTTTGTTGTTTTTAAATTGTTTTCTTTTTATTGTTATGTGTTTTTTTCCTTATATTTTTTGTAAGCCGCCTGGAGTCCTTCGGGATTGGGCGGCATATAAATATATTAAATAAATAAATAAATAAATAAATAAATAAATAAATAAATAAATAAATAAATCACATCTCCAGCATTTAGGTTGTAAATTCGGATACATACAAGCCAGTTTTTTAGGATCTAAATGCCATCTATAAAACATCTTGTAGAAGTTCTCTGTCAGGTTTTGGGCTTGCATAAATTTTACGTTTCTTACCCATATCTTTTCCCATCTATCCATTGTTATTGGTTCTTCAAAATTTTATCATACAGTCTTTAACTAATTCAGTTTCAGAATCTATTTCTATTAATATATTGTATAACCTTTTTATATGCATTTGACTTTGATCCCTAATTTGTTTTACTAGATTATCCTCATTCTCCATAGTGAGGGGGGAGGAGTATCCAGAATAGGTTGACCTTGTCCTCTCATGATTGGATGAGTCAGATAAGTTCTTTGGGCAACACCCCCGGCCAGCAGATATTCCCCATATTTGACTCATCCACTCACTGGAAAGGTTGCACCACTCTGGACCTCCAGTAATTTACAAAGGATTAAGGAAAATAAACTTGGACCCGGCGAATCCTGCCTCCCTACATCGTACACAGCCTCCTCCTGCAAAGACTGGACTGCCACAAGCCCCCTGGGGTGGCACGCTGCCCTGGCCACTGAGTGAGATGGAGTCATTCAGTGAGCAAGCAGGAGGACAGGGCACATGCTTCCTAGAGGCAAGCCCTTGCCGCAGAGGCTTCTCAGGAGCAGGAGCGTTCCTCCGCTCCCCTCAGGGGTTGAGCCACGAACAGTGGGTTGTTAAAACGCCTTGGAAAGCCTGCGCTGGCAGCTATCACCAGTGAACAAGGTGAGAGCCGGAAAGGCTCAGAAATAGCTGCGGGAGGCAGGGGGAGGCGAGAGAGCCTCCAGCAGCAACGGCAGCCGCATGACAGCCTGCAAAGGCAAAAGCCATTTCCATGTGCTCCAGCAAAAAGGAGCCTTTTGAATTTGGAGCCGGGGGCCATCTTGAAACCACGTGGTCCAAGATGGCAGCCCCCAACAGCTCAGAGGAGGCCGGCAGGAGCCCCGCTCTCAGCCCTCCAGCAACAACCACCACCGGAGGCTCTGAGGAGCCCTTAAAAAGGTGAGAAACCATCGCAGAGGCATTAGCCAAGGGCGGGGGAGGCAGCAAAGGGCCAAAAGGAGGCTTATCAAGGAGGTTAAAGAGGCAGGCGGTGGATCAATCCCCCCCTCCAAGCCTACCTCCTAAATGAATCACAGAGGCAGCTGCCACAAGGCTTGCAGCAGGAAGAGCCCCACCCCAACCTGAGAACTCCTCCCCCAGGGGAGGATCCCCTTCGGCTTGTCCTCCGGTGTTACAGCAACCTTGCCTCACGATGTATGCAAGCCCGTTTCTGTCCCTTTTTGACTGCCAAGTAACAGGAGAATTCCAGAGGCTTCCCCCTTAAAAACACTCTCCTTTAAGTAGGAGAAAGAGGGGGGGGGCGAGAAGGCTCTCAGAAGGAGGCCACAGTTAACGGCCAGCAGTAGCTCCTCAGTAGCCCAAGCTGTTTTTTTGTTGCTAATTCTTGAGGGCGGGGCTATGGTATTTGCCCCGCAGAGCCATTTGGGAAGAAGGGGGAGGAGAGGCCCCACGTGGCCCAAGATGGCAGCCCCCTGCAGCTGGGAAAACAAGCAGAAATCAGCCCTAGCTGCTAAAGGCTACAGCTCTCAATGGAGAGACAGAAGAGCCTCCAATCAGGTTAGAGATTACCCCTGAAGGCCTTCCAAGGATGGGGGCGACTAGGCAAAGAGCAAAATACAATGCAATACAATACAATGCAATACAATAGCAGAGTGGGAAGGGACCTTGGAGGTCTTCTAGCCCACCCCCCTGCCTAAGCAGGAAATCCTATACCATTTCAGACAAATGGCTATCCAACAGCTTAAAGACTCCCAGTGTTGGGGCATTCACAACATCTGGAGGCAAGTTGTTCCACTGATTAATTGTTCTAATTGTCAGGAAATTTCTCCCTAGTTTTAGGTTGCTTCTCTCCTTGATTAGTTTCCACCCATTGCTTCTTGTTCTGCACTCAAGTGCCTTGGAGGATAGTTGGGCTGCCTCTTCTCTTTGGCAACCCCTGAGATATTGGAACACTGCTATCACGTCTCCCCTAGTCCTTCCTTTCAGTAAACTAGATCTACCCAGTTCCTGCAACTGTTCTTCATAGGCTTTAGCCTCCAGTCCCGTGATCCCCTCTGTTGCTCTTCTCTGCACTCTCCCTAGAGTCTCCACATCCTTTCTACATCATGGTGACCAAACTGAATGCAGAATTCCAAGTGTGGCCTTACCAAGGCCTTATAAAGTGGGATTAACACTTCACGGGAGCTTGATTCTATTCCTGTTTATGCAGCCTAAAACTGTTTTGGTCTTTCTGGCAGCTGCTGCACACTGCTGGCTCATATTTAAAGGGTTGTCCACTAGGACTCCAAGATCCCCTTCACAGTTACTACTGTGGAGCAAGGTATTCTGTACCTTGTAAGAGCCAAGGTGGTGCAGTGGTTAAATGCAGCACTGCAGGCTACTGCTAGATCAGCAGGTCAGCGGTTCAAATCTCACCGGCTCAGGGTTGACTCAGCCTTCCATCCTTCCGAGGTGGGTAAAATGAGGACCCAGATTGTTGGGGGCAATATGCTGACTCTCTGTAAACCGCTTAGAGAGGCCTGAAAGGCCTATGAAGCGGTATATAAGTCTACTGCTATTGCTATATTGCTATTGCTATTACCTGTGCATTTCGTTTTTGTTGCCTAAAGGTAGAACCTTACTTCATTGAATCTCATTTTCTTAGACAGTGTCCAATGTTCAAGTGTATCATTTCATTTTCATTTCATTTCATTTATTGAATTTATAGGCCGCCCAATCCCGGAGGACTCCGGGTGGCTTACAGAAATGAAAAATGTTAAAAAGGATTAAAACAATAAGATACAACAAGATTAAGAAGAAAACATAACTACACAATTATCAACAAGGATGGATCATCTCTCTCTCAGAAGTACAAGGAGCCATGGAACAAAGACAAAACCGTGTGATTACCAGATGAATGGATCAACAATTAAAAAAACAACAATTACAACAAACACCTGTCATCAGCCAAGATGCTACAGTTACCAGCTTAGAAGCAGTGGGAGGAGCCAGACCCAAGCTTAAACTCCAGGAGGTTCAGATGGCTCTAAAAAAGCTTCAGGAAGCCAAAGATGACTACTAAGTTTCTAACGTGGAACGTCAACGGATTAAACTCTCCACAGAAAAGAAAGAAAATATATCATTATCTTAAACAGTTCAAGAATGATATAATTTGTTTGCAAGAAACTCATATTAGATCAATTGATCAAAAATATCTGATTAATACAAGATTTGGACAACACTTCATAGCTTCTGCTACGGAGAAGAAAAATGGTATAGTTATATACTTAAGAAAGGTCATGAAAGCTGAATTAATCGAAGCAGATCCCCAGGGAAGATATATTGCAATAGACTTGGTATTAGAAGGGAAAAGGATATTGATACTGGGAATATATGCTCCCAATCAACAAGATGGATTTTATAGAAAACTTCATGCCAAATTAGTACAGTGGGATTATAGGTCTTGCATACTATTGGGTGACTGGAATAGTGTTATGGACACTAAGAAAGATAAGAAGGTTTCTCGTCCAAATACTCAAATGCGAGCGAAACTACCTAAGTCCTTTTTCGATATGATGGATGATTTTGAACTGAGAGATATCTGGCAAGAAAGAAATGCAGAAGAATATGATTTTACTTTCTTTTCCGATAGACATCAATCCCTTTCCAGAATTGATTTCATACTAATTACCAATGACTTGCTTTCTAGGGTGAAGAAGACAAAGATTTGTGCCAGAGTCTTATCAGATCATAATCCAGTTTGGGAGGGGTGTTGGGAGGGGTGACACAAGCAAGAAGGTCCTGGAGATTGAATGAAAATTTATTCAGATATGAGAAATATATTAATGAATGTAAAAAATTGTTAACAGAATACTTTGTTTTTAATATGAATAAGGGCACATCTATGGAAATTGTATGGGGTGCAAGTAAAGCGTATATGAGAGGAGCTTTGATGAACCTAAATAGATTACATAGACGTAAACAAGGAGGAAAGCGAACAGAACTGGAAGATGAAATTCACTTACCATTTCTTTCCTATCTCATCTTGGGTTCCTAATCTGATTTTTGGGGTGCTGTTCTTGATAGGTTGGACTGTTTTATCCCTTCGGGTAAAGACAGATGCCAAACATAAGTTAAATAGTTCTGCTTTACCCCTGCTGCTTGTCACCTTCTGGCCACTTTCTCCCAGCAAGGGACCAATCATTTCCTTAATCTTTCTTGGTTTTAACAGATGGGAAGATGCCCCCTTTTGTATTTTATTATTATTGTTGTTGTTGTTGTTGTTATTATTATTATTATTATTTTACCTTTGCGGCAGGCCTTTCTTTATTGTGAGCCTTAGCTTCCCTCACTTCATCTTTACACGCACTCTGGTGGCTGACCATTGAACTCCGTCTGTGTTTACATTCAGAATATCTCTGCGCTAATCCTAGCCATAGAATCATAGCACCCTTATGGCCGGGGGAAAAGGGTCAGACAGGCCAGTCCCCATGCCAGAACCCACCACAAACTCAGAATGGGATGGTTATCCTTTCCCAAATATTCCAGTATATTAACAATTTGTCTTACATTACTTCTCATTTGTCTCCCTTGTATAAAACCAGTTTGATCATTGTGGATCAATTGTTGTATAACTAACATCAACCTATTTGCTAATATTTTAGCAAAAATTTTATAATCTGTATTGAGTAATGATATAGGCCTGTAATTTTTTGGCTGGCTGAGATCTTGATCTTCTTTTGGAATCAGGGAGATGAAAGCTGTTCTAATTGTAAATTTTTATAATAAACTGCTGTCAGTCCATCTGTATCAGGTGCCTTCCCAACTTTTAACTAATAACCAGGAGGATTTCCTCCGAAGTTATTGGTTGGTTCAATCTCACCCTTAGGTCATCCTTAACTATGGGTATTTCCTCTTTCTCCAAGTATATATCTATGTCTAAATCTTGTATTTTATCACCAGTGTACAATCTTGTATAAAATTCTAAAAAAGCCTTTTTAATCATATCCTGTTGATAAACTACTTTACCTTTATAATCTATTTTTTCTATAATACAAAATTTTTGTTTTTTCCTCATCATATATGCTAACCATCTGCCTGGTTTATTTGCATTACAAAAGTATTATGTTTGGCATATAACAAATTAGTAGCCACCTGACCTGACATCAACATATTAAATTGTGCTCTTAGTAGTGATTGCCTCTTTTGTCTTTTTATCACCTGGATTGGGTATTAACTCATGCTTTCTTCTTTATCTCTTCCTCTAATTCCTTTCTTTTTTCCCCTTGTCTATGTCTATATAGATTAAATTTATTAAAACTCCTCTCATATACGCTTTACTTGCATCCCAAACCATTTCCACAGATGTGCCCTTGTTCATATTAAAAGCAAAATATTCTCTCAGCAATTTTTTACATTCATTAATATTTTTCTCATATCTAAATAAATTTTCATTTAACCTCCAACACCTTCTAGATTCCTTCCCATATTCCAATTCCATCCAAACCAGATTATGATCTGTTAAGGCTCTCGAACATATCTTTGTCTTCTTCACCTTAGAAAGAAAATCATTTGTAATTCGTACAAAATCAATCCTAGAAAAGGATTGATGCCTATCAGAAAAAAATGTAAAGTCCTGTTCTTTAGCATTCCTTTCCCGCCAAATGTCTCTTAGCTCCAAATTATCCACCATATCAAAGAAAGACTTAGGTAATTTTGCACGTGCTTGAATATTTTGCAATGGACCCTTCTTGTCTTTCTTGGTATCCAAAACTCCATTCCAGTCACCCAATAGTATACACGATCTGTAATCCCATTGCATTAACTTGGTATGGAGCATCTTGTAGAATTTTTCTTGTTGTTGATTAGGGGCGTATACTCCCATTAAGAGTATCTTTTTTCCCTTCTAATAGTAGTTCAATTGCAATATATCTTTCTTGAGAGTCTGATTCAATTAGTCCAGCCCTTATATCCTTTCTTAGGTATATAACTATACCATTTTTATTCTCCGAAGCGGAGGTTACAAAATGTTGTCCCAATCTTGCATTCATCAAATATTTCTGGTCATTTGTTCTAATATGTGTTTCTTGCAAGCAAGTTACATCGTTTTTAAATTGTTTCGAATAGTAGTATATTTTTTTCCTTTTTTGTGGAGAGTTTAAGCCATTGACATTCCAGGTTAAAAATTTAATTGTCATCTTTTTAAGAGCCACCTGGAAATCCTGTAATTTGGTTTTCGATCTAGCTCCTCCCACAGCTTCTAAGTTAATGTGTATGGTTTCTTGAGCTGTTGTCTGGACTTGTTGCATCTTTAATTCTTGTTCCTTGTGTTTGGTAGCCGCTCAGGTTTGTCTTTGCTCTTTAAATCCTTCTGGGTCCACAAGAAGATTCAAAGCTTGGGCCACCTCTGATGATCCTTGGGCATCTTGCTGTCTAACCTCTCCTGCTTGCTCCCTTTCTCTGGGTCCTGGAGATGAGGGGTAACCAGCCTTTAATATGTTGCTGTAAAAATCTCTGGCCTTCCAAACTGAGTTGAGATGGTGTCTTTGTCCCAAGTAATTGACCACTAATCCAGCTGGAACTTCCCATCTGTATTGTATCTGGCGGTTTTTAAGTTCGTCCACTAGGAATGCATAGTGTTTTCTAGATCTCAACATTTTTGGTGGAATTTCCTTCAAAACTATCATCTCCTGGCCCGCAATCTGCAACTTGGTTTTGTAGGACTCTTGTAGTATCAGATTCCTGTATTCCTCATAGCAAAATAGACTACAATGTCTCTTGGTAGCTGTTTCTGTCTGGCAATCCATGAATTAATGCGGTATATTTTGTCCATTTGCCAGTCGTAGTCCGCTCTTGGTTGACCAACTAGTTGGTCAAAGGCTTCTGAAAGAATCTCCCTCAGATTTTCTTGATTATTCTTTTTGAGGCCTCTTATTCTCAAAACAAATTCCATTGCTCTATATTGTATCATTGTAATTTCTGCTTCTGTGTTATCAATTTTGTTTTGAACTTCTTCAACTTTATTTACTAAATTGATATTGGACTGGTTAATTTCTTCCACTCTGTCATCCAATGATATTACATAGCTAGACAAACCTTTAAATGCTTCCAGTATATCTTCTCTTATTTCCTGGTTACGAATCTGGATTAACTCTATGACCCCCGAAATTTCCTCCGAGACCTCCTTAAAGGCAGGCGTAACCTTTTCCTCTATCTTAAGTTCTAAAGCGGCAGCCTGTTCTGTTAAGGCGTCTTTTAAGGCTCTTTGCAGCACATCCAGAGTTAAAACCTCAGCAGCAGGAACAGGGGGAGGGGGGGTAATAATGACTGTAATTTATTTGTTGGGGCTGGAGAGCCGCCAGCACTCTTTGAAGTCGTTGTTGTTTTAAATTGTTTTGAGGCCATTTCTAGTATTCAATTAAGCTTATCTTCCACCAAATTGTTAAGTCCAAACAAACCGCTTATTCCAATTATTACTCTTGTAACTTGTAAATAAATCAATGCTGTTTTAAGTTATCTTAAACTCTGTAGTAGTTTCTTAAGTTTCGATTCGGCCCCACCTTCAAAATTCCGGCGCCATTTTGACTTCTGTCCTGTTAGATTTAACAGAAGTAGTTTTGTAAAATGGAGCTAAAGTTTTAATGTACCTGCAATTGTGAACTCTCCAATATTTGCTCTGCCTGCTTCTTGCTCAGATGTAAATCAAACATTGAACTCAGGGGTGGACGTGACCCTTTGTTTCTGTGAAGAGCAGATGAATCCCGGGCACAGAGTGTGCCAAGCTACAGGGGGGCTCACCACTTCCACACCCCAGAAGTCCTGGGGAGGTTAATGGAGCTCTACCCACGCTCGGCAGCTCTCCCCCTACGCTGTCCAAACTGTAACACAATCTTGGGACAGGAGCGTCTCAGAAGAGACCTCGTCAGGGCTACACGGCGCCATCGGACCATATTGCTCATCTCAAAGGAGCTTTTTCAAAAGGCAACTGGAATTTGTTTTTTTTCCTCCAGGAAGACATTTTACTTCCCATCCAAGAAGCTTCTTTCAGTTCCAAATGAATCAGTCAGTCAGACTGAATCAATCATTCAGCCAGAACTGAAGAAGCTTCTTGGATGAGAAGCGAAATGTCTTCCTTGAGCAAAAAAAAAAAACAAATTCCAGTTGCCTTTTGAAAAAGCAAATTCCTGCAATTGTTAAGTGAATTGTGCAACAGTGTACAGAATCTGCCTTCCCCTACTGATTTTGCTTGTCAGAAACCAGCTGGGAAGGTTGCAAGTGGCCATCACAAGAGACTCTGGGCCGCATTGTAAGTGTATATGGATTGTCATGTGCCTGAAATTCGATAACGGGATCCTGTGACCGTGGGGATGTTGCAATGGTCTTAAGTGTGTGCAACAGCTGTCTTTCTTCAGTGCCACTGTAATTTCAAATAAATGGTTAATGAATGGTTGTAACTTGAGGACTTCCTGTTAGGCATAACAAAAGGTGCACAATGAAAGAAAATCTGGAATTTCTTAAGAGGGATTTGCAATGGCATGATCTCACTCCTGAAACGGTTTCCTTGTCTATAGTTGTAAGTCGAGGACTACCTGAGTTGCTTCTTGTCTATAACTCTGAACCAGCTTTTGTGCAGCATGGGATCCACTGCCATTTTTCTGCCACTGAGCTCAAAGCTCCCAGTGCCATCATCTCTCCCAGCCCTGTCAATCAGCCGTCCATATTCTGAAGACCCTGAGCAGCCTTTCACAAGTTTGTAAAGATGGCAACAACTTCATTAATGTAACTTCATTATCATTATATATGTATGTGTGCATGTATTAAAGCACTCACAGTATAAGGGCATGTCTTGTATCCTAATAAACCTATGGAAGCTCTTTTGAGACAATGAGTTTCACCATTTCAATTATCACGAAACAGTATCAGAGAGATAACCAATGCAATGCAACAATATTCTAAGAAATAATAATGCAAAAACACAACACAGATATGATTATGTAAATATTAAAATTATCAAACACTATAAAGGTGTAGGAAGTTTGAGTGCTGAACTTTTTCATTCATGGCCTCCTTAGCTGGAAAATAATTTCCCTTGCCTCAAATTTATAAACAATTTACTTTTCTGAATAATTAAACCTAAGCACTAAGTTATAGATAACTCTCTTTCCAGTGCTTAAAGCCTATACATTTCTGTTCAGCCACCTAAATTTATCTGCTGTAAGGATCTTGATAGGTATTTTGTGCATCAGGTTACACAGGAAAGCAGCTGCAATAGAAGTTTAGAAAAAGTTCAAGAGGAAGAATTCAAACAAAGCAGCTTATATTTACTGGCACAGTGTGGGAGGAATACAAAAATAATAGAATGTAGGGCAAGAGAATAGTTAGCAATATTTGACACAGAGAAAGATTCTCTACACAAGAGAGAATCAAAGCACTGGTCCTACGGATAGTCCTCGAGTTAGGACCACAACTGAGCCCTGCAATTACGGTCATAAGTCATGATAAAGCAGATCATCACATGACTGAGCACAATTTTACGACCTGTTTTGTGGCAGTCATTAAGCGAATATGGCAGTTGTGAAGAGAACCCATTGCTCACTACAGGGCTCTGTACTATATCGCCATAAACCAGAAGTAAATGCTGGTTTCAAAAATCATGGTCACGTGGCTACAGAGGGCTACAATTGGCCGTCAATGAGGGCTGGATACCAAGCACCAAAAATGCCGGCACATGATCACGGGATGGGTGGCTGACATCAGAACTTCAAAACTAGGTCATAACTTACTTTTGGGGGTGTGTTATAATTTCAGAAGGTTGCTAAGCAACCAGTCATAAGTTGAGGACTCTCTGTAATTCAATACTCCACGCTTGGACATTTTGTAGAGCAGCTTTTATTAGCTCTATCTCAAGATGGCAAAAATCAAAACTGGGATGCATTCTGGACAAGAATCTGCCCACAGCCATCAATTTTGTCAGGATACCAAGTGATGCTTGTAAAGCAAATTGCTGTTTGCTGTTTGCCTGAGTTCACAGAAAGCTAATGAAACATCAAAGAAGCTTTAATACATTTTGTATAAACCGTCAATGCACACTAAGTCACCCCAAATGCCCCAAGATGCCAAAGGATCCAGGCACAAATGTGTAAAGGAGAGACTTCCTTGAAAGGAGAAAAGCCATAATCTTACTTTCAATCAAATAGGATTTATTAGGTGGCTTATTTCTAGCCTACTTGTTGATTTGAAATTTTTCCTATTTACAAAATTTAGTTTAAGAACTGTATTTCTATTTAAGAATTATAGGAACACACCAAATGAACTGAAGGAGAGTATTTGTAGCTCGGGGTTGAAATGAAGGGTCCTAGGTGTTTTCTGAGCTTTGTTTTCTTGCAGACGCTTCATTACCCAACTAGGTAACATCATCAGTTCCAGTAAGGAGTGCTGCTGGCTGTCTTTTAAATTCTGGTAGCTTGTCTGTCTGTGTGGGTCGGGGCAGTCTTAGGGATTTTTGGTTGGGCCTTTTACTGATGGCTCATGGCAGTTTGATTGGGGTGTTGCTTACTTGATTGTTAGTCTAACATTGACCTTGGAATTAATCAATGCTAATCTGAGTGTTGATTACTGGCGGAGAAATGCTGGAGTCTCTTTGTTCTCCTTTGGGCTGGCTGATTGTCTCTTTTGCATAGTCTGTAGATGTTGTTAATTTGTCAAAGGGCCAGGCTTCCAGAAATTTCTGGGCATTTTTGGTTTTGGCCTGGTCTAGGATGGTCACATTTTCCCAACT
The DNA here is from genome assembly GCF_009769535.1 of Thamnophis elegans. Lineage (NCBI taxonomy): Eukaryota > Metazoa > Chordata > Lepidosauria > Squamata > Natricidae > Thamnophis > Thamnophis elegans. The sequence continues at coordinate 34,470,466 of NC_045552.1, forward strand.
GAAACTATGGTTAAATCTGTTTATATGTTGTGAAATTAAAGAATTTTCATCATGACTTCTGCCAGTTGGGTGTTCATGGATATGCTTTGCCAGTCTTCTTCTGCTTGTTTGTCCAACATAGTGGTTGTTGCAGTTTTACGCTGTATGTTGTAGATGAGTCCTGTTTTTTCTTGCTGGGACTTTTGGTTTGCTTAAGATGTTTTGAAAGGCTTTAATTGCCTTGTGCACTATTCTGATTCCATGTGGTTGTAGTAGTCTATTTGTAGTTTCTGAGATATTCTTGATATAAACAGCCCAAGCGAAGAATCTCTAAGATCGCCCCAACCCACACAGACAGGCAAGAAATCAGAATATAAACTGACAATTCCTTACTAGCACTGATGATGTTACCTAGTTAGGGTAATGAAATGTCTGCAAGAAAATAAGCAAGCTCAGAGAGCACGAAGGGTCCCTCACCCAAATATTCAATTGTCTCTTCACCTTGATAACAGTAAACTGAAGTGGTGACAGGGCTGAACATGGAACTGGAACAAATGATGGACTCAAGAGTTTACATTGTGAGGTTCAATCAAAAGAAAAGGAAGTACAGGTTTCTCTTATTTTACAGAAATATCTTTTATGCATTTATGCTATTATGCAATTGATCATTTTCATCCAAGAATTCAAACAGAAAACACTGCTGTGTGCACTGAATTTGTGCCAAAGGTCTCCAAATGACCAAGAGATCTTACTGCCAAAACCACTTTCTGAATTCACCTTTAGGATGCGCCGTGTTTTCCTACTTTGTGTCCTGTCTCCATACTTGTTATGCCCTTCTACACTTGTTATACAGTTAGTCCTCAATTTACACTTGTTTAGTGACAATTTGAAATTACAATGGCACTGAAAAAAGTGGCTTATGACTTTTTCACACTTATAACCATTACAGCATCCAGGTGTCTTGTGACTGCCATCTGTGACTCTCCTAACTGGCTTCTAACAAGCAAAGTGAACAGGGGAGGCTGGATTTACTGAATGAGTGTGTGATTCACTTAACAACTGTAATGGTTTGCTTAACCAGGAAAAAAAGGTTGTAAAATTACTCAACTGTTTTGCTTAGCAACAGAAATTCTGCACTCAATTGTGGGACCAGTACGTCCATTGCTAAGTGTGACTGTGCCAACTTAAAATGGCAAGTCTGGCAGTTCCAGGTGTGATAATTAGGCAAATCCAGCAGGGTTTCAGCCTCCTGCGATCACATGATTGTGATTCACAACTTCCTGCTGGCTTCCCCATTGCTTTGCTTGTTGGAAGCTGGCAATGAAGGTTGCAAATGGTGATCAAGTGACACAGGGAGATGCAACCATTGTAATTGTGAGCCAGCTGCTAAGCCTCCAAATCATGATCACGTGACTGCAGGGATGCTGCAAAGGCTACAACTATGAGGATCAGTCACAAGTTCCCTCATTCAGCACTGTTGTAACTTTGAATGGTCACAAAACAAAGACTGTATTGTTACTATGAGGTCGAAATGGCCATCAACATCTTGTCCAATACTCTTAGCAAAATATAAAGGGAAAAGAGCTCTCATAAGACTAGAAAGTAAGTTGGATGTACCACATTGTGTTCCAAAGCTGGAAAAGGATCTTCAGCCCTAAAATGAGCTTTTGACCTGGTGAATCTACTGTGAATCAACCTAAGAAGAATGTTAATAAAATCTGTAGGGCTGTGATGCATTCTACCACTGTCATAACTACTTCTGCTTCTTCTTCTTGTGCCATATACATCACCGGACGTTGGCGATCATGTTGGCAATCCTATTTTCGTCAATAGATGCGTGAAAAAGTGCTGCTGAGTTTTGTCCAAGCCAGTCCCTTAGGTTTTTCATAACTACACACATTAGAAATCCAGCTGTATGCAGAAAAGATGGGATAAAATACTTTCACTTTAAATAGTAGATGAGACAAGGAAGAAAATCTAGCTGTAGGGCTTTAAGAATACGGCTCTAAAAATTTGAGTACGTTTCCCAATAAATTTGGCTTACAAAATTTGACACCATACTCCAACTCCTTTTTTCCTCCGGTTTGATTTCACATTACACATGGTTGGGGGAAAACATAATTATAAAACAAAATCTGTTTTGTGAATAATACCTTAGTCTCAAAGAAGCTCAAGTACATTCTAAAGGTGACTCTCTAATTGCTTAAAATTCAAACAAGACAGCTTGAAAGTATTAGTTGGCATGAAAACAGTTAAATTTATGCTTGGACAAGATTTCAAAGGCACATCTAACAAAGAGTTGAAAAACTTCATTTTTACTCACAATTCAAAATACCAGATCTTACTTTTAAGTCTCTGGTCACCCTGAAAGGCTTATTCCTACTTGTCGAAACCTGCTTGAGTTTTAAATTCTTTAAATTTTCTTCTATAGAAAATAGTTATTTTCTATGGTGTCATCTTCTGAAGTGAGAAAGAGTCCTTATTAATTATCAGAATGCTGTTGTGATTCTTTAATTATGAAATACAACGCAACACAAAATATAAGGAGAGTTAGCTAGCAATGGTATGTGCAAAACCAGGTTAAAAACTTTATTTTAACAAAAAAGGCTTTCAAATTTCTAGTTTTAGTATTCTGTGCTACTTCGTGCTGTTTAGCTGTAGTATTATGGTTGGTCACCAAGTTAGTCAGATGTTTAGACTGAATTTGGTATTTTTATTGAGCTGTTCTTTCCAAGGCCCTGGGATAGGCAGATGTGGTTGACAATTGTTGTATGAGCAGTGGTGGTGGCGCAGTCGTTAGAATGCAGTATTGCAGGCTACTTCTGCTGACTGCTGGTAGTTCGCTTCTGACCAGCTCAAGGTTGACTCAGCCGCTACTGCCAGTTTGCTTGTGGTTACACAGTGTGTGTGCATGCACAGTACTATAAAAATGTTTCTGGGCATGCACAGAAGCCAAAAACATGTTGGTGACACTTATGGTGCCGCTGGGAGAACCGGTTCAGAGGCGTGGCAGACCTGGTTCCCTGCCGGTTCCAGCGAGCCAGGCCGCCAAACCACTACCGGTTCGCCTAAACAGGTCCAAACCAGTAGGAACCTACTACCGCACTGTTGGTATTACTTTTGTTCTCTTTTGCCACAATCATTCTACTTTTATATGCAGCTCTTTGTATTTTGTGATTTTTTTCCAGTTCTTTCTCTTATTCTGCTATCTCCAAGTACTGCAACATCCACTATCCAGACTTTCTTCTCAACAATTGTAATGATTGGGGTGTTAAGGGGCAGATAAGTCTCAGAGCACATTAGTTTCTTCATTTTCTATTACTTTTTCTACTTTGGGGTCCCACCAGTTCTTGCTTGCAGACTTTCTTGCGGATCTCCCAATCCACCATTGTTGCTACTTTGTCATGCCGTTGTTTGTAATCAGTCTGTGTGATCTTCTTGCAGCAGCTAACTAGGTGGTCCACATCTTCTTCAGCTTCTTTGCAGTGGCAGCATTTGCTGTCTGTTGCTGTCTTCTCAATTCTAGCTTTGTGTGCATTTGATCTGAAGGTTTGGCTTCTGCAGCCAGAATTAGCTGCCTCTTCATTCAACTTTACTGTTTTTGGCCATTGCCAGGTCTTCTTGTTATCTGCTTTACCTGCTAGGTTTTTTGTATACTTTGTAATACAGGTAGTCCTCAAGTTACAACAGTTCATTTAGTGATCATTTGAAGTTATGCCCGCACTGAAAAAAGTGACTTATGACCATTTTTCAAATTTATGACAGTTGCAGTATCCCTATGGTCATGATTTACATTCAGATGCTTGACAACTGGTTCATATTTATGACAGTTGTAAGTGTGCCAGGGCCATGGGATCATATTTTGGGACCTTCTGACAACCAAAGTCAATTGGGAAGCTGGATTCACTTAATAACATGTTACTAATTTAACAACCACAGTGGTTCACTTAAAACTGTGGTGGGAAACATTGTGAAATGGGGCAAACTCACCTAACAAATTTCTCAGCAACATAAGTTCTGGGCTCAATTGTGATCGTAAGTCGAGGACTACCTGTACTTTGCACTCTTTTCTATTTTTCATTTGGTCTTTTTTGTAGGCCACTGTGGCCTTCATGGTCCATTAGCTACAGCGCATCTTCTTCACGGCCTACCGATAATCTCCCAAAGTGCTTTGTTCTTCTTCAGCTGTCTGGTGTATTTGAAACATCCCAGGGCCACCTATTTTCCTAGGTAAGTAGAGTCTGTCAACATTGCTTGAAGGATGAAGGGCATGATTCATTGTCATTATTTTTTCTGGTTTTCCTATCCAGGGCTTTTCGTTCTGCTTGACTTCAGTCCATTATTCCAGTTATGTATCTAATGACTAGAATTGCCTGGGTATTAATCGTCTTAATGATATTTCCTTCACTGAGTTTAGACTTTAAAATCTCTCTCATCACTCTCACAATATATTCACTTCTAACCTTCTTCTTGACTTGTGTGTAATTGCAAGGTAATTGATCTGTAATTGCATGGTGTGCCCCACCCCCACCCCTTTTAAAATAATTTCATTATCAGGTAGGTTTTGCCAGGTGTTAACCAATCTTCAATTACATCTGCTTGCAGTATGTTGTTAAGCTGCTTGGCAATGAGTGGGTGTAGACCAGAGTCAGATGTTTCAACAAAAAACCATGCAGTTCATCTTCACCTGGCACTGACTAATTCTTGATCTTTCTTACCTTTTATCCACCATTTCTGCTCTTATTCCAAGTTGTTTCTCTTCACAATTTTATTTTATTGTTGTCTACTGTATCCAAGCTACATTTTTGCTGTATTTCTTTGGATTGTTTCTTTTTATCAGGTATTGACTGGTTCATTGTAGTCTCTTCATAGATGGTAAAGTGGTGGAAACATTACTGATTTAACTAAAATTGGTGATTCTGCCAATGGGCAATTTGAGCTTTATAGTTGCTGATGATCTTGGCTATAGCTATTATTTGCTACTTCAATATTTAAGAAAGCTCTGGAAATAATAATCAGGTATTCTTTGGTCTTCTTGTTCTTCAGCTTCTTTTATTCATCTGTTCTAGCTTGCTTGCATTTGATCTTAGCATGCTGATCTTATTTCCCAATCAAATTGTCTATTTTGGTGAGGCTCTGTTTGACTTTTTTCCTTCTTTGTTGATTTTGCATCCCAGATATTCAGATATAACTGTAGCCATGCTGTAATTTAGTTTGTTTCTTGAAGTGAGCTAGTGTTTATATTTGATATTACAGTATTATTATTATTTGTATTATTACAGTATTTATAGAGCCGAGGTGGCGCAGTGGTTAGGGTGTAGTACTGCAGGCCACTTCAGCTGACTGTGATCTGCAGTTCAGCGGTTCAAATCTCACCGGCTCAAGGTCGACTCAGCCTTCCATCCTTCCGAGGTGGGTGAAATGAGGACCCAGACTGTGAGGGCAAGTTGCTGACTCAATTTGCTAAAAAATCTGTAAACCGCTTAGAGAGGGCTGAAAGCCCTATGAAGCGGTATATAAGTCAATTAATAATAATAAATAAATAAATATTGGCATCTTTCAATGCTTGTGCTAGCTGTTTCTTCAAAGCAAGCAACCTTATTCAATTACTTTTGTGCTGTCCTCAGTACTCAGCCATTCTTTGTTTCACTTCTTTTACTTCTTTAGAAGTCTTGGTTTTTTCTGAGAAGGCAGAGGAGATGCTTGGTTTGGGAATTAAAAGAATTCAATAAGTATGCTGGCTTCCTCTGCTGCCGATTCCCCCTGGTTTGCCTCTACAATCTGAGTTTCTTCTGGCAAGGCTTTGATTTCTTTGCAGTATCTTTGTATCTCTGCAGTTCTACTAAGTTAATACTTTATTTGACAATATACATCAACACCGATCTGCTAGCCTCCGTTCTGGTCTTTCTGATTCTGGATGCTGTTCTTTCCAGAACTGTTACATTCTTTTTCTTCTCGTTGAACTTGCTTTATAATTATGGTTTGTCACACAGATATTTGGACTGGATTTGGCATTTTCATCCACCTATCAAGTCCTTCCCAAGAGCCTGGGATGGCAAATGTTTTTCATGTTGTTAGTGTTAAAGGTGTAAGCTATTCCAAATAAAGCTGCCTTTTGCAAGTGACTGATGGTGAATTTGTCAATGCCAACAGTGTTCAAGTGATGCACCAACTGTTTGGGGGTTAGTATCATTAGGTTTTAATATAAATATTGTTTTTAAGAATCTTTTGCAAATGTCATCAAACTGGAATAGGATCCAAAGAAAGTGAATCAAATAAACTTTTATATACAAATAAAATGCCCACATATTTTAATTCCTCTTAATTGATTTATCAGTTTTGTTTACTCTGGAAATGGATTTTTTGCAAAATGACTATTAATTTCAGTGGCTATAGATAATATTTTCTACTCTCATTCTGAGTATGTTATCTTCATGATAATATATTCCTTCACTCTTAAACACTGAAATCTAGACACAATTCATCACACTTTGCTCTATGTTTTTCTTTTCAGAGAAGACAGAAAAGAACTTGACATGCCATTTTAAGGACCAAAACTGAACAAATCATGTCTGTCTGCAGCAATTAAAACACAAAATCCCTAAACAAAAGAAAATGAGAAGGGATTTAGCACATTCACTGAAAAGATTTAGCAATAAAATGTTTAGCTTCTAAACAGCAAATACAGGGTTGAGACTGAGTGTCTACCAACAATTTTCTTTAAAAGGCCATTTCAATAGACACATCATTCAAACTTATCAGAAAATTACAGTTTAGTTGCTTTTACAAGAGTTAATCCTAAATAATTATTCTATCTTAAGAAGTATTAGCGAAGTACAATGCCTACAGCTACATTTCTAGTTTGGCTGTTTTTTTTCTTTCTTTCTAGCCCAATCATGCCACATATAATGTTTTTAGCAGCCTGAGACATGAAAGAGATTGTTGGAAATGGCAAACTGTCCACACAATACTAATCACAGTTATATTCTTTGCCCTTCTTCGTCACTAATATTCCCTGAAATTTACTTGGCAAGAAAAATTCCTTATCCAACAGAATTTGGAAATGTTAATCAGAGCGTCTAGCCAAACAGTGATGCACTTTCCCATATTCAATCATTCCTCAAAGGTGGCATAGCAACAAATCCTATTATCTAATATATAATTTGGAAATATTATTCAGAAGAGATAGTCAGACGCTTATTAGCATATCATATCATGAACAATTCATTCCAGAAACAGAATGATAAGAAGAAGCAGCTTCTCTTTTGAAATTAACAGTAGTTTTAGATGCAGTTCAGTGGTGAGAAAAGTAAGGTCTTGCACTAAGAAAAATCAAATGCACAGGTGTAGAATAGGTGGCACCTGGCTCAACTATAGTACCGTATTTTCACGACCATAAGGCGCACCGGATTATAAGCCACAGTATCAGTTAACGTTAATTTTTCAAACTTTTTTCATATATAAAGCGCGCCGGGTTATAAGCCGCACCGTTTTTTTGCAACATTTCCCCCCCCCTGCCTGCATTCCGTTTCCTAGCCTGCCTGGCCACTCGTTCATTTCGTTTCCTAGCCTGCCTGCCTGTAAGATAATAAATGACAGTAAAAATATAAAGCATAATTATTCTTTTTCTTTGCCATTCTTATATTATTATTATTCCATTTGGAAGGTTATAAGGTATAGTTTAAAATGCTTTGAAATCCCCATTCCCTCCCCACTCCAGGGGAAGGATACTATGAAATCCCCAATTCCTCCCCACTCCAGGGGAAGGATACTATGAAATCCACATTTCCTCCCCACTCCAGGGGAAGGATACCAAGGGACGTGTGCGTGCTTCAAGTTTGAGCGTAAGTAAAATCGGGAGGGAGAGACCCAAGGGACGTGTGCGTGCTTCAAGTTTGAGCGTAAGTAAAATCGGGAGGGAGAGACCCAAGGGACGTGTGCGTGCTTCAAGTTTGAGCGTAAGTAAAATCGGGAGGGAGAGACCCAAGGGACGTGTGCGTGCCTGCTCGCGGTCATTCGCTTGCGAGCTTCAAGTTTGAGCGTAAAATCGGGAGGGAGAGATTTTCGATCTTTTTCCATATATAAAGCGCACCGGGTTATAAGCCGCACTGCCGGTTTTTTATCAAATTTTAGGATTTTCAGTGCGGCTTATAGTCGTGAAAATACGGTAACTGAGAGGGACCTTGGAATCCTAATGGACAATCACTTAATCACTTAAATATGAGAGTGGCTGCCAAAAAAGCCAATGAAGTCTTAGGCTGCATCAACAGGATTGTTATTATTTAGAAAATGTATATTGCTGCCTATTCGCACATGACAACACAAGGCGGCTATCAAGGATGCAAGTAGTCCTTGACTTACAATCACAATTCAGCCCCAAAACTTCTGTTGCTAAGTGAGACATTTGTTGTGAGTTTTGACCCATTTTATGACCTTTCTTGCCACAGTTGTTAAGTGAATCACTGCAATTGTTAAGTAACAAAGTTGTTAAGGGAACATGGCTTCCCCATTGATTTTGCTTGTGAGAAGGTCGCAAACAGGGCTCTGGGATGCTGCAACCTTCATAAATATGAGCCTACAATTTTTGATCACCTGCCCCTGGGGATTCCCCTATGGTTGTAAGCGTGAAAAAGGATCATACGTCACTTTTTTCAGTGCTGTTGTATCTTCAAATCGTCACCAAATGAACTGTTGTAAGTTGAGGACAACCTATAGCAGAGGTCTCCAAACTTGGCAACTTTAAGCCTGGAGGACGTCAACTCTAGTTGAAGTCCTCTAGGCTTAAAGTTACCAAGGTTGGAGACCGCTGTCCTATAGTATCAAGATCACGTAGACTGTTAGTACCACTTTATGCTGCATTGGTAACACTTGGAATACTGCATTTGTGACTATGGTGACTATGACACAGAAAAGATGTTGAGACTCTAGAAAGAATGCAGAGAAGAGCAACAAAGATGATAAAGGGTCTGGAAGCTAAAAGTCTGATGAACAGTTGTGGGAACTGGGTATGCCTAGTCTAATGAAGAGAAGGATTAGGGGTGACAGGATAGCTGTCTTCTGGACTTGAGGGGCTGTCATAGAGATGAGAAAGGGCATTGGTACTTACCTGATACGCCTCTTCTCATAGTGGGGGGAGGAGTATCCAGAGTGGGTTTGACCTTGTCCTCTCATGATTGGATGAATCAGATAAGCTCTTTGGGCAACGCCCCCTGGCCAGCAGGACTTCCCCATTATTTGAAGAAGAGCTCCATCCGACTCGTTGCACCATTCACTCCAGACTCTTAATTCAGTTCTTAGCTTGATCGTCTTCGACATCAATATTTATATAACGTCATAAAACAATGAACATAACACTTAGTCGTACAAACATAGTCAGGGAGGGACTGGATACTCCTCCCCCCACTATGAGAAGAGGATATCAGGTAAGTACCAACGCCCTTTCTCCATAGTGAGGGGGGAGGAGTATCCAGAGTGGGACGTACCAAAGCCTGCACGTCCCTAGGGAGGGAGACCCCTGAGGCCCCATGTCCCCCCTCATGCCAGTGGAGGCGTGGGCCCCGCCCTGTGAACCGCCTGCAACGCCCTGCGGCCAAAGAGGCTTCTGCCGAGGCAAAAGAGTCCAGTTTATAGTTCCTAGCAAAGGGAGAGGGGAAAGCCCACGTGGCTGCCCTGCAGATTTCGGCCAGGGATGTCTGCGTGGCCCAGGCTGTGGTTGTGGCTGCGCTCCGCATGGAGTGGGCCGTGATATGGTTGGTGTCTGTAAGCCCTGCGATTGGTATGCAGTGGCAATGCAGGTTCGCAACCACTTGCCTATTGTGGTGGAAGTCACCTCGTTACCCAGGACCTGGTTGGAAGGAGACAAACAAAAGCTTCAGATTTCCTGTTTGGCCTGGTTCTCCTGAGGTAAATCCTCAGAGCCCTCCTTACGCCCAGAGTGTGCCACTTCTTCTCCGACGAGTGAGAAGGGTCTGGACAGAAGTTGGGCAAATCAGTTCCTGGGCTCGATGGAAGCAGGGGTCCACCCTGGGGATGAAGGACAGATCCAGTCGTAACCCCACCCTGTCTTGGTGGAAGACGCAGAGATCCTACCTGGTGGACAGGGCTTGCAGTTCGTATATCCGCCTGGCGGAGGAGATGGCCACCAGAAAGGCCACCATAAGAGTCAGGAACTTAAGGGAAACTGTTCATAAAGGCTCAAATGGAGCGCCTGTTGGAGCGACCCCTACACTGTGTAAGTCCCAGGCAGTGTATCTGAACACCGTATGCGGTTTGGGGTTGGAAGCCCCCCTTGAGGAATTGCCTGACCATAGGATGGTGAGTCAAGCTCTGGCTCCTGCCACGCGGCAGAACTGATGAGATGGCTGAAACCTGTCTCCTAATCGTGTTAGGAGCTAACCTTCTGTCCCAGCCTGCGTGGAGGAAGTCCAGAATCTGAGGCACTGAGGCCTGGACAGGGTTGTATCCCAGGAAGTTACACCAGGAGGCAAAGGCCCACCACATGGAGCCATAGATACGCTCTGTGGAGGGTGCGCGGGCAGTCTGGATAGTCTGCATCACCCTGGGGGGAAGAGGTCTTTCCCCAGAATGCTCCGCTCAAGAGCCGAGCAGTCAGCTGTAGCCATTGAGGGTTTGGGTGCTCCAGCGGCCCCTGGTAGAGGGATATCCTCTCCTGGGGGATTCCCCAGGGCCTCTCCACTGAAAGAGACTGGAGATCTGCAAACCACGGCCTCCTGGGCCAGGGAGGCGCCAACAGAACCCCTTCTGCCCCCTCCCGAAGGATTTTCCATATGACCCTGGGGATCAGGGGTAAGGGCGGAAAGGCATACCGACGACCCCTGGGCCAGGGGCTTCGCAGAGCATCCACCCCTTCTGCCCCCCGTGTCTGGTACCTGGAGAAGAACCTCGGGAGCTGAGCGTTGAGGGGCGTGGCGAATCAGTCGACCTCCGGGCATTCGAAGCACTCCGCCAGCTCCTCGAAGATTGCTGGCTGCAGCTTCCGCTCCAAATTGTCCACCTCGGTCCGGCTGAGCCAGTCGGCTCTGATGTTCTCCACCCCTGCTATATGTTCTGCCCTCAGCAAATGCTGTCTAAGATCATGGGCTATCTGAGGTGCTTCTGCGATTTCTCATAGTCGGACATCCCATTCTGAGTTTGTGGTGGGTTCTGGCCTGGGGACCGGCCTGTCTGACCCCTTTTTTCCCCCGGCCATAAGGGTACTATGATTCTATGGCTAGGATTAGCGCAGAGATATTCTGAATGTAAGCACAGACGGAGTTCAATGGTCAGCCACTAGAGTGCGTGTAAAGATGAAGTGAGGGAAGCTAAGGCTCACAATAAAGAAAGGCCTGCTGCCAAGGTAAAATAATAATAATAATGATAATAATAATAATAATAATAATAACAACAAAAACAATAAAATAAAATACAAAAGGGGGCATCTTCCCGCATGTTAAAGACAAGAAAGATTAAGGAAACAGTTGGTTCCTTGCTGGGAGAAAGTGGCCAGAAGGTGACAAGCAGCAGGGGTAAGGCAGAACTATTTAACTCATGTATGGCATCTGTCTTTACCCAAAGGGGTAAAACAGTCCAACCTATCAAGAACAGCACCCCAAAAATCGGATTAGGAACCCAAGATGAGATAGGGAAGAAATGGTAAGTGAGCACCTGTCTACCTTAGCCAAAGTCCAATTCCCAGGACTGCATGGGTTACACCCCAGGGATCTGAAGGAACTGGCAGACGAGATCTCCAAACAAGTGAACTATCTCTATCAGAGATCCTGGAGTACCGGAGAACTCCTATAGGGTTGCTTATGTGGTTCCCCTCTTCAGAAAGGGAGAAAAACAGATCAAGGGCCCAAAGCCAACATGGGTTTGTCAAAGCAGATCATGCCAGACTAGCCATAATGCCTTCTTAGATACAGTGACAACCCTAGTGGACTATAGGAATGCCATTGATATAGTTAACTTGGACTTCAGCAAGTCCTGATAAGGTAGACCATAACCTACTACTAGATAAAGTAGAAGAATGTGGGTTAGACATTGTCACACCAGATGGCTTTGTAACTGGTTGACCAACCGCACACACCTGTACTCCTTGATGGAACTGCCTCTTCATGGAGGGAAGAATGCAGTGGAGTACCCCAAGGCTCTGTGTTGGGCCCAGTACTCTTCAACATCTTCATCAGTGATTTGAATGAGGGTGTCAGGTGTATAAGCTAAAAGTTGGGTTAGCAATATATATGCCATGATAGTAGTACTGTTTCTTTAAGTACTGCTGTTATCTCAAGCGGTCATAAGAAGGAGCCAGAATGACTGTTAGCTCTCTGTTTGATAAATGCTGATCGGTGGGGGGACTCATCAGATTTGCAGATGACCCCAAGCTGGCAGGAATAGCCAACACACCAGAATACAGGCTAAAGATACAGAAGGATCTTGATACGCTTGAACGTTGGGCACTGCGTAAGAAAATGAGATTCAATGAAGTAAGATTCTACCTTTAGGCAACGAACATGAAGTGCACAGGTACAGAATACCTTGCTCCACAGTAGTAACTGTGAAGGGGATCTTGGAGTCCTAGTGGACAACCCTTTAATATGAGCCAGCAGTGTGCAACAGCTGCCAGAAAGCCCAACACAGTTTTTGGCTGCATAAACAGAGGAATAGAATCAAACTCCCGTGAAGTGTTCATCCCACTTTATGAGGCCTTGGTAAGGCCACACTTGGAATTCTGCATTCAGTTTGGTCACCATGATGTAGAAAGGATGTGGAGACTCTAGGGAGAGTGCAGAGAAGAGCAACAGAGGGGATCAGGGGACTGGAGGCTAAAGCCTATGAAGAACGGTTGCAGGAATTGGGTAGGTCTAGTTTACTGAAAGGAAGGACTAGGGGAAACGTGATAGCAGTGTTCCAATATCTCAGGGGTTGCCACAGAGAAGAGGCAGCCCGATTATCCTCCAAGGCACCTGAGTGCAGAACAAGAAGCAATGGGTGGAAACTAATCAAGGAGAGAAGCAACTTAGAACTGAGGAGAAATTTCCTGACAGTTAGAACAATTAATCAGTGGAACAACCTGCCTCCAGATGTTGTGAATTCCCCAACAGTGGAAGTTTTTAAGCAGCTGTTGGATAGCTATTTGTCTGAAATGGTATAGGATTTCCTGCCTAGGCAGGGGGGGTGGGCTAGAAGACCTGCAAGGTCTCTTCCCACTCTACTATTGTATTGCATAGTATTGTATTGCATTGCATTTGCTCTTTGCCTAGTCACCCCCACCCTTGGAAGGCCTTGGGGGAGGGGGGTAATCTCTAACCTGATTGGAGGTTCTTCTGTCCTTCCCTGGGGGCTGCAGCCTTTAGCAGCCGGGCTGATTACTCCTCCCCCCTCTGTGTTTTTCCAGGCTGCAGGGGGCTGCCGGCTTGGGCCACGTGGGGCCTCTCCTCTCCCTTCTTCCCAAATGGCTCTGCGGGGCAAATACCATAGCCCTGCCCTCAAGAATTAGCCACAAAACACAGCTTTTGCTACTGAGGAGCTAGTCCTTCTGAGGGCCTTCTCGCCCCCCCCCTCTTTCTCCTACTTAGAGGAGACTGTTATTAAGGGGGAAGCAAGCATTAGCCACAAAAAACACAGCTCTTGCTACTGAGAGGCTGGTCCTTCTGAGGGCCTTCTCGCCCCCTCCCTTTCTCCTACTTAAAGGAGAGAGTTCTTAAGGGGAAAGCCTTCTCCTGTTACTTGGCAGTCAGAAAAGGGACAGAAATGTGCTTGCATACATCGTTAGGCAAGATTTCTGAAACACCGAAGCTGAAGGGGATCCTCCCCTGGCGGGGAGGAGTTCTCAGGTTGGGGGGGGGGAGGGTTCTTCCTGAAGTCTTGTGGCAGCTGCCTCTGTGATTCATCTAGGACAGTGGTTCCCAAACTTGGCAACTTTAAGACTTGTGGACTTCAACTCCCAGAATTCTCCAGCTAGCTCTTCTGGCTGGAGAACTCTGGGAGTTGAAGTCCACAAGTCTTAAAGTTGCCAAGTTTGGGAACCACTGATCTAGGAGGTAGGCTGGGGGGGGGATTGATCCACCGCCTGCCTCTTTAAACTCCTTGATAAGCCTCCTTGTGGCCCTTTGCTGCCTCCCCCGCCCTTGGCTAATGCCTCTGCGATGGTTTCTCACCTTTTTAAGGGCTCCTCTGAGCCTCCGGTGGTGGTGTTGCTGGAGGGCTGAGAGCTGGGCTCCTGCCTGCCTCCTCTAAGCTGCTGGGTGCCGCCATCTTGGACCATGTGGTTTCAAGATGGCCCCCGGTTCCAAATTCAAAAGGCTCCTCTTTGCTGGAGCACATGGAAATGGCTTTTGCCCTTGCAGGCTTGCCATGCGGCTGCCGCTGCTGCTTGCCTCCCCCTGCCTCCCGCAGCTCTTTCTGAGCCTTTCCGGCTCTCACCTTGTCCACTGGTGATAGCTGCCAGTGCAGGCTTTCCAGGGCATTTTAACAACCCTCGTGTCTCAACCCCTGAGGGGAGCGGAGGAGCGCTTCTGCTCCTGAGAAGCCTCTGCGGCAATGGGCTGCCTCTAGGAAGCATATGCCCGGTCCTTCTGTTTGCCCGGCAAGGGTCCTCACTGAGTGACTCCATCTCACTCAGTGGCCAGGGCAGCGTGCCGCCCCAGGGGGCTTGTGCCAGTCCAGTCCTTGCAGGAGGAGGCTGTGTGCGATGTAGGGAGGCAGGATTCGCTGGGTCCAAGTTTATTTTCCTTAATCCTTTGTAAATTACTGAGGTCCAGAGTGGTACAACCTTTCCTTGAGTGGATGAGTCGAATAATGGGGAAGTCCTGCTGGCCAGGGGGCATTGCCCAAAGAGCTTATCTGACTCATCCAATCATGAGAGGACAAGGTCAAACCCACTCTGGATACTCCTCCCCCCTCACTATGGAGAAGGTCGACCTATCCTCCAAAGCATCCGAGGGCAGGGCAAGAAGCAGAGTGGAAGACTGTAAAAGTGAGAAGCCTAGAACTACAGAGAAATGTCCTGAGAGTGAGAGCAATTAACCAGTGGAAATCCTTGCCTCCAGAAGTTGTGGGTGCTCTGTCACTGGAGGTTTTCAAGAATAGATTGGACAGGCATTTCTCTGGAATGGTATGGGGTGTCTTACACCATTCCAGACCTCTGAGGTCGGTGTGTGCATGTGTAATAGAAGACTTCCGAGACCCTTTCCATCCCTATGATTCTATTATGAAACCACATTCTTCATTCATAAAATTACAGCGACAGCACAGAACTCCCAAAAACCTATTTCATTTTTGTTTATCTGACTTTTAAAAAGACTGATCCCTGCAACCATGCACGATTGCAATGCCTGGCCCCAGCCAAATACACTTTTTCATTAGTCCTCTGCCTTCCAATGTCTCTACCAAAACTCACCCACTCCTGAACACTCTATGCCAAATACACACATTATTTAGCACAATTACTATGAGAGCCAGTTTGGTGTTGCAGGCGGTCCACAGGGCGGGGGCCACGCCTCACCAGGCATGAGTTGGGGGCATGTGGCCTCAGGGGTCTCCCTCCCTAGGGATGTGTAGGCTTTGGTACATCCCAATCTGGATACTCCTCCCCCCTCACTATGGAGAAAGGGTGTTGGTGCTTACCTGATACGCCTCTTCTCATAGTGGGGGGAGGAATATCCAGCCCCTCCCTATGATTGTATGACTAAGAGTTATGTTCATGGTTTATGAAGTTATATAAATATTGATGTTGAAAACAATAAAAGCTAAGAACTGAATTAAGAGTCTGGAGTGAATGGTGCAACGAATCGGATAGAGTTCTTCGCCAATAACTGGGGTCTTCCTGGTGGCCAGGGGGCATTGCCCAAAGAACTTATCTGACTCAATCCAATCAATGAGAGAATAAGGTCAACCCAATCTGGATACTCCTCCTCCCACTATGAGAAGAGGTGTATCAGGTAACTACCAATGCCCTTTCTAGTCCTGCCTTGGGCAAGAGGTCAGCCGGGGGATCTTGGGCCATCCACTCTCTCTCTCAGCCCCAGGAAGGAAGCAATGGCAAGCCACACCTGAAAAACCTTGCCAGGGAAACTGCAGGGACTCTAGACGAGAGTCTCTGAGATTCGGACAGGATTGAATGGAAAGAAAAAAATCTTCCTCAACAAATATATTAGTGTGTCTGCCCAAATGACATCCAGGTCAATAGTTTTGTCTCAGTGGCAGTAAAACTCTTCAAGACAAAGATATGAAGCTTCATAGGGCACCATTTTGCCAGCATGGGCGTCTGAAGGGGCTAACACTAGTTTAGACCAGATTTATAAGGAGGATGCCATAATAGTCAATAAGGAACTTCCAACTCTCACCAAAGTTACAGGTGATATTCAATAGGTGCAGCACAGAGACCCAAGCAGATGACCAATAAGAATAATTCTAGAACAAGATGTTTTTAAATTGAAATAGTCCTCCAGCCTAGAGGAGAAAGAAGGATTTGGCGTACCAGATGGGAACTTTATTATACTGCGGCCACTCTTACATGGCTAAGAGAATGGATAATGCTGAGAAATAAAAGATTACTCAAATTGGAAGGCCATGATCTCCAAGTAGGATGGCATGCCTTCCTTTGGTATGAAAAAGGACCTGCACATAAATATTTCAGTAGACATTATATCAGACAGTCCCTGTTATTAATATGGAACAAAATTAAACACAACCACTACACCAAAACACCCATTTGGCTATCTACGATGGAAGCATACATACATCCAAATTTAATTAATATGGAAAATATAGTTACATATAAAGAGTTAATGAACAGACAGGGGGAGATTAAAACTAGACTGGAATTGACATCACAAGAGGTACAAGTAGAATGGTGATCTTATTTACAGATACAGTCAAGGTTTACACAGGATAGGAAGAAGGAAGGTATTGCCAAAGATTACACAATATTAGATAAACTTTTGATACAGACAGAAAACAGGCTGATTAAAGTGTTGTATAGATTTTTGTTGGAATACAAGCTAGAGGAGGAGCACGTGCTCTACATGGGGCAGCCCTTGAAGAGCATTCGGCGACTTCAGTTTGTCCAGAATGCAGCCGCGCAAGCGATTGTGGGTGTACCTCGGTTCACCCACGTTACACCTATCCTCCGCGAGCTGCACTGGCTGCCTATTGGTCTTCGGATACGCTTCAAGGCGCTAGTCGTCACTTATAAAGCCCTTCATGGTATTGGACCTGGGTACTTGAGAGACCGCCTGCTGCCAATTACCTCCAATAGACCGATTAGATCCCACAGATTAGGCCTCCTCCGAATTCCATCCGCCGGCCAGTGTCGACTGGCGACTACCCAGAGGAGAGCCTTCTCTGTGGCTGCTCTGACCCTCTGGAACGAACTCCCCGTGGAGATTCGAACCCTCACCACCCTCCAGGCCTTCCGCAAAGCCCTGAAAACCTTGCTGTTCCGACAGGCCTGGGGCTAAAGAACTGTTGCCCCCGTCTCGAACTGGTATGACTGTTGTGTTTTAATCATACATTGTTTTTTATGTCGTTTAAATTCTTGTTTGTATCCCCCTTCCCTAGTCGAGTTGTGAGCCGCCCTGAGTCCCCTTCGGGGGGAAAGGGCGGCATATAAATAAAATCAACATAAACATAAACACATGTCAAAGAAACGATGGTCGCCTGGGCAAAATTTTTTGGTTACAATGTGGAATTGGCGGGAAAGTGGGAAAAACTTTGGATACTTAATCAGAAACTAACAATGACTATGGCGTATAAAGAAAACCTTTATAAGATGTTCTACAGATGTCATCTTCCTCCAGCACAGCTCTCCAAAATGTTTAAAAATCTGGACCCAAATTGTTGGAAGTGTAAAAAAACACCAGGCACTTTTTATCATATGTGGTGGACGTACAATGAGGCAAAAAAATATTGGAAAATGATCCAATCATGCTTAGAACAAATGGTGGGAGACCAAATCTTGTTTAAACCAGAAATTTTTCTCCTAGGTATAATACTACAGGGGTATAAGAAAGATATGCTTTATTTAATTATTCATGTACTAACTGCGGCGCGCATAACTTATGCACAATATTGGAAAAAAGAAACCACACCAGCAGAGCTAGATATAATCAGAAAAGTGTTGGCCTGTGCAGAAGCAGATAGGCTCACTCTTGAACTTAAAAATAAAGGGGAATCAGAATATTTTGAAGTCTGGAATAGATTTTATGACTGGTATAAGACAAGGTGACAAGACTGGAACAAACTGTATATACTGTGATTGGACAGAAGGATTGATAATGTAAAGTAAGCTAATTATCAATAGTTGTGACTAGCTGTATATAATGAGAATGTATAGTCACTCCGACTTTGCGGTACTGCATTGTTAAATGTAAAAATAATAAAAATATATTGGGGGAAAAAAGAATCATTCTAGAACAAGATGTTTTTAAATTGAAATAGTCCTCCAGCCTAGAGGTTTTGCTATTACAGGTAGTTCTAGACCAGTGATAGCTAACATCTTTTGGCTCTGTGTCAAAAGGGGGGAGAGTGCAGGGGGCCGTGCGCGGGCGTGCCACACCCATAATGCTATGCACGTGACTTCCCCCCACATGTGCATGTGACCAGCAGTGGGGAACACCCCCCCCCCTGCTTTTGGCATGGTTTTTTCGCCCTCCCCAGGCTCCAGAGGCTTTCTAGAAGCCTGGGGAGGGCGAAAACAGCCCCTCCCCATTCCTCCCCCCGGGAGGCTTCAGGAGCTTCCCTGAAAGCTCTGTAGGGCGAAAAACGGACCTACAGGGAACCTGGAAATTTGGGAATGGTGACTTCCGGTTTGGCCATAGGGCCAGTTTTTCGTGCTCCACAGGCTTCAACAAACCCTCCAGAGGGCGAAAAATGGCCTCAAAAGAAGGCCGAAGTCAGCTGGACCTGACAGGGCAACGTCTCGCGTGCCCTAACAAATGGTTCCGCATGCCACCTGTGACATGCGTGCCATATCTTCGCCATCATGGTCCTAGACTTACAACAGTTCACTTAGTGATCATTCAACATTACAATGGCACTTTAGAAAGTGATTTATGACCATTTTTCACACTTATGACTGTGGCAGCAGCCCTATGCTGACATGATTTACATTTGGATGCTTGACAACTGACTCACATTTATGATGGTTGCAGTGTCCCAGAGTCACGTGATCCCCTTTTGCAACCTTCTAACAAGCAAAGTCAATGGGGAAACCAGATTTGCTTAACAACTGTGTTACTAATTTAAGAACTACAGTGATTCACTTAACAAATGTGACAAGAAAAGTTGTAAAATGGAGCAGACTTACTTAAATTTCTGACTTAACTACATAAATTTTGGGCTCAATTGTAGTTGTAAGTTGAAGACTACCTGTATTTCTTGAAAACTAACAATAGACCAAATATTCACATATTTAGCATAATTTATTCTGGGCTTATTATGAGTGCCAGTTTGGTGTAGTGCTTAAGGTATCAGTCTAGAAACCATGAGACCATTCCTTTTAGGCCTGCCATGGGCACAAAACTGGCTGGGGACCTTGGGCCAGCCATTCTCTCTGTCCCAGGAAAGAAGCAATGGCAAACAACTTCTGAAAAACCTTGCCATGAAAACTACAGACTTGTCCATGCACTCTCCAAGAATCAAGCACAATGAAAGAAAAAGAACATTCTGGACATACAATGTTCCTTTAATTCAGACTTCTGATTCTGAACACCATCATATAGATTCCCATCTTATAAACTAATGCAGTGGTTCTCAACCAAAGACTTTGGGGGTCGAATGACCCTTTCAGAGGGGTCACCTAAGACCATCGGAAAACACATATTTTTGAAAAAATATGGAAAACATAAAATAATTTTGTGGTTGGGGGTCACCACAACATGAGGAATTGTATTAAAGGGTTGCGGCATTAGGATGGTTGAGACCCACTGAACTAATGGATCTCAACATCACCGCATTAAGTTTTAGCAGAAAATATTAGGAATTGGTGAATCTATAAAAATTAGCAGGCAGCTCTGCATTTCAGAGCACTTAAGATCAGCTATTGGTTAATTGTATTGCAGGAAATTAAATGTTTCTCCTAAATCAAATGCCATGTTTAAGATCTTAATCAGTTCTTTAATAGGTAATGATACTAATGTAATAGATCTCTCAAAGATTGTCTGAATGCTCAGGAATGAAAAGAACATAAATGGGAAGGAGGCAGCAGCATCAGCACTCCCCTTAAATGACCCTATGGTCTTTGGTTGGTTAATATTTAAATTATAACATTTTGATGGTATAAAACTGTCTTTGTTACCAAAGATACCCCTCCAAAATTATTATACAAACATTATGAAGTCATTTGTATTTCCCAGTCTCTAATTTATCTTTTTATATAATTTATCAGCACACCATCTAAGGCTCTACCTAAATTTTCTTCAGTAAAGAACTATAACTACTATGTTGCCTCTAATTGCAAAGGCAAACTTTACCCAGGAATTTCCTGTGTAACACCAGGGATTTTAAAAGGTGAGCTCTTTAAAGCAGCAAAAACATCTTTATCTGAATTTTAAAAATAACATTTTATGGGAATATTACAGTTGGTTTTTTTTATCACCAGATGTTGAAATTGTACCCTTGTTCAATCCATGTTTCTAAGCTCTGGATTATAAATTACAAATGCAGATATTCTCCCCCCCCCCCCCCAACATACTCAAACATAAGAAATGCCCTATTTTATCCCACCAAAAAATAGGCCAGATGGAGTTTTGTATTAAAATTGCTCCATACTTTGCCATGTATGAAATGTTTATTTGGATGTGTTTTATTAGCCTCACCCAAGTAAAACATTATCAGAAATACTTCTTCCTGGCTTGTATCTTTTTCATGCCTGTTTCATTCCTGTGTCATTATGCACCTTTCTTACTGGAGTGTTTGCAAAATGAAAGATGCTATTTCAGAACGTTTTGAATGTTTTACGCAGAGGGCTGGCGAAACATTTAACACTCTAAAGAGAGCAATACTCCAAAGCAGCAAATGATCCCTTCATCTCAAAGCTCTTCTTAAAGCTAAGCAAATTCAGTTAACTCTCTTTCAAACCAAAGACAAACAAGTGGTTACCTAATCAAAAAGGGCAGAGTCCACATTTATACCAACGAAAAGGGCAACTGTGAATCACAGTGTTATTCCAAATATAGCCTTTCCATGGGAACCCAAGTGTTAGACACATCAAAAAAAGGAGGGAAAGAGGTGGACAATTATATCAGGCAAAGCCTCTTAGTATGTTCGGCTCAGGAATATTTTACTGTATTTCTAGAGCCAGCTATTAGTAGTTCTTAAAAGCGTTCCTATTTGGTGTAATAGGAGCATGTGGCAGTTCAAATTAAAAGCAATCTTGAATTATGCTCCAAAATACATTTACTAGAACTTCAATTACACAGCACCCAGCAGTAGCAACATAAAGACAGCTGCTGCCCTTGGGGTAGCCACAGGTCAAGAACAAACAAACAGAAGTGGGAAAAGGGGCACCAGGGCTCAAAAACTAAATGGCTTCTCCCATTAGGAAGGGAAAGAGTCAATATTGGGTCCCAGATGGGTGATACATGTAGCTTTAAGAATGCAATTTGCTCTTACTCCCGACAGCAGTGGTTCCCAAACTTGGCAACTTTAAGACTTGTGGACTTCAACTCCCAGAATTCTCCAGTCAGAGCTGCTGGCTGGAGAATTCTGGGAGTTGAAGTCCACAAGTCTTAAAGTTGCCAAGTTTGGGAACCACTGCCCTACAGGAATGCACCCAGTCACAATGGTGCTTGCTATTTAAGTAGATGGGGGGAGGGATCCTACAGAAATCTTTAATCATACTGATTATACAGGCAAAAATGGTTTTAAAAGTTTGACTCTCTAATCCGCACTCTTACTGTAGCTTATGCATAGCCCAAAACACCCTTTGAGAAATTAAACTGTTTAATGTCTGCACTGTGCAGAGCTGTAATAAATTTAACCCCGTTTTTGTCCAACACACTGATAGTTTGTACAGCATGTGTGTGTGTGTGTGTGTGTGTGTGTGTGTGTGTGTGTGTGTAGCTACTTGCTTTACCCACAAGGCAGAGAAAATTGTCCCCTCCCAGCAACCCTGTAAGTACTGAGGCTAAAAATTACAGGCTGTCCTTGTTTAGTGACTATCTTGTATAAGCGACTGTTTGCAGTTATAAGTGATGAAAAAGGAACCTCACACTAACCATCCTTGCAAGTTTGTAAAGTTGAAGGAAGCTCATAAACATGGTTACATTTCACTCAGCAACCTCTTCACTTATCAGCCGAGTTGCCAGTCCCAATTGTGGTTGCTAAATGAGGACTGCCTGTAGTAATTGGCCTCCAAATATCAGCAGTTATGAGACTCCTCATAAGGTAAACAAAAGCACCCACATCAAGCCAGGATTTGAGGTATTCTTCTTCCCTCATTACATAGTGGAACTGGACAAAGACCAGGCAGATTCTATCCATTCTCAACCACAGAAACTCCCTAGGAGACTATAAATAAACCAGCTTTCTCCCCATCCTGGTTTAACCAGTGGGGATACCCCTAAACTCTCAGCAGGCTTAACCAGAACCTTTATCAGGGCTAAGAAACTCACAGGATTCTCACTAATCTGAAGATGAGGGGCCACAAGGTGAGCCTGGAAAGTTAAAAAAAGGGGGGGGGGAATCCTGGGGAAAAAACGCTGGGGGACCATTTGCTGAAGAGAAAAATGAAGGCCCACCTGAAGCCCCCAAAGGAGCTCAAGTCAAACAGGGAGACTGCAATCCTGCTTAATTACACATCGTTCAACCAGATAGGCGCCCACCTGGCAGACAGAGGATGTTGGGAGAGGAAACCTTCCTCCCCCCAGGATTCAAGCTCCATTTAATGAAAAGAAAATTAAGAGAGTTGAGAAGCATAAAGCTGGGGGGCGGGGGGGCGCCACCTGCTGGGAAGGGGCGTGGCCGGCGGACGATCTTCCTGACCCTCGCATGCGCTGTCTCATTTCTCCCCCCCCCCGGGGCGTCTAACTACCTGAAGGGAAGCCTCCTCACCTGGCAGGGGGGAGGGGTGCCGCCTCAGGGCGCGCGGCGGGGCTGCTGCCCTTCCTTCTCCTCGTCTGTTGTGCCGCCCGGCCAGCCGGCCCAGGCAAGCCCCACTCGCTCCGGCCCGGGCAACGTGGCTGCCGCCGCCGCCAGCGAGTTTCCGGGCAGCGGGCAAAGGAGGCGATGGGCGCCTGGAAAGCAGCAGAGGGCGGAGAAAGGGCGGCGGGGGCGGGGCCTGTGGGGCGCGCCTGAAGTTGCCCTGATGGGCGGGGCCAGGGATTGGGTGGGTCCTCCTGGCTCCGCCCCCTCGCCTTCGCCCCTCTCCCTCATCCCTTCCTTCTCTTTTATTCTTCCTTTTTTCCTTCTTTTTCTTTCTCCTTCCTTCACTTGTTTCATTTTCATCCCTTCCCTCTTTTATTTCTTCTTTATCTCCTCCCTTCCCTTTTCCTTCCTTCTTTTCTTTTTCTTCCTTCCCTATTCTCTTCCTTCCCTTTTCCTTCTTTTCTTTTCCTTCCTTCCCTTTTCCTGAAATCTTTTTCTAAAATACTTCTTGTATGACAGTTCCACACTCTTCAGTGTTTCACAGATCCCATTTCCTAGCTGAAATACTGTTGCATTTATTTATTAAATTGATATGCTGCCCATCTCACTGGCAAGCATTTATCCTACAAACAACCCTTAGAATTCCCTAACCCTAACCCTTTCCATATTTGTTGACTTTTGGCTTGTTAGGTTAGGAAATTCAGAAAAAGAGCCCATTTAATAATCAGAATGTCATACGTGGATTCCTATAAGTCTATAAAGGAAATTTGCTTTCTCTTGATTCTTGTTCCATGGTATCATATTTGTCCTGAGTATTATTTATGAAATATATGGCTATGCCATACAGAATATGCAGGAATTAGTAGTAATATTTAGCAGTAGAATTTCTAGACTTTTACCACAAAAGCATTCCAACCTAGGTAGGGGGCATATGAGGCACCCCAATAATATATTAAAGGCACTCTTAGATTCTTGTACAACTATATTGTACCACAACTTAGAATAGAGCTTATTTAGGTAGTCCTAGACTTATGACTACAATTGAGCCCAATATTCAATTGCTAAATGAGACATTTGTTAAGTGAGTTTTACAAACTTTCTTGCTGCAGTTGTTAAGTGAATCATTATATTTATTAATTTAGTAACAGAGTTGTTAAGTGAATCTGGCTTCCCCATTGACTTTCTTTGTCAAAAGGTCACAAAAGGGGATCACGTGACCCAGGACATGGCAACCATAATAAATATGAGTTCCTAAACGTCTGGATTTTGATCACATGACCCTGGAGATGCAGCAAAGGTCATAAATGTGAAAAAGTTCATGAGTCACTTTTTTCAGTGCTGTGGTAACTTTGAATGGTCACTAAATTAACTGTTGGTCTCTTTGTGGTCATAAGTCAAAGACTACCTGTAATTATCTTTAAAGAAAAGGATCTTTGTACAAGTAGAAGAAAGGACGTAGGCACCAATTATAAGGAATGCAAGAAATAAAACTGGATACATCAGGA
The DNA here is from genome assembly GCF_009769535.1 of Thamnophis elegans. Taxonomy (NCBI): domain Eukaryota; kingdom Metazoa; phylum Chordata; class Lepidosauria; order Squamata; family Natricidae; genus Thamnophis; species Thamnophis elegans. The sequence goes on from NC_045552.1 coordinate 34,495,035, forward strand.
GAACATCTGAGGCCCTTCTCTAGAAAAATGCATGGGATCCATCCACATATTTTTCCACCAGATTCCTCTGCTTCTCCACTGGTTCTACATGCCCAGAAGTGGAGAAGACCTCTTCCCCTCCTCTCCAGAAGGAGCACCTGAGACCACAAGGAAACCGTCTCTCCTGGCCCTTGGTGACAATTATGGAACTGACAACCAAACCTTTGGTGAGGAGGACTGAGATCCTTTCTTCATTTTTCTTCCACTTCAGGTTTGTTTTCTGAGCCATTCGGATAACAGAATGACAGAGATGGAAGGGACCTTGGAGGTCCTCTAGTCCAAGACCCTCCACCATTCCAGACAAAGGGCTGTCCAATCTCTTCTTAAAAACCTCCAGTGTTGGAGCACCGACAACTTCTAGAGGCAAGCTGTCCCATTGATTAATTGTTCTAACTGCTTCTCTCCTTGATTAGTTTCCATCCATTGCTTCTTGTCCTGCCTTCAGGTGTTTTGGAAAATAGGTTTCCCCCCTTTTCTTTGTGGCAGCCCATCAAATATTGGAAGACGGCTATCATGTCAGTTCTTCTTTTCATTAGACTAGATATACCCAGCTCTGTAACCAGGTTTTATCTTCAGTCCCCTAATCATCTTTGTTGCTCTTCTCTGCACTCTTTCTAGAATCACAACATTTTTTTTGGTGTTGTGGGGCCCAAAATTGGATGCAGTATTCCAAGTGTGGTCTTACCAAGGCCTTATAAATTGGTACACATGTGATCTTGAGTCTGTCTCTCTGTTGAGGAAGCCTAAAACTGCATTTGCTTTTGCCTTGTGCTGGTATTTTTTTGTCTGTGTGTTTTTGATGGTTTGTTCTGAATTATTTTCAGAATTGTAATTGATAACAATTACAAACCACCCAGATTCGCTGGAAGTCAGGCAGCATATAAATTTAATAAATTATTATTGTTGTTGCTGCTGTTGTTGTTGTTGTTGTTATTGTTACACAGAATTTGGCATTTTTGTCTACGTATTGAGTCCTTGCCAAGGAGGTGGGCTAGGCAGATGTGGATGTTTGATAGTGTTACAGATATGATCGCAGGATGGAAGCTGTTCCAAATAAAGCCGCCTTCTGCAATTGACTGATGGCGAATTTGTCAGTGTCAGTGGTTCTCCAGTTGTTTTGGGATTGCACCCAAGATGATGATGGTGATGATGACAATGATAGATTTAATGTTCAGTTTGATTCACAGTATGGGACTGGTAAGAGCTGTTAAGGTAACATCTGAGTATATAGGAGTAGATGATGCTGATGGTCATCCTCCCACCCTACTGTCAATAACTGCACCCAGAAGAGATATTCTTTAGGAGAACTCTCCCCTCCCCCAAGATTTTCCTGGGACAAAAAGTCTGTGTTGCCTCATTGCCTATGAAAAATGTCAGTCCAAAGTCCAGCCTTGCTCCTTAACAATGGCTTACCTTTGCCTCAGCTTCCCACTCAACGCATTTCAGTGCTCACAATAGCAGAGTCATCCCCTGCCAGTGACTAATGAAATGCAATGACAAATGGAACATGGCACATAGACATGTGCACATATGCAAGTATGTCACATCCACACCATTATCGGATATCTTGCATTGGTTTTAACTAGAGCTGGCAGAGAAAATGGATATCAGGGCAGCTATAAGTTCATATGTTTTCTGTCTAATCCTTTTTTAGGTATTAGGTCATTTTTAAGTAATCCTTAAAATGAATTATCTGGGCAATACAGATTTCTAATAGATGCCCTTAAGAAATGAGGTACAGGTGATCCTCGACTTACAACAGTTCATTTAGTGACTGTTCAAAGTTACAATGATACTGAAAAAAGTGACTTATGACCATTTTTCACACTTACCATTGCAGCATCCACATGGTATGTAATCAAAATTCAGATGCTTGGCAACTGACTCATATTTATGACGGTTGCTTTGTTCCCGTGTCATTTGGTCACCTTTTGTGATCTCCTGGCAAGAAAACTCAATGGGGAAGACGGATTCACTTAACAACTATCTTACTAACTTAATAACTACAGTGATTCACTTAACAACTGTAGCAAGTAAAGTTGTAAAAAGGAGCAAAATTCACTTACAAATGTCTCACGTAGCAACAGAAATGTTGGGCACAATTGCGGTTGTAAGTCAAGCATTACCTGCAGTACTATTAATATCTTGGAAACTGGGAGATAGCATTAATGGATGTTTGTGGCCAACATAGATCTAAAGAGAGAAGTATCACATGGATTGCATAAATATTTATGTGAAATAAGTGTGTGCGAGATATAACAGAGTGGAACCTTGAAAAACGCTGAATCCAGATGGATTTTATGAGTAATTCCTATAAAATGTAAATCCATTTCTCAGACTATTTGCTCAAACGTTTTAAAGTTTCTGCTTTTTGCCACACCTTATTCTGAGTCATTCAGGTGTGTCAGCAAACTATTTTGAGACACTTTCTGTTTGTACATACTGTATCAGATATTCAAATAAAGAATTGTGTTCTCTGGACCAACACAGCTAGCCTGTTGTGTTTTATCTTGCCAGTTGGAAAGGAGCAAACATTTTCAAGAGAAGAACAGGTGTGCAAATCATTCTAGCTTATTGAGATGGGGCACAGAGGATTGTGAGTTGTATTTTATTTCTTTTTACAAACAATTTTGTCTCAAAGAAAGTTATGTTTATTCATTTAAAATAAGAAGGGAATGGGCTCTTTGATGGCTGTACTTTGTTATTTTCTACCACAGAGATAATAATTACAATTGCAACCTTATCTTGGGAAGGGCTGAACTGAATCTGCCCTCCAAACTACTCCCCAGGAGTATTTGGTTATCAACAACCCAACTAATCTAATTAATTAATAATTTTTTGGTCAAAAAATTATTTGAAAATAAATTGGGTTTTCTTCTGATAGGTAGGTATAATCCCATCTTCAAAGACGAAAATGCTGAACATTATCTCCATGCTGGTGTTCATATTTTCCTAAGAAAATATCTCTTCAATGAATAATATTTCCATGAGACCTAAGAAACCACCATTCCTTTCCCAGTGCTTCAGGGTCAGCTTCAGGAGGTCTTCTAGTCCAATCTTTTGCTCAAGCAGGAGACCGCTGCCATTCCAGACAAGTGGCTGTCCAATCTCATCTTAAAAATTTCCAATGATGGAGAACTACAACTTCTAGAGGCAAACTATTCCAATTAACCAATTAACTGTTAACTAATTGTTCTCACGGTCAGGAAATGTCGCCTTAGTTCCAGGTTGGATTCCCTCTGATAAGCTTCCATCCATCACTTCTTGTCCTGCCCTCAGGTGCTTTGGAAAATAGTTCCACCTTCTTCTCTGTGACCCTCAGGTAAAAGAGTTCCACCCTCAAGTAAAAGAGGAAGATCCAACTTCAAAGCTGAGACTAAGTGAAGTATAATGGACCCGGAGACCGAAAGTCCTTTCTAGCTGTCATTAAAGCAAGTTGCTCATTTAAGGTTACCTATGAAACGGTGGCAAGGCTAGCCTGACTTGGTGCTATGGTGTCAAGGGGAAAACATCTCCTAAAACAGAATAGAAATTATGACTATATTATGTTCATGTACTGCTATTTGGGCCTCTGCGATTACTGCTTAGAGAGCACATTTTAAAACAATAATGTACTACAGGTAGTCCTTGACTTACAACATTTTGTTTAGTGATTGTTCCAAGTTACCATGGCACTGAAAAGAATGACATGATCATATTTCACACTTATGATCTTTGTGGCATCCTGTGCTCAAAATTAAGAGGGCCGTAAATTAAAGACTACCTGTATTGGTTTAAAACAAAGGAGACAAGAAGTGAATAAACTAGACCCAACTAAGTAATAATTCAACATAATATGCTTCATTTATGTAATAATTATTTCCTTCTGTCACATCCAATTACCTTTTAATAGCATATTTTTCTGGGAATTGCAACCAATGCTCTCAGAGGCCACATCCCACTCAGGTTGTGCAATCTCGATCTACGGTAAGTTTAAATAATCATCCTTCTCCATGCCAATCTATGAAGTAGAATGCTCTTGCATCATAAAAGCTAAGTAGCAATGATGATGATTTTCTGAAGGTGTTTGACAAGCATTATTAAACCTCCTAAATACAGATAGTGCCCCAAATATCTGTTGTTAAGGAAGACATTTGTAAAGTGAGTTTTACCCCATTTTATCCCACGTGACCCTGGGACACTGTGACCGTCATAAATATGAACCAGTTGCCAAGCATCTGCATTTTGATCACATGACCATGTGGTGGCTGCAAATGTGTGAAAACATTTCACATAAGTGTTAAAACTGGTCATATGACATTTTTTTCAGTGCTTTGAACAGTCACTAAATGAACTGTTCTAAGTCGAAGACTACCTGTATCAGATTCTGAGACAAAAGTTGGAGAGCATTGGAGAGACACTATTCTGACTTTCAGAATTTAAGGAATCTGTCAGAAGGGAAGATAGGAAATATTTTATTGACTGTGGGTGTTGCCACATCACAGTGACAACTGCATTTTTAAAAAACTACAGCACATTCGTTTTTATTTTGAAATAACTTTAACCAAGTACTTACTCGTGTTTGTATGTTTTTCAACTGAATAAATAATTTCCTCTCAGGAGGGAGGATAAATCTGTCAACTAGAACAGCAACACAATATCTAATCCAAGGTTTCTTCAACACAAAGAAAAGATATTGCAGTTTATAGCTACTCTTTTATCGCTGGAGACCTGCTATTTCCTGTGTATAATTGAGGGAAGAAATAATCTTTGCTGCTAAACATCTGGTAGAAACCCTATCATTAAAGCTTTCAAGGGTCTGTGCTAAATGCCTTTACTCTTACCTTTGATAACATCTGGAGGGCAGAGACAAACATAATTGCTTTGCGGTTTTGAAAAATACTGCTAGGAGGAGGAAAATGAATTTACGAGGTGTTCTTTATAAAGGGTTTGTAATGAAAACATAAAGAAAATTTTACTCTTGGGAAATTCATCTTCAGAATGTGAACTCACTATCAGTTCAAAGTTATCTCTTGTTTTACACAACAAGCTGAGAGGATTGCTTGGTGAAATGGAGGAAGTCTTCCAGGTGGGTGAATCCAGTCCTTGGAGGAGTAATAAGTCAAAGAGAAACAGGCTTTTAATTACTGTTACCTATAGCAGTTTTCTTCTACCTGTGGTTCTCCAGGTATGTTGGCACTGCAGCTGGTGGTATTTCAACCAGAGTGATTGTAGGGCAGGACTGACCAGGAATTCTAGAAGTTGGATTCCTGGCATAAAGTCTAGAAGACAACACAGGTAGTCCTCAACTTACAACAGTTCATTTAGTGACCCTTTGAAGTTACAATAGTACTGAAAAAAGTGACTTATGGCCTTTTTTCACACTTATGATGATTGCAGTATCCCCATGGTCACATGATTTACCATTCAGATGCTTGACAACTGGTTCACATTTATGACAGTTGCAGAGTCCTGGGTTCACATGATCCCTTTTGCGACCTTCTCACAAGCAAAGTCAATGGGGAAGCCAGATTCACTTAAACAACTGTGTTACTAACTTATCAACTGCAGTGATTCACTTAGTAACTGTGGCAAAAAAGGTTGTACAATGGGGCAAAACTCACTTAACAAATTTTTCACTTAGCAACATAGATTCTGGACTCAGTAGTGTTTGTAGGTTGAGGGCTACCTATCCTTTAAGGCAGGGGTCTCCAACCTTGGCAACTTTAAGACTTGTGGACTTCAACTCCCAGAATTCCTCAGCCAGCTATGAGGAATTCTGGCTGTGCTAGCTGGGGAATTCTGGGAGTTGAAGTCCACAAATTTTAACGATACCAAGGTTGGAGACCCCTGTTTTAAGGTATTTGATCCATTATTTCTCTTTCAGACAGGAGTCTATTGTATACACATAGTGAGTTGACTTATGACCAGTTCTTTAGTGACCATTCAAACTTACAGTGCACCTCCCCAGGACCTGGTTCTGAAGTTATGATGCTTCCCCTTCCCCCCGCACAAAATCACATGATCACATGACAGGAGCTCAGCAAGCAGCCTGTCAGCCTCTGCTTCGCTGCTGCTTTTTGGCTGCCATTGAAACAGGGAGAATAATAAGAATAAGCAGAAACAACTGGATGAAAAAGGGAAAAATAGACTCACTTAGGTGAATTCCACACAGAGAAGAGCAACTAAGATGATTAAAGGCCTGAAGGATAAAGCTTATGAAGAATGGTTAGAGGATTGGGGTTTGGCCAGTCTAGGGAAAAGAAGGACTAGGGGGAACATGATAGCAGTCTTCCAGCATCTGAGGGCTTTGGAGAATAGGTTCACCCCCTCTTGTTTGTGGCAGACAAAGAAGAGGGGGGTTCAACCTATTCTCCAAAGCACTAGAAGGCAGGACAAGAAACAATGGATAGAAACTAATCAAGGAGAGAATGAAGGAGAAACTTTTGAACAGTGAGAACAATTAACCAGTGGAACAGCTTGCTTCCAGAAATTGGATTAGAAGACCTCCAAGCTCTAGATTGATTGATTTTTGCCCTCCAAACCTCTCTTCCCCTTTCACATTCTTTCACAAGTGTTCTCATTCTTTGAACAATGTTCCTCTTCCCCAAGAGGTCACCCAGCTTTGAGACAGACTCCCCCACTTGTTCTCCAAGAGAGGATTCCTCCGGGAAGAATCATTCTGAGTCTGTTCTTAGTGCCCTCCATCTTCCCAGGACTTAAGGAATCCTTTTGGTTTGATATAAAATTATTTAGTATGTGGAAGATCTGCTACAGTGGAACTCCACTTGAAGTCTTAAAGTTCCCAAGGCTGGAGAGCCCTCTCCCACAGCATATTTCTGCTCATCTTGCCACCTGGAAAATCCAGAATGAATGTCCTAATTTAGAAGAGCAGAAGCGGAGAGATTGGGCACCCTCTGATGGAGTATCACAGCCTCTGCAGCTTTTTTTTTGAAAATTTTTTATTAGTTTTATTACAGAAAAAGAACAAAAAAAATCATCTTACATTACATCTTGTAGAAAGCATATCCATTGGTCACAAGTACATTTCGTGCGTTCCTTCCACAATCACATATATTCCATTCAGTTTAAATTGTATATGTTAACATTTATATATTTTACTATCATCATACCACCATTTTCATTTAATTAAGATTTCAAGAACACAGCCACCTGCTGGCATTTTTTTTCCTTCCCCTGGTCTCAATCAATTTGCCATATCTTATATCTTTATAACATATTCTAAGAAAAAAGTCAATTAATAGGACATCTAATATTTCCTCTCCTTAACATATCTTTATTATTGTTATAGTTAACTAAAGGTTATTTACTATTTTTCTCACCTCTCCTCTCCACAGGCGCAAAAAGAAAACAACAATCTCTAAACAACAATCTATTAATATGTGTTAACAAAATGACCATTTAAAATCTAAGACAATCTAAAAAATGTTGACATTTCTAGTTGATAATCACCAAAGTATACATTAACATTCCCTTTTGTTATTGTAGTTAAAAGAAAGCAGAAAAAAAACAATTGTTTGCTATTTATGTCACGTCACCTCTCATTCTAATCCAAATTATTTATAGCTTCATAACAAGATCTAAACACAAATTTATAAGATTTATAAGTCTTTTCACCAAATCCCAATTACAATTTGCAGCCCAGTTATTTATCCTAATTAAGGTTATCATTTCATTGTTAATGTCATGGTAAATTATATGTTAACGAATAAACATTCACTGATAATCTATAAGAGTCTACAAAATACTAAAATCCCTACTTATTAATCATCAAAGATTAGCTAATTTTTAGCTAACTGGCATTATCAACCAGTGTCTTTCCAGTAGCAAAAAAGTTCTTTCTCTCTCGCCAGCAGTTGTGTCGATTCTCTTATTGGCATCTTTTCAGAGTTTAAAACTTCTCTCCGCACCCTGTAGCTTAAAGGATCTCTCATGTAGCTTCGTTGCGCTTTAATAGTTATTGACATAGGCTTAGCTTTGGTTATCAAACTTATTTCTGGATATATTTGTCTTCTTAATTCCATCCTTTTCACTCTTTTTTCCCCCCTCCTGCATCTTGAAGTTGGAGGAAAGGCTCCAAGTTGTCAAAAACACTTTTCCAGCTTCCCTTCTTTCCACTTACACTCGTATTTAGTCCATTAATAGATTCATCTGATGTCTTATCTTTGTTTTCTATATTTCCATTCTCTTCTTTCGTCTCTGGGGCTCCAACCCCCTCCTCTTTTACTGTAGCACCCCACAGACTGTTCCATTTCTTGTCAAATCTCTCAAGTCCTTCTGAAGTGTTTTGAAGTCCAGCCAGGATGTTTTGAATTATTAGGTTTTCTTCCTCTGAATATTGATCCATTTTTCAAAATGTAAAGGAATATAAAGAAAAAGAAAATAGGAAAAGGAATCTGCCACTCTAGCCTATCAAAATTTTAGGGGATGTGTCTGTATTTATTTTAAATCTTAAAAACAACAAGTTCTTTCAAAGTTTTTAAAGTAGCCAAGGCTTCTTATCGCTTACTTGTCTTTTCCTTCTCTTGCCAAGATGTTTTCCAGTAGCACTAACAAAACAGGTTTCGTGCTTTTAAATCTTTATCAGGTTTTATAAGCAAATTCCAAATCCTTCCATTGCAAGGTCAGTAAAACCAAATAAAGTAGAACAAAGGATACATTGTGTCTAAAGAAAAACAAAGTTCAGGCTTTGGCTTCCAAGTGGCAGATTCAATAATCATTCAATTATTATTTTTTTATACTTTTTCCTTAGATATCTTTAATGTAATTTTAACCAATAGAAGGAAAAATTTGTTGAAATAAGAGAAGAAATTTAATTTAAGCCAACAGAAAAAAAATTAGGGTAGTAAAAAAAAATAGAGAAAAAAAGATCAGTCCATAGACTTCAAGCGGGGAAACAGGAAACATTGCAATTACTTCAATCCACAAAGCATCGTTACAAACCAGAGCAAGAAATTGTCTAGTAGCAGTCCAATAAGTATCAAATTCGTTGCTTTATTCTTACTTTGAGGACTAGTTATTTTTTTTTTTTAAGTTTCTTAACACAGATCTTCTGAAAGTAAAAAAGAAAAAAAATCTCACCAGATGGAACGCTTTCGCTTCGTCTTTTCCTTTGGGGGCCGTCTCCAACTATGCCAGCCTGGGGGCTGCCTGTTTGTCTTCGGTTGGAAGCGCTACCCTTGGGTCAAACAGGGACTTTGCGGTGTCCCTGTGACCAGCAAGGTTTTGGTTTCCCTGTCACCATCTCTTCGGACGGTTTAGGTCCTACCGGACCGTCCAAGGACAAAAGTTTCATCGGCGGACTCGGACTGTCAAGCCCGCGCGATGTGTCGTCACGACGTTGGCGCCTCCTCCTCCCACAGCCTCTGCAGCTTAATGTTCCTAGGTTGCCAGTGAAAACAACACAACACTCCACAGCCTCATGCTGGGCCTTCTTGGTGTGTGCATACTGACCCTTTTGGGGGGAAGCATTGTAGAGATTGTCCTTGACTTACGACCACAACCAAACCCAACATTTCTCTTGCAAAGGGAGGCATTTGTTAAATCAACTTTGCTCTAATTTACCACCTTTCTTGCCACAGTTGTTAAGTTAATCACTGCAGTGGTTAATTTAGTAACACTGTTGTTAGTGAATGTGGCTTCCCCACTGACTTTGCTTGTCAGAAGGTTACAAAAGGGGATCACATGACACCAGGACACAGCAACCATCATAAATATGAACCAGCTGCCAAGTATGTGAGCATGGGGATGCTGTAAAGGTCGCAAGTGTGAAAAAAGGTCATAAGTCACATTTTTCAATACCATTGTAGTCAAACGGCCACTAAATGAACTGTTGTAAGTCAAGGACTCCCTGTATAGAAATGCTACTCCTAACATTATATTAACAAAGTAAAACTCCCAAAGCCAATACAGGTAATCCTCCACTTATGGCCACAATTGAACACAGGATTTCTGTTGCACCCTGTTTTTTTTCCTAACTGTTTTTTTGTTTTGCATTATGAACATTTTACTTAGGGTAATTGTTCTGTCCCCCCTTCACGGCTCTTAACAAACGGCAAGACAAATAAACTTAAAAGGAACTTTCTTTATCAGTTCTCAGTTCAAACTGGCTTCGAGCCCAAAAATAACATAAATACAGTCTCTGACTAGATAACAGAATGAAAAACAAAACAACTTTTACAAGCAATGCACTTTTCCAAGTGTAGCATTGAATCAGGGTTACAGGAAACACCAAAGCACTTATACAAGTGTATCAAGCAATGTTGTACGCACGAAGGAACATTGACTCCTGCGACTAGGGCGTGGCAGCATCCGTCCTTTTATCTCCAAACCTGCCTCTAACAAGCCCCAGCTGCATAATGAATCTTGTATCCTGAAAAGACTCACAGCAGACATCTGCTGAGTCACAACACTATCCCCCACCACAGGGCCCTTTCCCCGAGGTCCAATGGTCTGGATGCGGTGGGAATGACGTGTCCACAAGATGACCCGCACCCATTTCCCTTGGTGCCTTTTTCATGAATCCCAAACCTCTGGAGGCATAGCCCCTTGAATCGGAACTCTTTAGGTATCCGGTGGCCACCATGTTTCCTTCCGCCCTTCCCGGCGTCGACACGCCGTCCAGGGTCATTCACCCTCCGCAAGGCCGACCCACCAGCCTCCCTACCATCGGAGGTTGATGGCAGCTCTACCAGCTTCGGACTAGCCTTAACACCCTGTCCAGGGTCCTCCACCCTCTGCAAGGCTGACCCACCAACCCACTTTCCGTCGGAGGTTGACGGCAGCTCTACCGACTCCTGCCGAACCACCACGCAATCCCCTCCCGCAGAGCCCTTCCCCCGGTTTCGATAATCGGGGTGTGGCCCAGAAGGGTTGGTGACGGCCTCCCCGGAACATGGTCCAAGACACTGGCACCCCACTGGGAACCTAGAGACAAAGTCCAGTGTTGCGGGGACCGGAGTCGACAATGGCTGGAATCTCGGCGGAGTTCTCTTTGTAGACCTGGCCCAATGACACTGGGCACATGACTTCACGCACCTCCGTACGTCATTTTTCAGATGGGGCCACCAAAATTGACGGGAGGCCAAGCGCAACGTTCAAACAAACCCCCAATGTCTTGCTGCAGACGCGCAATGAATCTGCGCGAGCACCCGTCGATGGATGTGCCCTACGGGAACATAGAGCCAGCCCTGACACTTCAAAAGATCCCCTTCCAAAGTCCATGGGGACGCCGGCCTCACTTCCGCCTTTTGTCGCTCCACCCAGTCGTCACCCCGCTGCGCATCCCGTATCAGAGTCTGCATGCTCACGGGATGACCAACGGCAGTGCAGGATGCAATGGGTAGAACAGTCCGAGGTGGAAGCGAGTTCGCAGGGTCGGAGTTCTTTACTTTACTGGGCAGGGCATCCGCCCTGGGACTCCACACCCCCCAAACGCACGCTATCTTGTGCGAACGGGGTAACACGGCCGCACCAACGTGCTGGTTGTCCAACTTGATCGTCCGTTGCTGAGGGACGGCTGCAGTCCGTGCAACCCTTCTGTTCTTCTTGGGGCAGCTCCCTGCCAAGTGTCCAAGATCCCCACAGTAAAAACACAATCCCTCTGCACGTCGTCTGTCCATCTCTGTCCGTGACACTCGAGGTCGGACAGCACCCAACTCCATGGGCTCCTCCCAGTCCACTGCAGTCCCTTGCTGAACCAGCATGCTGGTGGTCTCCTGGAATACACGGCGAGGTCTTCGCCTCTGCAGCCAGGCTTCTATCCAGAGGCACAGGTGGACCAACGCATCGAATGTCGGTGGCCTGCTCACCCTCGCCAGTTCATCCTGCAAGGCCTCAGACAATCCATCCTGGAACGTGTCCATTAGAGCTGGTTCATTCCATGTGGAATCCTGGCTACATAGCCTGAATTCAGATACATAGTCCTGCAATGAACCACTCCCCTGCTGCAGTGATTTCAAACTTCTGGCAGCTGTTTCCCCCTTGATCGGATCTTCAAACATCTGTTTGAAATACTGGCAGAAGCCCTGGAAGTCATCCAACAAAGGGCTCTGCTGAACTAACAAGGGGGTGGCCCAACGGGCAGCTGTGCCTGAGAGCAAGCTGATAATGAATCCCACCTTCGTCCGGTCAATGGGAAAATCCTCCACTCTCAGGCTCAGGAACAGCTGGCATTGTCCCAGAAACGCGGCAAACATGTCCAGACTCCCATCATATTTATCTGGCATGGCTACTGGGCACTTCCTCCTTGGCTGGGGGGAGGGGTAGTTGCATCTCTCTGCAATTGTTGAACTTGATCCGACAACATCGCAATTTGCTGTGCCATTAATCTATTTTCAGCCATCAACTGCTCCATAATTACTGAGATTAAGGCTTGTCAGGCAGGAGTCAATCTGTTCTGTTCCCCCTTCACGGCTCTTAACAAACGGCAAGACGAATAAACTTAAAAGGAACTTTCTTTATCAGTTCTCAGTTCAAACTGGCTTCAAGCCCAAAAATAACATAAATACAGTCTCTGACTAGATAATGGAATGAAAAACAAAACAACTCTTACAAGCAATGCACTTTTCCTTTGTCAATATATGTTTTATTTCATTTTCATTTTCAATTTATACAATCACTTATATACTGTGCGATTAAAGAAACAATAAGCACAACTCTTCTTATATTCCAAAATACAAAACCAACATAACACTTCAACCCTCCATACACCCTTTCTTTCTCCCCCTCCAACTTTCGTTTCTCCCCTTCAGCATTCCCCTCCTCTACTTCCCCTCCCCCTCTAACGTTCCTTTCTCCCCCTCCCTCCATCTCCCCCTCCTTCCATTCCCCTCTCACTCCCTCTCTACTCCTCCCTCTTCTTTCCCTCTACTCCTCACTTCGGTGTATGTCTACTATTCATTAGTATATTCAATTTGTATTTTATACTAAAATTGAAAGAAAAGAGAAAAAAAAAGGAAAATAAAAGAAAGAAAAGGAGCAACAGTATACAAGTGCATTCTTGTTGTTTTGAACATTGAAACTATGTTTCCCCCCACCCTCCTCCCCCCTCCCCCTATGATCCCCCCTCCCTACCCCCCTTCAGACTTCCCAGATCCCATACCCGGCTTAGCTTTTTATCAAACACAGTCTAGAGTATATTAAAACCAAGTACATTGAAAATTAAGAGATTTTTTAAAAAAAGGAAAAAAGAAGGAAATAATTTAAAAAAAAAGGAAAAAAAGAAAGATCAATAAACTCTTTACGTTGAGCTCAGCTTCCCATCATTATTAAGGCTTGAACAATGTACATCATTCCTAATCTCAGTTAATTAATTGCTTGCAGGATTTCAAACTGTATTAAAACCAAATAAGTTAACCAGATAGAATTCTTCTCTAGCTAGGGGCCTTATTTCTTTATCTAAATATCTATCTGATTCCAAACCTTTAATTTGTCCCTTTTATAAACACATCTCCAATTCTTCTCTCGGTTTCCTTTTCCAACTCTTCTCGTCCTGCCTCTATCCGTGTCCATATACATATATATACACATATATATGTATATACACACACATATACATACACATACATATATTTTATTTTCACCCGTACTCCTCTCATATATGCTCCGCCTTCCTACAGACTCCCTGGGTGTATCCTTCCAGGCATTATAATCAAATAACAGTTTATACAAAAAATCAATTTACTTTCTATCTCAAAATAAGCTCTAATTCAACCTCCACTACCCTCCCGTCTACACCACACCTCTCAACTCCCTCCAACCTGAACCACGATCCAGAAACACCAAGCTCTCCGCCCTCCTCACCCTGGAAAATAATTCATTAGTAATTTATATAAAAGTTCAGAATTATCCATCAAGTCTTCTTTTTTTTTTTAAGTCCCATACAATATATTTTCCAAGGAGATCAGCATCAGTTCTTTCAGCATTAATGTCTCTTCATCTGTATACAACTATACCATTTTATACAAAACCAAAGTCTCAGAGTATTATTCAAGTTGAGAATTAAGCCAATATTTTAAATCAGTTAATTTGATATAATTTCCTTGCAAAGAAGTTATATCATTTTAAGGCTATTTAATATAGCAAGATGTTTATAAAGGTTTCATGAATATCTCCTTAATCAATGGCTGATGTTCATAGATGTTGCTACGATCCACTTTATTTTCGATTCGTCTGGGAGCACGGCTAGATCCTTGTTCTTTGGTCTTCTGCTTTTCCGGAAGGGGAAAGCGATACTTCCTGTCTTGTGATTGTGTATTTTGTTGTTTCTCTTCCCCTTCTCTTTGTCTTTCTCCAAGTCCAGGTGATTCAAGGTGTCCCACCTTTAGGATCTCATAATAAAAATCTCAGGCTTCCCAAACAGAGTTAAGACGATATTTTTGGTCATCGAATGTAACTATGATACCAAATGGCACATCCCATCTATACTGTATTTGGCGGTTTCTGAGTTCTTTAGTTAGAAAAGCATAGTCTCTCCTAGCTCTTAACATTTGGGATGGTATTTCTTTGAAAACAATCAAGTCCTGTCCATCAATTCGCAGCCTGGTATTATAAAACTCTTGTAGTATCGCATTTCTGGATTCTCTTGTAGCAAAATATATAATTATGTCTCTCGGAAGCTGTCTCTGTTTTGCCGCCCACGAATTCTGGCGATAAATTTTTTGGATCTGCCAATCAAAGTTGAGTCCCGGACTTCCCACCAAACGACTGAAAGCCTCTGAAAAAGTCTGTTTCAAATTCTCCTGTTCATTTTCACGTAATCCCCTAACTCTTAAAGCAAGCTCCATCTTTTTATAATTTGTCATAACGAGTTGTTTTTCTGCGTTTTCAGCTTCCTGTTGTAGCACTTCAATTTTAGATGTCAGGTTGGAGTTGGCTTCCTCCAGGAGCTCCAGCTTATCTTCCATTCCAGCAACATAATCTGTCAATACAGTTATAACTCTTGTCATATCCTCCCTTGTTTGAGCAATCTTGTTATCAAGCTTGTCACATAAATCTGTAACAAGTTGCTTCATCTCCTCTCTAAATTCTTTGAGAGTTTCAAAAAGAAATTCTTTCGTTAACAAATCTCCAGTAGGGGGCGTGGAAGGTAAGAGCTGCGGCTTTGTAACAAATGCCTGAGATGTAAGAGAACATCTGGGCTGCTTGGATTTCGGTGCCATTATAAAAAGAAAGCAAACAGAGTCTCTGCTCACGTTGATTTAAGATAAGGTAGTTTCAGTAAACTTTTGGCAATTGATAAAAAGAAATCTTCGAGGGAACAGGGCTAATTGGTTTGTAAAAAGTTATTTCCTTAATTCTGTGCCAGGAAGTTGAAGATATATCATTAAAGCAAATGCGGAAGCTATAAAATCGCCATTTTTAAAAAAAAGTTAAACAAAGGAGTCTTATAAAATTGAAGCTGGTATTTTAAATAGAGAAAAAAAAAGTTCACGGGTATGGTCGCTGCTCGGATTGATCTTAAATGAGTTAATTACAAAGGCTTGTCCTGGGGGGGGGGTAACTCGCCTTGAGCTGAAAAAAAACAGCTGAGAAGATCTGGCCGGAGTAAGTGACTCAGCTTTCGTTGATCCTTCTCTTTCGTTCGCAGCCAAAAAAAAAAGAGCTGCGAACTACAAAGAGGATTCTAACTAGCTGGGTCCCTCCCTACTTTTTCCTTGCCTGAAAAAAGAGATATCTAAGATCTTTAATAGATATACGAACCAGAACTCTGAGGGCAGCTTTGTTAAGCTGCCGACGGCGGCAACCCCTCCCCCGGAAGCCCAAGCAATGCACTTTTCCAAGTGTAGCCTTGAATCAGGATTACAGGAAACACCAAAGCACTTATCCAAGTGTATCAAGCAATGTTGTACGCATGAAGGAACGTTGACTCCTGCGACTAGGGCATGGCAGCATCCATCCTTTTATCTCCAAACCTGCCTCTAACAAGCCCCAGCTGCATAATGAATCTTGTATCCCGAAAAGACTAACAGCAGACATCTGCTGAGTCACAACAGGTAATATTGACATACAGGTCAGTCCTCAACTTACAATCACAATTGGGATCAGAATTCCTGTTGCTAAGCAAGATAGTTGTGTTGTGCCTGATTGTATGACTTTTTTTACCATGGTTGTTAACTGAATCACTGCAGTACGGGTAGTTCTCAACTTATGACTACAATAGAGCCCATTGCTAAGCTAGACAGTTGTTAAGTGAGTTGTGTTTCATTGTATGATCTTTAATGTCACAGTTGTTAAGCTAGTAACAGGACTTTGCTTGTCAGAGAGTCCCAAAAGGTGATCATGTGATCCTGGGACATTGCGACCGTCATAAGTACATGCCATTTGCCAAGCGTCTGAATTTTGATCACGTGACCACAGGGATGCTGCAATGGTCATAAGTGTGAAAAGTGGTCATAAGCCACTTTTTTCAGTGCCGTTGTAACTTCAGGCGACCACTAAACAAATAGTAAAGTGAAGAGCTATCTGTATTAAGATGTCATCTAAAAAATATCTTTTAGTCATAATTTGAGATTTTTTGAGAATAAAACACGTTTAAAATTGTATATTCAGGGGAGTAAATAAAAACATGTTCCTTCTTTCAACACTTCATTAGAATAAAACAATAAGTATTGCAAATGCAAACAATTAAAGAGCATATTCTGGCTTTTCATTTATTTATAGCATCAATATGTCTTCAATATTTTTCTCCTTTTTAGTTCAGGAGATTCTGCTTAGTGAAATCTTAAGCACAACCTACAGTGGGCTGGATAAAATTTGGCAATAGGCTAAAGATACAATTTGGAACCTCATAGAGCTCCTTAGGTGTGCATGCACATGCGCCCAAGTACACCCTCACCCACCGACCTACCCATAAGCCCCCTCTTCCATGGTCTGCCGGTCAGTTCCCCAATGTGTATCTGGGTGGTTTCCCAAGGTCTGCGCCTGGTTGACCTTCTGTGGTGAAGATAGGCTTCCCCCTTGGAGGGCAGCTGGGGGCCAGGTGGCGGGGAGACCCCCCTTTCCCACCCTTCTTTTGACAGCCCTTCATGAGGCTCAAGGCTGCCTTCTGTTTCCATGTTCCCAATTCTGTAAAAGACAGGAATATCAAACAGGTCTATGAGGATCAGTCCCCTGGGTGGGTGTCTATGTTAAGTTTAATAATACTGGTAGCTCTTGACTTATGACCACAATTGAGTGCCCAGTGGTTAACTTCAGTTTTGCCCCATTTTGCAACCTTTCTTGCCACAGTTGTTAAGTTCAACTTTGCAGTTGTTAAGTTAGTAACACTGTTGTTAAGTGAATGTGGCTTCCCCATAGATTTTGCTTGCCAGAAGGTCATAAAAGATGATCACGTGACCCCTAGACACTGCTTGTCAGAAATACATGCCAGTTGCCAAGCATCTCAATTTTGATCACATGACCATGGGGATGCTGCAACGGTCGTAAGTGTGAAAAACGGTCATGAATCACTTTTTTCAGTGTTAATATGTTTGAATGGTCACTCAACAAATGGTTGAAGGGAGGGAGGGAGGATCCGTTGAAGAAGTCTTGGACTCGATGGATGAGAGAGAAATATTGGAGCCACATTCACTTAACAACTGCAGTGATCACTTAACAAGTGTGGCAAGACAGGTTGTAAAATGGGGCAAAATACACCTAACAAATATATCACTTAGCAACAGAAATTTTGGGCTCAATTGTGGTCATAAGTTGAGGACTACCTGCACTCCATGCATTGTATCTGTGTTCTGAAGGCCTAGAAAAGATCCTAACTTTGGAAGGTGCCACCTGAGTTCTGCAGGAAATTCCCTTCACTTATACCCACACATCTATCAACTGTTAAATGTTAGAAAATGATAATATTCATTTACTGTATCAATAATACCATCTTCGTCCTCTCCAGGTAAGCAGCTTAGTTTGTAGTGGGCCCTGAGGTCCTTTGTGGAGAGGTTGCAGAAGCAGGGCTGCCCCAATGGAGATGATTTATCCCCAAAGTAGAAAAATGGGGTTATGGAGAAGCTGCTGAACTATGGGGCCCTTGGTGGGAGGATCATAAAAGGACCATGAAATGATTGGCACAGCCATTTAGGACCCCACCTCAACATCAAGACAACTGGGTACTTAGAGACTGTCACCAGCCCTGGAACGCTTCCAATCCATGGAGAAAACCTAAAGAAGGTGGATATTTTTCAGTATCTGGGATCCCACCTCCAACGCAAAGGTGCTCTGACCTCAGCTTCCTTAAAAAGCATGAAGCAAAGTTTGGGTCCCAGCAAAACCTTTTTTTTTACACGACTGTGAAGTCCTTTCATTCACAGTCAGCCAGGCTTGGCAAACAGTCTTTCAGAGGAATATTTATCAACATGAACCTTATCTCGCTGGGAGAGCTGCCAGATAATTAGTTTCCAAACACAGGACAAGGCAACACCTGGTACAGTGTCTCTTACAATAACAAGCAGAACTTTCCACTCTTGAAATGACCAACCAAACAAATTGTTTCCTGCAAAATCCCTCTCCCTATTCGCTCCTCTTTTGTTTCCTATGGGAGGGGCCAATCACCTCCAAGCTGTGGTTGTTCTTGTCTTCTGGCAGCTCTGTGCATGCACACACTGCAAACAGGCTCCAGCTGTTCCTCTGCCTCACTGCTGTCTAGCTCCCTCTCAGCCTCTGAAGCAGAATTGTCGTCTGAGCTTCCCTCAGTCCCCAGGACTGGCCCTTGTTCTTCCCCATCCTCCTCACTGTCCGACTCTGCAGCTAGCTCCGCTGGCCTCTGGCAGGCATAACAAAAGTGGACATCAATGGCGAGGCGCAAGCAAGGGTGAATGCAGCCTGGACGCACTGGTGAGAACTCAATGGTGAGAACTCAATGGGTTGACGGATGGATGCCATCTTAACTCTAAGTTCTACAAGACAACGATCCCACCTGTTGCACTGTATGCCATGAATGTTGGGCAGCAACAAGAAGGACCGAAAGCTCTCTCCATGACATGGATACGCGAAGACTCCATTAGATATCGGGCACCTCCCTTCTTGACCACATCACAAATGACATCATTGGACAACATTTTGGTGTACCAATTACAGAGAAGATGAGAGAAGGGGACTCCGCTGATAGGGACACGTCCAGAGGCAGCATCTTCCACCGTGGCCAAGAGTGGTCGGCAACCTCGCAGGTGTCCGAAACAGAGATGGCAAGACGCTATCAACAAAGATATGCAAGCCACAGGCCTGAACCCAGGAGATGCAGGAGACCACACAAAGTGACCTGAAAAGGGGACCCAGCGCCTGTGGGAATACGCTGGGAAGAAAAAGATGGGGCCCTTGGTGCTTTGAACTTGGTTCTTCAGTTGCAGACATTCCATGACCCAAGGACATCATCAGTGCTAGGGAGTGTGATGTTTGCTCCCTGTTTCTGAGGGGGAGGCTACTGTATATAAACAGAGAGCAAACGCCACTCCCTTCTGGCACTGATGATATTCCCTAGTTGGGTCATGAAACATCTGCAAAGAAAACCACCAAGCTCAGAGAACAATAGTTAGTCCTTAACTTACAACCTCACCTGAGCGCAAATTTTATGTTGCTGAGCAGGACATTTTGTAAATGGATTTGGCCCCATTTTACAACCTTTCTTGCCACCACTGTTAAGCAAATCACTGCAGGTGTGAAGTTAGTAACACAGATGTTAAGTGAATCTGGCTTCTCTAGTGACTTTGCTTGGCAGAAAGTTGCAAAAAGGGGATCGCATGACCTGAGGCACTGCAACTGGACGAGTACATGCCAGTTGCCAAACAGCCAAATTTTGATCATGTGACCCCAGGAATGCTGCCTGTGTGTGAAAAATGAAATCCCTTTTTTCAGTTGTAACCTTTTTGTTATAACTTCCAACAGTCAGTAAATAAATGTTCTGACCCAGCTCCCCCAACACCACAAACCCTCTGACCTTAACTCAAAGACTCCTTTATTAGGAGCGCCAGCAGCCCCGGCAAAAATCTCACCACAGATTAAGAAGTCCGTCTGGAAGGGAGATGAAACGTTCTCTGCCACATCTATTCATCTCCGCCCCCTGCCTTTTATCCCTAGGGCTAGGATGGGGTTTCGCTAGCAGCAGTGGCTCTTCCTTCCCAAGGACCGGCCCATAGATTTCCACCGCTCTCCTCTCCTCTGCCTTCTGTGCATCCGCGCATCAGGCACTGGACCCAGCTGTTCTTCCTCTTCCTCATCAGCCACCTCCAGAGCTGGGGATTGTTGACTCTCTAACGGAAGGCTGACGGGTGGCCCAGACTCTGCCTCTGTCTCTCTCTTTGCCAGCTCCATTTCCTCTTCCCGCTCGGAGCTCTCAGGTTGCCTTGATGCAGAACCTGACTCCCATGCCTCCTCTTCCTCCGATTGGGCTGCTGGAGGAGCCAGAGACCGACAGGCCACTGCAATAAATGGTTATAAATCAAGGACTGCCAACCTCTGGAAAGGGGTTGTTTACTTGCCATTCCAGACAAAGGAAGACAATCTATGCTCTTCATCTGGACAACCGTTCTCATAATTTGGGGCAGGGATTTTCCTTACGTTCATCTCATCTCCAGCTGATACAATCTGGATGGTCCTTCTTAGGTGCTTTGTGTCTGTCCCAGCTAGAAAAGTCGAATAAATGACCCTATGCGTCTGCACGCAGAAGGGAAACCAACCCTTCCCTTGGAAACACAAAAAGCCCTTCCTTCCTCTGCTCCTTCACTTTGTCACAACTTCTTTTTTGTTGTTCTTGTTGTTGTTCTTGTCCAAGCAGATTCCTGCAGACATCAAATTGTCCAGAGGTCAAATAAGTGTATTGCCGTCCATCAACAAGTCTGCAATACAACCAAGCACTACCCAGGTCTTGGCTAAAGATAAGGTAAATATGCTGAGGTTTTACACTTTTAGGACCCCAGTTGTCTTAGATGCAACATCAGAAGAGGACAACTCACCGTGGCCAACTCATCGCTACACACGAGCCACAGCCAACTGGCTGCCGATTAATTCAACAATTTCATTCCCATGTTAAAAATCATTTTGATGTTGTTTTTCATGTTTCATTTTGTCCCTCCTTTGGCATTCTTTCTTTGATGCTTTTCCATTATTTTACAATATCAGACAGACAAATGAATAATAAAATTACAGACTCGGAAGGTGGCCTTGGAAATCTTCCAGGCCAAGCTCTTGCTCAGGCAGAAAACCCTTTACCATTTCAGGCAAATGGTTGTCTAATCTCTTCTTAAAAGCCTCCAGTGATGCAGCACCCACAACCTCTGGAGGCAAACTGTTCCAGTGGTTAATTGTCCTCACTTTTAGGAAGTTCCTCCTTAATTCTAGGTTGGTTCTCTCCTTGATAAGTTTCCATCCATTGTTTCTTGTCTTGCCTTCTGGTGCTTTGGAGAATAGGTTGACCCCCTCTTCTTTGTGGCAACCCCTGACATATTGGAGTACTGCTATTAGTGTAACTCTGGTTCCCGTGTGAATTGGCTTCGGCGAGTAAGCTATGGTTAGTTCGCCGTGCCAAGAGTGGTAAGGTGTCCCAGACCACCAAGTAGAACTAATGCACTTAAAAAGACGAAGCTGCAAGATCTTGACAAAAATCATAAAGCATTTCAGACCCCCAAACAGGGAATTAGCAAGGGGACCTATGGGGGTGGGGGGGAGGGTTAAAGTGGAAGGAGAAGAAAGTCAAAATGACAATTATTTACTTATTAGATTCACATGCTGCCCATCTCCCCCATCAGGCCACTCCGAACAACTTTCCCAGGTGGCTTCCAACAAGCAAAGTCAGTTGGAGAAGTTGAATTCGCTTAATGACCGTGTGATTCGCCTTAACAATTGCAATGATTGGTTACATAATTGTGGCAAAAATGAAAAGCTCACAAAATCCAGTGCCAGCAATTTAGCTTGTTCAGCTACAAAAATGTTGGTCTCAATTGTGGTTGCAAGTCGAGAATTCCCTGTAAATGGGAGAAGTTGGGACTTTGTCCATCAGTGTATAGCTAGTCCTCAACTTATGACCTCAATGGGACCAGAACTTTAGGTTGCGGAGTGAGTTGTTAAATTATGTTGTTAAGTAAGCTTTGCCCCAATTTACGACCTTTTTTGCCTTCATTGTTCAGTGAATCACCACTGTTGTTAAGTTAGTCACAGGGCCGTTAAGGGAACCTGGCTTCTCCATTGACTTTGCTGGTCAGAAGGTCACAAAAGGGGATCACATGACCTTGGGATGCTGCAATGGTCATAAGTATGAAAAATCATTATAAGATACTTTTCAGTGCCATCGTAACTTTGAACGGTTACAAAAGGAATTGTTGGAAGTCGAGGACTTCCTGTAATCCTTTGAAACCAAATTATGATGCTGCAAGTGAAACCCACCCCTGAAAAGAGTTGGGATTTTGATCAGGCGGGTCTGGCTGCCATCTTGGCTTTTCCTGACCCAGGAGCTGCAGGGGGAAACAGCCCTGTGCTTGACCACACATGGCCCATTCCTGATCATCCTTTGTCCTCTGTTTCCTTTTCCTGGCCAATAGGTGGAGCTCCCTAGGACTCACAGACTCTTTTTCCAACTTTCAGATCAACCTGTACAGATATTACAGGTTAAAACTGAGGAACTGCAGGCGGAAGGACCTTGTGAAGGACCATATCAAAAGACTTCTGGTGTTCTCAGTTGCAGACGAGACAGACAAAGAGGTGAGTGGAAGTGGGCTGCCTGTGGGGGCTGGGACCTCCAACTTTGTGTGGTCCTTGATGCTCTATAAACTTGGTGGTTTTCTTGCAGAACATTTCGCGACCCAACTAGGTCACGCCATCAGTTCTAGAAGGGAATAGGTTTTGCAGTGTGTAGGTGAAGAGAGGAGGAGGGGCAGGAGGGGAGAGGGGCAGGAGGAGGAGGAAAAGAACTGTGGGTTCTTTGGTGCTCTCTTAACTTGGTTGTTTTCTTGGAGATGTTTCATTATCTAGGTAGGTAACATCATCAGGGCTAGAAGGGCCTGGGGTTTGCAGAGATGAGGAAGAGAAGGGGAGGAGAGAGAGGAAGATTAAAAAAAGGAAAATGTGCAAATGTTTTAATTCATAAGCATCACTTTGCCTAGGGAATCTCAGAGACCATTGCTTTTCATCACCTGCCAGAAATCCTCCAGGTCCTCAGGAAAGTCGGTACCATTCCACAGCCCAAGAGACGGTCTCCCTTAAAAGGTTCCTGTAAAATACTGTGAGGACAGATGAGGCACAGACAGCTGAGATAACGAGGAACAGTGTTTATTGACAAGAACGAGGTAAAACACAACTATGTACAATTCAGCACCATGCCCAGCTTGTCAGCTATTTATACAAGAGCTGTAAAGCAGGGCAGCCAATAGCGAACAGCAGAAAGCCCACTTACAGCCCAGCATGCCTTAGCTAATAGCCTGTGGTTGCCGGGCTGTCAGTCATATGTCAGTCGATTAGTTTCCATCTACTGCTCCTTGTCCTACCCTCTGGAAAAGATTTGTGTGTTGTGTTAACAGGACACTGCTCTGACTCAAAAAAGTGAGGTCCCAATTGGACCATTTAATTCCAGAATGTGAGTGCTTCATCACTGGAGGTTTTCAAGAAGAAACTACACAGCCAATGTCCAGAATGGCATTGGGAAGAATTGAATAACTTTAAGAGCAGTGGATTCAACTCCCAGAATTCTCCAGCCTTCAGGAATTCTGGGAGTAGGAAGAAGGCGGGGCTTAGCAGTGAGAAGACGGAGTTTCAGGCTATTCCTGAAATTCCTCTATTCCGAAGGATTTTTGGACGGGTTCTTTGAACCCTAGCTGTCCCGGAGACGACAGTGAAGGTGAGGAGAGACCCAGGACCTCAAGAGACACCCGCAAAGTCTCTGGGGGGGGGGGTATTAACTCCTCGTGCCAATTCCTTTCTGGATTAGCTGTGTGCTAACTGAAACTGCAGGTTGCCCCTAAGAATGGCAGAAGTGATGTCATCTGGTAAGCTGATTTTATTACTCAAGAGAGACTGTCCGCGCTAAAAGCTTAAGCTAATTGAAACCATAAAATAGAAGAATCTAGCGGCGAATTGGTCTTTTTTAATGGAATTGAATTGAATGGGTTTATTTATAGGCCGCCCTTTTCCCTGAGGGGACTCAGGGCGGCTAACAACTCATAGGAAGGGGGATACAAACAATAACATATAACATTACATATAATTAAAAAGTAAACAACATTCATCCAACATTCGGGTGGGGGCAGATCAATCTCTACCCCCAGGCCTGGCAGGATAGCCAGTTCTTGAGGGCTGCGCGGAAGGTCTGAAGGGTGGTGAGGGTACGGATCCCCACGGGGAGCTCGTTCCAGAGGGTCGGAGCTACCACTGAAAAGGCTCTCCTGGATTTATGGCTGGTGGCTACTTTATTTCTTAAACGCTTCAAGGAATGCTTCGGCAACCCTCCTCACTGACTCTTTTTAAGTGGATCGTAAAGTCAACTTTCTACTAATTAGCCTGTCACGATCTGACATTTTTATTACTTGGCTGTGTTTACGATCAGATAAGATTGCACAGTTTCCAGCATGTTTCTATTTGTAATTTCTAACTGCGACACATCATGGCGTCTGAAGTCTCATTTCAGATTCTTTTTTCCGCATGTCGAGAGCTTTTTGACTCTTTTCAGAGATTGGAAAGAAAATTGGATCATCTGATTTTAAAATATGAAGGAAAAACTGAGATCGTTGAATGTTTGAATGTTCCTGAAATACAAATGGAAAATGTGAGAAATGGCGTCTGGTCTATCTCAGAGGAAGAAAGGAGCGGGGGAGCCATAAAGAAGATTCATTTAAAGAGACAGAGTGCAGGAGAAATGGAAACTCCACCCTGGAGAATTAAAGTCAATTTGAAAAATTTTACAAGCCCGGGACAACATTATTATTTCATCACTGACATTCAGAGCCAAAAGGTGCGAAGATATTTTTGTTTGGACTTGCTTATAAAAACATTTGGTAAATTTATTCAACGAATGGCAATTGGATTAAGAAAATTTTGCTGTTGGAGGGACACAGGCTGACAGATGCAAGAATATAACTTAAAATTAGCTAAATCTGATTATTTTAATTTGTAATAGATATAGCTGAATAATAATTGATATTGATGGTAATGTATATAATGTGGAATTGGCTGATAGATTGAAGAATACAATTGAAATCTAGCTAATCTAATTGCTCTCTTTGTAACAGATATAGCTGAATAATAATTGATATTGATAGTAATGTATATAATGTGGAGTCGATATGATAAATAACAATTGGATATGAGAAAACATTTTTGGATTATACATAAAGAGTATTAATTACAATAACTACCACTATTATAAAAACTAAATAAAATACATACAATCAAATGTTAATCAACACTGGGAAAATGTTATGATATATGATATAACTAAATATTATGGATGTTCAGATAAAATAGGATATGAGGATTTGATGTAAATAGAGGACTTTATAAGTAGTAAATGAAATGTCAGCATGTGTTATGGATTAATTCTTTGGTATAGCTAAGGATGAAGGATGTTTAAATAACTATAGGTAATTAAAACTGGAGGTATAATGATGTTAATATGGTAAACATTTGAGTTAAGATATTTGAATTAATATGAATTAATGGAAGAGAAGCACCAAAGCATGTTGTAACCAGCTGATATACTTCTTTTTTTTTTAATAGATACCTGTGTTTTGTTCTTTTTCCCTGCCTGTCGTGTTTGTCTTTTTTTTTTGTTCTATTTTTTTTTTTTTGCCGTTTCTTTTTGATTTTTTCTTTTCCCACTGGTGTGGGCAGGTATTGTTCAAGATTATTACTTGTATTAATACTTTTAAATAATAATTACAGTCAAATGAAAATGGATATATAATAATGCTTAAGTTAATATGAGTTATGTTTGTTGACCGTGGAGGATCTGTAATCGATTGATACATTTTCTACAGATGTAAAGAAAGATGCTGTACTTGTTTTAATTAAAATTAAAAAACATTTATTTAAAAAAAAAAAAGCATTCCTTTCCACAGTGTGTAAAATAATTAAATAAAACTATGCAAAAAAAAAAAAGGAATTCTGGGAGTTAACATTGACAGGCCGTAACAAGGCCATAGTTACCCATCCCTGATTTAAATCATGGTCACGAGACTCTGTAAACTGCCATCAATGCAGGTTGGTTGCCAAGTGACCAAAATATGATCCTATGATAGCTGAGGAAGAAGAGCCTCTCAGAATTTCAAATCTGGGTCCTAAGTGGTCCTTGGGTATTAGAATTAGAATAACAAAGTTGGAAGGGACCTTCGAGGTCCTCTAGTCCAGACCAGAAACCCTACACCACTTCAGACAAGTGGTTATCCAATTTCTTATTAAAAACTTCCCGTGTTGGAGCAGTTTCAGCTTCTGGAGGCAAGTTGTTCCCTGTCAGGAAATTTCTCCTGAGTTCAAAGACGGATTCTGGAGAGATTTGTCATAACTTTAAATGGGGCAAAGCGACTTAAGTTGAGGACTTCCCCTATCAACCAGAAAGAGCGTAGGGATGGGAACGGTGCCAGCTGGTGGTGGCCATATGTCAGAAGCTTTCTTAGATGTCTTTCCTTCTCCTTTCAAGAAATCATTGACGATATACCTGCGAGAACCTTGTCCATCGTAATTTTCCATGAAGCGATCATCACAATCACCTGCATGAGGTACGTATTTGCATCAGCCTCATCTTCTCACTAGCTAGGTAGGAACTTGGAGTTGGACCCAGGGATGGGATTTCCATGCCAAGGCCCCGTGCTCTAGAGCAGGGGTGTCATTGTGGGCCACATCAGTGTTGTAGTTGACCTTAGGGGTGGGAGGGGATGGTCGACTGGGTGGGTGTGGCCAGCTTGACATCACTCCCCAAACTGCTGGCATGTTTCCTCTTTGCATTGGGTAGACCCAGATGGCCCGCAGGCCAGGTGCAACCACATCGCGGGCTGCATCCCACCTGTGAGCCTTGAGTTTGACACCCCTGCTCTAGAGCATGCATTGAGTTAGCAGGTTAGCCCCAAAATTTGGAAGGGTGGAGAATTTGCATACTGGCAATCAGGGCAGTTCAGATCTTGGGAATTAGGTGATCACGCTTCTTTATATGTGAGGGGTCCTTGGTTTTCTCTCAGCGTGGTGGTTTTCTTCATGACCCAACTAGGTAACATCATCAGCTGTCAAAAGAGTGTGGGGTTTGTGGATAGGAGGAGGAGGACTGTGGAGGCCTTGGTATTCTCTCAGCTTGGTGGTTTTCTTGCAGACATTTTGTGAACCAACTAGGTAACATCATCAGTGCTAGAAGGAAGTGGGGTTTGCTTCTCTTTTTATATACTAGTGCCTTACCTTGTCAGGATAGGTAGGATTGTTTCTGGTAGTCTGATCTAGTAGATTAGATTAGATTAGATTAGATCAGATTAATCAAGATAGATGAGATAGATATTTAGATAGATGTATAGTTAGATGGCTGGATAGACGGACGGACAGACAGACAGACAGACAGACAGACAGACAGACAGACAGAGAGAGTGTTAAAACCACTTTATAATGCCCTGGAATTTTTCATCCAGTTTTGATCATCACAATGTAAAAAAGATGTTGAGACTCTAGAAAGAGTGCAGAGAAGAGCAACAAAGTTGATTAGGAGACGAGAGGCTAAAACATATCAAGAATGGGTTGTAGGAATTGGGTATGTCTAGTTTAATGAAAAGAAGAACTAGAGGAGACATGATAGCAGTGCTCTAATATTTGAGGGGCTCTCACAGAGAGCAGGGGGTCAACCTACTCTCCAAAGTACCTGAGAGCAAGATAAGAAGCGATGTATGGAATGTTCAAACTACCGCACCATTGCCCTCATTTCACCTGCTAGTAAATTTATGTTCAAAATCCTACAAGCAAGGCTCCAACAATATGTGGATCAAGAATTACCAGAAGTATAGGCAGGATTTCGAAAAGACAGAGGAACTAGAGATCAAATTGCCAACATACGCTGCATCACGGAGAAAGCTAGGGAGTTCCAGAAAAACATTTACTTCTGCTTCATTGACTATGCTAATGCCTTTGATTGTGTGGATCACAACAAATTGTGGCAAGTTCTTAAAGAGATGGGAGTACCAGACCATCTTATTTGTTTCTTGAGAAACCTATATGCTGGTCAAGAAGCAACAGTGAGAACTGGACACAGAATCACTGATAGGGATTCAAAATTGGGAAAGGAATCCGGCAAGGCTGTATACTATTGCCCTACCTATTTAACTTATATTCAGAGCACATCATGAGGAAGGCGGGGCTAGACGAATCAAAAGTTGGAATTAAGATTGCCAGGAGAAATATAAACAACCTCAGATATGCAGATGATACCACTCTAAGGGCAGAAAGTGAAGTGGAACTAAAGAGCCTCTTAATGCAGTTGAAGACGCTTGCTCCTGGAGAGGAATGCTATAGCAAATCTACGCAGAATCCTAAAGAGCAGAGACATCACCCTACCAACAAGTGCATGTAGTCATGGCTATGATTTTCCCAGTCGCAATGGATGGCTGTGAAAGTTAGACCATAAGGAAGGCTGAGCGCCAAAGAATGGAGGCCTTTGAACTATAGTGCTGCAGAAGACTCCTGCGAGTCCCTTGGACTGCGAGGCGATCAAACTGGTCAGTCCTAGAGGAGATCAACCCTGACTGCTCTTTAGAAGGCCAGATCCTGAAGATGAAACCCAAATACCTGGGGCACCTAATGAAAAGAAAAGTCTCACTGGAGAAGAGCCTCATGATGGGAAAGATTGAGGGCAAAAGGAGAAGGGGACGATAGAGAATGAGATGGCTGGATGGAGTCACCGAAGCAGTCAGCGTGAGCTTAAATGGACTCCAGAGGATGGTAGAGGACAGGAAGGCCTGGAGGAATGTTGTACATGGGGTTGCGATGGGTCGGATATGACTTCCCAACTAACAACAACAATGGAAGCTTATCAAAAAGAGCTCCAGGAGAAATTTCCTGACACCGAGAACAATCAATCAGTGGACAGCGACAGGAAGGGTATCTGGCCAGTAAGCATGTAGCTCCATTCAATTGGCCAGACTCGACCCCACAAGGGATTATGGGGACATTAAAAGAAGAAGAAGGTGATAAATCTAAGTAACCTGGTGAGCCCAAGATGACTCTCCTTTCATCCCGTTTCTAGGCCACCAATGCTCTGGGCCTCCTTCTGTCCCTCCTTAATGCTGCGCATCTTCTGCAAAATAAGAAGATCGAGAGGATCCACTGGAGCCACTGAGGTTTGAGAACCAATCAACTTCCATAACAGAGCCCCAAATTTCTGCTGCTAAGTGAAAAAGTCATTGTGAACTTTGTCCCATTTTGCAACCTTTCTTCCCACAGTGGTTAAGGGAATCATAGTGTTGGTTAAGCTTGGCTGTTAAGGGAATCTGGCTTCCCCAATGACTCTGCTTGTCAGAAGATCGCAAAAGGGAATCACGTGACTTTGAGACACTGCGACCGTCATAACTATGAGCCAGTTGCCATACAACATTCAATTAGGGGATTGGGAACAGTTGTGGACCAAAAATTACAAAGTAGCATTGTTGGCCTCATACAAAGAAAATGTATATGGCATCTAGCACCAGCAAGATTGGCAAACATTTACCCAAATTTGAGCCCCAGATGCTGGAAATGTAAAGGTGAACATGGTTCCCACTTCCACATGTGGCGGACATGTCCAGAAGCGAAGAAATATTGGAGTAAAATAAGAACTTGGTTGCCCTTCAATTCCATTTAAAGCAGATATGTTTTTATTAGGGATAATTAGAGGGATGTTTGTAAAGGAAATCTGTTAGGAATATAATCTAACAGTTGGGTTGGCAATATATAAATCATGTAACAATGTTGTACCTGTTTCTTTAAATCATACTGCAAAATGTGATTGGTTGCTGTTTTCCTCAATCGGCCATAAGAGGGAGCCAGAATGACTGTTAGCTCTCTGTTTGTTAGATGCTGGGCTGATCTGATCTGAGTGTTTTGGAAGCTGGCTGTTAGAAAGTGCCATGAGCTATTGTAAGTTTTGCAACTGCTAGAAAACTTTGAGTACTGAACTGATTATATGATTACTGGACTATGTTTACTTGGATTATCCCTTAACTGAAAGACATTGATGACTGACTGTCTTATCCGTGTATGACTTGGACTGTTTGATACCTCTATTTTCCACAAAAGTAAAAGCCTATTTAAACTGCAGTGTCTCTGTATACAGGTTTGTGTGTTCTCCAACACAACTCTCACAACGCTTCTCTGAACGTACTCGCTTTCCCAATGGGGAGCTTACCTAACAAAATCAATTACATTGTAATACTTATTCTGACAGCAGCAAGAATAACATACGCTCAAAATTGGAAATTAGACAGTATACCTTCCGAAAACATGATAATTTAAAAAATAATGGACTGCGCAGAAATGACTAAACTGACTAGAGGGATTCTTCTTAGGAACAGCAGAGGTTTCATGCCACCATGACAGTGGTGGGTTCTGGATCCGGAAATGATTTGTTTTCTGGATTCCTTTCAGATCTCTGGGATCTGCAAGACAATCACAAACCCTTGGTGGCTCAGGCTGCAGCTGAGTCCATAGAAGAAATCTTTCAGCAGTGTGGCCATCGGATCAACCTGGATCTCATTAGTAGTCAACTCCTCTCCAAAGTCATACGGAGCATCTCTGAGACCAAGCAGTCATAGTTGAATAGCTTAAGACGTTACTTTATTATCATGGCACCATGTACAAAAAAGTTGTGCCTTCTTCACTGTATGTTATACATTAAAAATAAAACTATACAATTGTATAGAACTGTACATTCCATACAATGAAATTTAAAAAGCCTGATATTGCATTTGTGTTGCCTCTATAGTAGAATTCAAGATAGTTACTGCTCTGGGATGGAAACTCTTTTTCAGTCTACTTCTCCTTGTTTTTATTGTCCTGTCCTGTCTGCCAGATGGTAATAGTAAAAAAAAAGGGTGCCCAGGAGGAGATGGATCTTTAAGGATGTTTGGAACTTTCTTAAGGCAACAGGAATAATAAAGCTCGTCTTAAGAGGGGAGGGCACAACCAATGACCCTCTGGGCACCTCCCTTCCAGCTGGACTTTGGGGAAAGGGAGCAGGTGTAAAGATGATTCTTACATCGTGAAAGACCATGAAGGAACGTCGTGGAAACAGGGCCTGGCAGGGGGATTTTGGAAGCAGGCCCTGGAGAAAGCCAGGACAATTTAATTAGAGACAGTGAGGAAGCCACGAGAAGGTCCCAGAGCCACAGGTGCCAATGGAGAAGAGTGGTGGCCACCATCAGCCATTGATGATGTCTGGGACATCTCCATTCTTGGTTGTCTTCCAGCAGAAATAGGAACGCGTAAAGTAGGGCAGATGCAGAGAGCTGAACACTCCCCTGGGGGGAGATCTAATGTCCTCCAAAAAGATTCTTCTTATTATCCACATAGGCAGAGCATTGAATCAAAGCCTTCGGGAAAATTTCTGGAACCCAAACGTGTCTTCCCATGGGCTGGGATCGCCTTTGGAAAGCATGCGACGTTTGTCAACTTAGTTTGTTAAGCCAGAAAGAGCTCAGCATTATAGGTTGTAAATTGAGTCAGTCATAAACCAGGTCACCCTGGGTCCATGATCGATTTTATGGCCTGTGAATGGATTAAGGGAATCATTCAAAAATACAGACATTGCAAATAATCATATATCCAGCCTCTCGTAGGGGAAA
Source organism: Thamnophis elegans (assembly GCF_009769535.1). Lineage (NCBI taxonomy): Eukaryota > Metazoa > Chordata > Lepidosauria > Squamata > Natricidae > Thamnophis > Thamnophis elegans. The sequence continues at coordinate 34,526,822 of NC_045552.1, forward strand.
TAGAATAGAAGAAGACAACTAGAATAGAGCTGGAAGGGACCTTGGAGGTCTTCTAGTCCAGCCTCTGCTCAAGCAGGAGAACCTATACTATTTCAGACAAGCAGCTGTTCACTCTCCGCTTTAAAGCTCTCCAGTGACAGAGCACCAGAAATTCTGTTGGCAGGCTGTTCCACTGGTTAATTGTCCCCACTTTTAGGAAGTTTCTCCTTAATTCCATGTTGTTTCTCTCTGATGAGTTTTCATCCATTGTTTCTTCTCCTGCCTTCTGTTGCTTTGGAGAATAAGTTGACCCCCTCTTCTTTGGGGCAGCTCCTCAAATACTGGAAGACTGCTATCACGTCATCCTTAATTCTTCTTTTCTTTAAAAAAGAATGGCATCCAATTTTGGTAGATGCCCAAAAGTGGAGAAATGCTTGTGTTTTACTTGTATTTACTGCTACCTTGGAAAACCTGCTTTTGTTATTGTATTATATTATACAATTGTATCACAGTGGCCACTTGTTTCGCCGGATTTGGCATTGGTTACTAGTTGGGCCCCACCCAAGGGCCTAGGACGTCGTAACGTATTTTCGTAATATGCGTGCAGATCCAAGCAGTGCGGCTTTTTGCATTTGACTGATGGTGATTTTGTCAATTTTTAACTGTTTTAAATGTAATTCCAGTGCTTTTGGAATAGCACCCAGTGTGCCAATTACCACTGGAATTACCACTGCTGGTTTGTGCCATAGTCGTTGAATTTCGATTTTTAAGTCCTGGTATTTTGCGATTTTTTCATGTTCCTTCTCGGCGACCCTGCTATCACCTGGTATTGCGAAGTCTATGATTGTGACCTTATTTTTCTCAACCAGTGTGATGTCTGGTGTATTATGTGCCAGTATTTTGTCCGTTTGTATACGGCAATCCCACAAGATCTTGACCATCTGATTTTCGGTGACTTTGTCAGGCTGATGTTCCCACCGGTTTGTTGCTGTTTTAATATTATAATTTTTGCACAAATTCCAATGGATCATTTGTGCTACTGAATTGTGCCGCAATTTATAATCAGTCTGCATGATTTTTTTACAGCAGCTGAGTATGTGATCAACAGTTTCATCAGCTTCTTTGCAAAGTCTGCATTTGGCATCATCAGAGGATTTTTTGATTTTGGCCTTAATGGCATTTGTGTGGATAGCTTGTTCTTGCGCAGCCAGGATTAGTGACTCTGTTTCTTTCTTTAATGTACCTGTTGTTAACCATAACCAAGTTTGTTCACTGTCCACTTTATCTTTTATTTTTTCCAGAAATTGGCCATGCAGTGCTTTGTTCTGCCAACTTTCCATTCTTGATTTTATCACATCTTTTCTGTATTCTTGTTTCATCTGTTGGGCCTTCAGTAGATTTTTGTTCTTTACTTCGATTAATAGATGTTCTTGACTTTCTTTTAAATAATCAGCCAGTGCATGTTTTTCTTCTTCAACTGTTTGCTTCACTTGTAATAACCCTCTGCCACCTGATTTTCGGGGCAGATATAGTGTATCAGTATCACCACGTGGATGTAAACTGTAGTGCATTGTCATTAGTTTCCTGGTTTTTCGGTCCAAAATGTCCAAATCAGCTTGTGTCCAGTTAACTATACCAGCTGTGTATCTTATAACTGGTATTGCCCAGGTATTTATGGCCTTGATTGTATTTCCACCATTCAATTTAGATTTCAAAATTTTCCTAACTCTGTTGGTGTACTCTCGCCTGACAATAGTTTTTACTTCTCCATGCTTGATGTTATCCAACTGTAGAATGCCTAAGTATTTGTAGGCTTCATTTTCATTGCATTTAATTAGTTGGCCATTGGGCATTTCAATTCCCTCACATGCAGTGATTTTGCCCCTTTTTATGGATACAGTGGCGCATTTTTCCATGCCAAACTGCATTGAAATATCGGTGCTGAATACTCGGACTGTGTTTGTCAATGATTGGATTTCTATTTCTGACTTTCCATAGAGTTTCAAATCATCCATATACAGTAAATGCGAAATTTTTTCAGCTTCTTTGGCTGTTTGGTAGCCTAATTTCATTTTTTTTAAGATTACTGATAGTGGGATCATTGTGATGATGAAGAGAAGAGGTGAAAGTGAATCACCATGGAAAATTCCTCGCTTGATATTAACCATTCCGTAGATCTCATTCCCTACTGCCAGCTCAGTTCTCCATTGTTTCATCGCCTTTTCAGTAATGGATGTAATATTTTTGCTAATGCCAGTTGTTTCTAAGCATTTTATGATCCAACTATGTGGCAGTGAGTCAAATGCCTTTTTGTAATCAATCCAGACCATATTCAAGTTCGTTTTTCTGTTCTTACAATTTTCTAATATCATTTTATCAATTAGAAGCTGATCTTTTGTGCCCCTGCTCCTTCTTTTGTTGCCTTTTTGCTCTACTGGCAAGATGTTGTTTGTTTCCAAATAATCCATCATGTTATCTGCAATAATGCCTGTGAGTAATTTGAAGGTTGTTGGCAAACATGTTATTGGTCTGTAGTTTTCAGGTGTTGTTCCTTTAGTTGCGTCTTTCTGAATCAAGTATGTTTTTCCAGTTGTCAACCTGTCAGCTCCTCTCCATTAATTAATTAGGAAAGAAAGACCACGAGACTCCATGTGTGGAAATCAAGTGTACTTTTACTAAGTAAGAATGATTAAAGGCGTAGCGTAGCGAAGTCTGATTATTTAGGCGCAAAAGCGATTGATATATAGAATAGCCCATTCCCCACCCTCTTGGCATCATAGTCCCAGTCCAATCATAATTCTTCCAAGTGTCAGGTGTGAGATAACTTCAAAAGGCATCACGAAGATGGAATGTCGGTGCCGTTAGTCCTGGTGGGAAACACCCACGCATGCGTAGTCGGATCAGTCGGTGAACTCCAGAACCTTCCTCCAGCACAATGAGTAACCCCTCCCAAATACCATGCCCTTCCTCCCCGTTTCATGGCAGCTGAAGCGAGAGCAAAGCAGAAGGTGACATCCGGCCGTCCCCCGGAAAAAGGCGATCAGGCCTGGAAAACAAGAAAACACAAACAAACAGACGAACAACAAAACATAGAAAAGAGAAGGGAGGGGAGAGAAAATCAAGGTTTGTCAGGATAAGCAGCATAAAACTTTCGAAGTAGTCGGGGGGCACGAACATGGGACTTGTCAACCCATTCCGTATGAGAGGGGGGAAAATGTTTCCAAGCCACTAAATACTGGATGCGATTACGCCGCCTGCGGGAGTCCAGTATGTCACGAACTTCAAAGTGTTGTTCACCATCAACCAACAAAGGAGCAGGTGGAGGATCGTCAGGCGGACGTAAAGTCGAAACACGAACAGGCTTAATGAGGTTAACGTGGAACACGGGGTGAACACGGTTGAGATGCTTAGGTAGCTGCAAACGAACGGAAACAGGATTGATGATCTTGATGATGGGGAAGGGACCAACATACTTAGGCCCCAATTTCTTGGATTTCTGTGTGGTCTGAAGGAACTTTGTGGACAAGTAGACCAGGTCACCCTCCCTGTACTGATAAGGTTGTGCACGCTTCTTATCAGCTTGTTTCTTATGAGCGCGATGTGCAGCATCTAAAGTAGCAAGAGTCAAAGGCCAAACACGGCTCAGACGTTCGCTCCAGTCAGCAACGGAAGAAACTTGTGGTTGGTCACGAGGCAACTCAGGGATAGGAACAAAATCCTGACCAAAAACAACCCGAAAAGGGGTAAAACCAGTGCTGGTATGGACAGAATTGTTGTAGGCCACCTCAGCGTGCGGTAGCAACCCAATCATCCTGCTGATAATTGATGAAACAACGTAAATATTGTTCCAAAACAGAATTGGTCCTCTCACAGGCCCCATTAGTCTGAGGATGGTGGGCGGAGCTAAGGCCCTGGGCGGAGCCAATGCGCTTAAGAAATTCCTTCCAGAAAGCTGAGGTGAATTGGACACCTCTATCAGAAATAATGCGATCAGGCACTCCATGCAAACGGTAAACGTGGGAAATGAAGAGTTTAGCGAGCGCCTTAGCAGAAGGAATTTTGTGGCAAGGTATAAAATGAACTTGTTTCGAGAATAAGTCCGTAACAACCCAAATGACGGTGTGCCCTTGGCTCTCGGGGAGCTCGACAATGAAGTCCATCGAAATTTCCTTCCAAGGGGCAACAGGCCGGGCTACAGACTGGAGAAGGCCTTGTGGTCTTCCAGGTGGCCTTTTAGCGGTAGCACAAACCGGACAACTGGCAACATACAGTTCAATGTCCTTTTTCAAAGAGGGCCACCAGAATTGCCTCTTAACCAGGTGTAAAGTTTTGACGAAAACAAAGTGACCCGCCAATTTGGAATCGTGAGCCCATTGGAGGATGACGAGATGGAGAGAGGCGGGGACATAAAGTTTGGCTCCGATCCACGGTAAATCGTCCCTCATCATGCACTCATCCAGATGCTTCTGGAACCAGTCATCCTGGGGAAGGGCGTGTTTGAGGTCAGAGATAAAATCCTGAGGCACCTCCACTTTTGAGCGTGCCTGTTGGCAAGTGACTACTGGAGCCGCCAGGCTGGAAGTGGGAACAACAGACTGAACAACACTCAGTTTAGAGCAGTTGTATTGAGGGAGTCTTGACAAAGCGTCCGCCATGAAATTTTTCTCCCCAGGGATGTACTTGAGTGTGAAATTGAAACGGTTGAAATGTTGGGCCCAACACATCTGCTTAGGGGATAGACGGCGTGGGGTCCTCAAAGCCTCCAAATTCTTGTGGTCAGTCCACACCTCAAAAGGGTGCTTAGCGCCTTCCAGAAAATGGCGCCATGTGGTTAGGGCCCACCGCACTGCAAATGCCTCCTTCTCCCAAACGGCCCAACGTCTTTCAGTGTCCGTGAGCTTGCGGGAGGTGTAAGCGCAGGGTTGTAAATTACCTTGGTCGTTGGCTTGCAGCAAGACGGCTCCAACGGCGACGTCACTGGCATCAGCCTGGACGACGAAAGGCTTGTCCATGTCGGGATGCTTCAGGACTGGTTCCGCAGCAAAAAGTCGTTTCAGTTTTTCGAAAGCAGCTTGGCATTCCATGGTCCAATCCAGTGGCTTGCTAGGCTTAGGTTTAGGCCCACCTTTGGACTTCAGCAAATTTGTGATAGGAAGCGCAATTTTGGCAAAAGAAGGAATGAACTGACGGTAGAAGTTAGCAAAACCCAAAATTTTTTGCAGTTGTCTGCGAGTTCGGGGCGCCTCCCATTCAGTGACCGCCTTTACTTTCCCAGGGTCCATCTCAATGCCGGCGGGAGAGATGCGATACCCTAGGTAGTCAATCTTCACCTGGTGAAATTCACACTTGGACAATTTGGCATAAAGTTCAGCGGCCCTGAGTTTTTTCAAGACAGTACGCACTAGAGCGACGTGTTCGTCATATGTGTGAGTATAGATAAGGATATCATCTAAATATATGATAACGCCTTTGTAAAGGTGGTCATGCAAGATTTCATTAATTAATTGCATGAAAACTGCAGGCGCCCCCTGCAGGCCAAAAGGCATCACCCGGAACTGGAAGCAGCCAAGAGGGCAGTTGAATGCAGTTTTCCATTCATCTCCTTCCTTTATACGGACCCTATAGTATGCCTCCCTAAGGTCCAGTTTAGTGAAAATGCGGCCCTTCCCCAATTGGGCCAACATGTCCTTCATCAATGGCAGCGGGTAGAGATTTTGGGCCGAGATCCCATTAAGATTTTTAAAATTAACACACAGTCTCAGGGAACCATCTTTCTTTTCCCGGAACAACACAGGAGCAGTGACTTTAGGGCGTGCAGGCTCAATGAACCCCCGTTCCAAATTTTTATCGATGAATTTCCTCATCTCTTCCATCTCCCTAGGTGACATGGAATATATTTGGGGCTTTGGGAGCTTCACCCCGGGTAAAATGTCGATTGAGCAATCAGTAGGCCTGAGGGGCGGAAGTTTATCTGAAGATTTCTCACTGAAAACTCCTCTCAGGTCCCAATAAACTTTAGGAATCTTTTCCTCTCCTTCAATCCTCTCCTGCCCTCTGGCGGCCAAATCAGAACTGCAGCTAACAGGCTCTGAAGAAACGCCCTCCCCTTACGCATTTTCGTGCGAATGCGTAACCAACCCTCCCTCCAATTTATGCGAGGGTTCCACTTTCGAAGCCAAGGGAGGCCCAAAATGAGTGGCCTGTCCATCCCAGGGGCCACAATAGAAGAGATCAGTTCGGTATGGGAGCCCATTTTCATCTCAAGGGGTTCAGTAAAGAAATGGGCGGGTCCCCCCCCCTGCTATGGACCCATCTATCTGGCAAAAGACAATAGGGGTTTACAAAGTTCTTAATTTGAGGCCCAGTTTCTCCACCATAGCAGGATTGATCATTGAGCGGGAACAGCCTGAGTCAAGGAGGGCGGGAAGGGTTTCTGACCCCCCATCGGGCAGAACTCTCAACTCTATCGGGATTAGCATGGGGCCTTTGTTTGAACTCACCCAGCGAGGCGAGGCGTCATCGTCGGAGTCATCAGAGGAGCTGGTGGAGACGTCAGCTTCTCCCTCCAGGGCCTGGCTGAATTGCGGGGGGATGTGTGGAATCCACAGCGAACGCGGTTTCCTTTTTCTTCTTGTCTGGGGCCTTGCTGGATCTCCCCTCCCTCTTGGCAGGGGTTGGGGTGGTCGTGGGTAGCTTAGCACGGCATTCTGGTGCGCGATGGCCTCCCTTCCCACAACGAAAGCAGGTGAACGGTTTAGCTTTTCCAGAGGGGCCTCCCCTCCCTTCGCTTCTCACTCTGAAAGGGGTTTTGCGGGTTGGGGGGGAAGATCTCGCTGCTTTTTCTCTTTCCCTCTCCCTTTCTTCCTTTGCACATCGGAGTCTGATTAAATCAAGTTCAATATCAGCTGCATTTTCATACCAAACCATGAGGCGTTTGGGAAGGTGGCGATTAACACATTGTTGATAAATATCTTCATCCAAGCCCAAAGCAAATTTATCCAAAAGGGCTTCCTCACTCCATCCTCTCATATAATTACAAAGGTGTTGAAACTCCTGAATGTACTGAGACACCGGCCTGTCTCCCTGCGTGAGGGTCATAAATTTCAGTTTGCCCCGTTTCTCAGTTAGGGGGTCATCAAATCGTCTCTTGAACGCTTCCATAAACGCATTAAAATTCCTCAGGAGGGGGGAGTTGGTCTGGTGCAAACCCATCCACCAGTCAGCGGCCTCGTTTTCCAAAGCAAGCAAAATCATGCGCACTCTCATGGCATCTGATTCAAAATCGGGCCCATAAATTTCCATGAAGTTATAAACTTGCATGATGAAAAACCCCAGCTTCTTAGGATTTCCATCATACTTTACAGTTAAGGGGGGGACTTCAGCCATTCTGCGTCTTCTGGGGGGTGGGGCCCCTGGCCTGGCAGCACCCCTGGCTGGGGGGGGGGTGAAGCTGCCCGTGGGTTTTCTTGTTCCCACCCCCTCTCGGCCTCTTCTCCCTCCCCGAATCTTTGCCCAGAGTACCTCTGTTCCAAGTAATCAGGTTGACCTCTTTCCTGGGGTCTTCGTTCTGCCTCCGCTTCAAACGGCCTTTCTTCTGATGTTTTCTTCTGGTAACGGCCGCATCCCAGTTTGCGCTATCTTCTCTTTGTCCCACCGACAAGGACCAACAGGGGGGGGGGTCGCAGAGCTCGTTATGTCCAGTTGAGCCAACTCCTCGGGTAATAATAAATCAGTGGGATCTTTTTCCATTTCTTCATTGCTAGCGTGCGAAGACATTTTCTCTGTTTCGTCTTCTTGTAGTTTTCACCCCCCACGGAAGATTGTATTCTCCTGGTAGGGTGTTGATGAGACTTCGCTATCTGTCAGCTCCTCTCCATTAATTAATTAGGAAAGAAAGACCACGAGACTCCATGTGTGGAAATCAAGTGTACTTTTACTAATTAAGAATGATTAAAGGCGTAGCGTAGCGAAGTCTGATTATTTAGGCGCGAAAGCGATTGATATATAGAATAGCCCATTCCCCACCCTCTTGGCATCATAGTCCCAGTCCAATCATAATTCTTCCAAGTGTCAGGTGTGAGATAACTTCAAAAGGCATCACGAAGATGGAATGTCGGTGCCGTTAGTCCTGGTGGGAAACACCCACGCATGCGTAGTCGGATCAGTCGGTGAACTCCAGAACCTTCCTCCAGCACAATGAGTAACCCCTCCCAAATACCATGCCCTCCCTCCCCGTTTCATGGCAGCTGAAGCGAGAGCAAAGCAGAAGCTGACACAACCATTCATCAATTTGGCCCTTTTGTAAAATTTCATTCAGTTGCCTGGCCAATATTGCATGTAAACTGGTCAGATATTTGAGCCAGAAACCATGTAATTGGTCCTTTCCAGGTGATGTCCAATTCTTTACCTTTTTAACTCGATTTTTGACCATCTCAGTTGTTATTTCTAATACTTGCATTTGTTTGTTGCCAATGCTTTTCTCAAAGTCATGTATCCACTTTGCTTCCTTGTTGTAGTCCTTTGCATTTTCCCACAATTCTTTCCAGAATTCAACTGTGGCCTGTTTTTCTGGTTTTTCACTTTTGGTGTCACCATTCACATTAAGACTTTGATAAAAACGCCGTTGGTCTGATCGAAATTGCTGATTTTGTTTATATTGGATGACTCGTGCCTCATATCTTTCAATTTTTCTAGCTGTTGCTGTTATCTGTTGTTTTACAATCTCTATAGCTTCATTGATGTTTCTTGTATCCAATCTATATCTTCTGATTAGCCGATCTATGATTTTGTTGTTTTTAAGCCGTTGCTCATGCATGTTCTTTAAGTTACTAGCATCTGCCCTTAATTTTTTGATTTTTTGTTCTAAACAGATTTTCCATTTTGGCTTTGATGCTTTTTCTGTTGTTTGACTAGGTACTTTAATTTTAATGCCTAGTTCATTAGTGACTATTACAGCTGCGCTGTACATTAACTGGTTTGTTTCCAAGATGGATCCCGGTTCAATTGTTGAAAACACTGCATTAACCATTTTCATGATAGGGGCCAAAATTTTCTTAGGCACAGTTTTTAGTGATGGTAAACGTTGCCTTTCCTCATTAAGCAGAAAATGCTCCATGATCTTACCCTTCAATTCTTTTTGTTTTTGAGTTAGTTCATCAGTTGGTTCAGTGATAACTGGTTCTAGTGGTGGTGGTGTTATTTCCTCCCTGAGAGCTTCTTCATGGAGTTCTACTATAATGTCTTTAGTTGTGTCTTGAATATCAGTTATTTCCGCTTGTGATATTGTTTTTTGGGTTTTGCAATTTGCCTGAATTTCCTCATGTTCAACTTCACTAAACACTTTATTCCATATAATAAATCGCCTTTGATCTGCTAGTCGTTGTTCACTAACATTTGAATCTGGATATTGTTGTTTCCATAATTCATACATTCGCTTTAAATAACCTCTTTTTTCTGGCTCTGAGTTGTAGTAACAGGCCATTATGGCACGGTTTTCATCTGCACTATATTTTTGTTGTTTTGTTGGCTGGTCCACGTGTAGCCCACTTGTCGACGGATGTCCAGGGACCCCAACATCCGCCGCGGCCCTTGTTAACCCGCGCGACGACCGATGCGGTATGGAATTCTTATTTGTTTTTTTCACCATATTGTATGGGTTGGCGGGGGTTTTTTTATGGGACCAGATGCCAACCTGACCCCAACCCTCCTCCTTTCTCATCCGGGCTTGGGACCGGCAACGGCGGAGTTGTTGTTGTTGTTATTATTATTATTATTATTATTATTATTATTATTATACAATTGTATCACAGCGGCCAGTTGTTTTGCCGGATTTGGCATTGGTTACTAGTCGGGCCCCACCCAGGGGCCTAGGACGTCGTAACGTATTTTCTTAATATGCGTGCAGATCCAAGCAGTGCGGCTTTTTGCATTTGACTGATGGTGATTTTGTCAATTTTTAACTGTTTTAAATGTAATTCCAGTGCTTTTGGAATAGCACCCAGTGTGCCAATTACCACTGGAATTACCACTGCTGGTTTGTGCCATAGTCGTTGAATTTCGATTTTTAAGTCCTGGTATCTTGCGATTTTTTCATGTTCCTTCTCGGCGACCCTGCTATCACCTGGTATTGCGATGTCTATGATTGTGACCTTATTTTTCTCAACCAGTGTGATGTCTGGTGTATTATGCGCCAGTATTTTGTATTGGTTTGTATACGGAAATCCCACAAGATCTTGACCATCTGATTTTCGGTGACTTTTTCAGGCTGATGTTCCCACCAGTTTGTTGCTGTTTTAATATTATAATTTTTGCACAAATTCCAATGGATCATTTGTGCTACTGAATTGTGCCGCAATTTATAATCAGTCTGCGCGATTTTTTTACAGCAGCTGAGTATGTGATCAACAGTTTCATCAGCTTCTTTGCAAAGTCTGCATTTGGCATCATCAGAGGATTTTTCAATTTTGGCCTTAATGGCATTTGTGCGGATAGCTTGTTCTTGCGCAGCCAGGATTAGTGACTCTGTTTCTTTCTTTAATGTACCTGTTTTTAACCATAACCAAGTTTGTTCACTGTCCACTTTATCTTTTATTTTTTCCAGAAATTGACCATGCAGTGCTTTGTTCTGCCAACTCTCCATTCTTGATTTTATCACATCTTTTCTGTATTCTTGTTTTGTCTGTTGGGCCTTCAGTAGATTTTTGTTCTTTACTTCGATTAATAGATGTTCTTGACTTCCTTTTAAATAATCAGCCAGTGCATGTTTTTCTTCTTCAACTGTTTGCTTCACTTGTAATAACCCTCTGCCACCTGATTTTCGGGGCAGATATAGTCTATCAGTATCACCACGTGGATGTAAACTGTAGTGCATTGTCATTAGTTTCCTGGTTTTTCAGTCCAAAATGTCCAAATCAGCTTGTGTCCAGTTAACTATACCAGCTGTGTATCTTATAACTGGTATTGCCCAGGTATTTATGGCCTTGATTGTATTTCCACCAATCAATTTAGATTTCAAAATAATAAAATTATTATTATTATTATTATTATTATTATTATTATTATTATTATTATTATTAGCTGTACCCAGCCACACGTTGCTATGGCCCAGTTTGCGCATAGTGGGGTGGCAGGTGGGTGCTGCCGTTGGTCAGGACTCGGGGCTGCTGGGCCAGGCGAGGCTGGTTGGGGAGACAGCGCCAGGGCTGTCGGCCTCGTGGAAGTTGTTGAGTATCTCGGAGGAGGAGCTGCGCTTGGGCTCCCCCAAGTCGGTGGCCCAGGAGAGTGAGACGTCCAGGATCTCAGAGGAGGCTAAGTCCTCACTGTGCCGCCTCACAGGGCACCCAGGGGCCACCCCAGCCCCGCTGCACCTCAGGCTGACACCACTTCTGCCGCCGCCCTGTTGGAGCCACCTTGGCAAGGCCGTAGCAGGCTCGCTGTGAGGGGGGGTGGAGAGTGCGCGCAGCCAGCCGGGCTGAGGAGACGCTCTGCCTCCGCCTCCTCTGGAGCTCCGTTGGGCTGGCCGGGGGTAGGCCGGCTTAAGGGCAGGGGGAGGCAGCCGAGGGATGGCACAGGTGGTGCCCCACCGCAGACAGCAAAGGCCTGGTGGGAGGGAAGGGGAGAGAGGGGAGGGGGAGGCCGAAGGGCTTCGGCTCCCCTTGGCGGAAATGGCTGAAGGGGAAAGGGTGCAGCCGCAGCCCAGCCACACATATAAAGGGACCGTCAGGACGAAGCTGGAGAGAGGCCAAACTGTTCCGAATATACTATACTCATTAAATGAATGCTATGGTAAACGACACAGTTCAATTCCAATGTCACACGAAATAATTAAATCAAAATGAAAATAAATCAAAAACTATGAAAATTCAATATAACAATGCAATCGGACACATTGAAATGGAATCATGAAATGTTTAGTATAGCATGTGTTGCTTTTACATCCACCAGATGGCGCTGGAAACATTGAAATGGAATCATGAAATATTTAGTATAGCATGTGTTGCTTTTACGTCCACCAGATGGTGCTGAAAACATTGAAATGGAATCATGAAATATTTAGTATAGCATGTGTTGCTTTTCCATCCACCAGATGGTGCTGGTTTTCAAAAAAACATGTTTTTACAAAAAATCATGTTTTTACCTGTCACAGGTGTGACATCTATATAATATATGTATATAAAAACATTCACGTATTTGAATGCAACGTTGTGTCAAAATTTCAAAGCAATCAGTGAAGAACTTTTGGAGATTAGCGATTTTGAACAATCAACCATTACATTTTTATTTATATAGATTATTATTATTATTATTATTATTATTATTTTGTTTTTATTTTTATTATTTATTCACTAAACATGAAACTCGGTCAACTGAACATTCAAAAAGGCATTACAAATACCATTGACTGGTGCTAATGGTTGATACAGGTTGCTGCCAGCATCCTAGGTATCAACCAAGTACCTTCTTGTCCATCTCACAAAAGAAGAAATTCTGGATGGTCTGCAAAAAACTAAAATGCAGGGAATCTTTGACTTGCAACCACAATTGGGCCCAAAATTTCTGTTGGTAAGTGAGACCGTTGTTAAGTGAATTGTGCTCCATTTTACGACCTTTCTTGCCACCGCTCTGGAAGATCCCCGGGGCCACGGAGACGCCAAATTGGAGGCGGCGACAACGGAAAGCCCCACGATGGGTGATGATGGTTTGGGCGGCCGCCGCATCATCATCCACCAGAAGCTGCTGGTAGGCCTGCGGCATATCCAGTTTCGCAAAGGTGCAGCCCCGCCCCAAGAAATGGAGCAGGTGCTGCACTACAGAGACTGGATAGGGGTTCGCCTGGAGGCCAAGGTTGATTGTTGACTTGTAGTTGGCATAGATCCTGATGGACCCGTCAGCCTTGACAGGGACCACAATTGGGGTCTCCCATCACGAGTGGTCGACGGGCTCCAGGACACCCTGCGCCAACAATTTATCCAACTCAGCATCAGTCTTAGACCTGAGGGCAAAAGGCACCCTGCGAGCCTTCAGCCGAATAGGTGCAACCTGGGGGTCGAGGTTGAGGGAGATGGGGGTGCCCTTGTAAGAACCCAGCTGGCCATCGAAGATGTCCGTGAATTCAGTGAGGACGTCTTCCAAGGAGGTGGCGGAGCCAACCACCCAATGGATCCCCTCAATAGTTAACCCCAGGGGAGGAAACCAATCCAAACCCAACAGGGCAGGCAGGGGCTTTTGCACAATTAACACAGGTAGGCGGCCATGAAAATTGCCATAGTCAACCCAGATAGGGAAACAGGCCAGGTTGGGAATAAGAGTCCCCTGGTAGTCTCTGAGGGACGTGTCAGCTGGCTGCAGCTGGTCATGAAAGCCTCACGGTGACTGGTCGTAAGTCATGGACTATCTGTATATGTTAGATAGTTTTTTGGGCCCACTGTCACAATTCGGTGGTGATATTTTGCCCCATTGATAGAGGGCATCTGCACATCTACCAGTGCGAATTTTGTTCAGTGTTGTCCAGTCCGAGCAGCTCTGGGTTTGGGGCTCTTTGGCCCAGGGAGAATTGCCACTTCGGGTCTTGGATGGGCTGGCACTACCCCAAACAGACCCTCTGTGTAATCTGGGGGTTCTCCTGGATTCACGACTCTTGCTTGAAGAGCAGGTGGCGGTTGTGGCCAGGAGGGACTTTGCCCAACTGTGTTTTCTGCCTAAAGCAGGACTAGAATTCACCATCTCCTAGAGATTGGCCCAAAGTCACCCAGCTGGCTTTCGTGCCTAAGGTGGGACTAGAACTCACCATCTCTTGATTTCTAGCCTATTGCCTTAACCACTAAACCAAACTGGCTCTTTAGATCAAACTATCAAACTAGCACTAGATCAATGTGGAAGGTACAAAACAGAGACATTGCTTGTGAAACACTCTTCATTCTGTTCCTACTGACTTTGATGCCTGCCACTGTAGCTCCTCCCCATTTTCAATCGTAAGTCCATCAAGCGGAGACAACGTCATCCTCTGGAGGAGCATTGTTGGTTTCCACAGTCCCTTCTGAATCAGATCTTTTGATATGAAAATGATCCCCTTCAGTGCAGAGTTCTGAAAGATGAATAGCTTGTAACACCACCAGGCTGGGGTAGGTTCAAAAGTGATCCAGAACTTTGAAACTTACCTAACTTACCCCCCCTTATTTTAAGGGAGAAATGGAAATCTGAAATAAATGATATTTAGATAGTTCATGACTTACGACCACAATTGGGACCAGAATTTCCACTGTTAATTATCCAAATTTTGATCACATGATCATAGGGGTGCTGCAACAGTCATAAGTGTGAAAAGCAGGCATAAGCCATTTTTTCAGTGCTGTTGTAACTTCGAACAGTCACTAAGTGAATGGTTGTAGGTTGAGAACTATCTGTAGAGTATCAGGGAAATGTTGGGCTGAAAAAGGAGGTTAAGAGGTCTTCTAATGGAGAAGCAGACCATCCTGTGGTTCAAAAATGATACCACCAGCAACAAAGTGAATTGGTAGATGGTGTCAAGCACGCCACAGATTTTTACCTTTCTCCCTGTCTTCCCGGTATTTATCCCTGGCTAGGTCGATCTCCACATCTGCTGCCAATTTGTACCAGCATTGCAGGTTGCCTCGGGTGGGGGGGGGGTGGGGGGTGTTAACACAGTTCTGGTATATATCTTGGTTCAGGCTGTAGGGAATGCTAAAATTCAAAAATAAAAGCCTCTGACCGTTAGAGATTAGCTGGGGATTAAAACTGCAACTGCATAAAGAGGAGGAGGGAGGAGCCAACATCGGGACGACACATTGCGTGGACCTGACAGTCTGAGTCCGCCGATGAAACTTTTGTCCTTGGAAAGTCCGGTAGGACCTAAACCGTCCCGAAGAGACGGTGACAAGGAAGCCAAAGCTTTGCTGGTCACAGGGACACCGCAAAGTCCCTGTTTGACCCAAGGGTAGCGCTTCCAACCGAAGACAAACAGGCAGCCCCCAGGCTGGCATAGTTGGAAATGGCTCCTGAAGGAAAAGACGAAGCGAAAGCGTTCCATCTGGTGAGGTTTTTTTTTTCTTTTTTTACTTTTAGAAGATCTGCATTAAGAAACTTTTTCTTAAAAAAATAATATTAACTAGTCCTCAAAGTAAGAATAAAGTGGCGAATTTGATACTTATTGGACTGCTATTAGAAAATTTCCTGCTCTTGTTTGTAATGAAGTTTTGTGGATTGAACTAATTGCAACATTTCCTGTCTCCCCGCTTGTAGTCTATGGACTGATCTTTTTTTCTCTATTTTTTTCTTTTTACTACCTTAATTTTTTCTATTGGCTAAATTAAACTTCTTTATTTACTTCAACAAATTTTTCCTTCTATTGGTTAAAATTATATTAAAGATATCTAAGGGAAAGCATAAAAAAATAACAACTGACTAATATTGAATCTGCCACCTGGAAGCCAAAGTCTGAACTTTGTTTCTGTTTTGGATACAATGTATCCCTTGTTCTGCTTCATTTGGTTTTACTGACCTTGCAATGGAAGGGTTTTGGAATTCACTTATAAAACCTGATAAAGACTTAAAAGTATGAAACCTGTTTTGTCAGTGCTTCTGGTAAATATTTTGGCAAGAGAAGGAAAAGACAAACAAGAGATAAAAACCCTCCTATTTTAAAAACGTTGAAAACCTTGAAAGAACTTGTGTTTAAGATTTAAAATAAACACAGACACATCCCCTAAAATTTTGACAGGCTAGAGTGGCAGATTCCTTCTCCAATTTTTTTTTATATTCCTTTACATTTTGAAAAATGGATCAATATTCAGAGGAAGAAAATCTAATAATCCAAAACATCCTGGCTGGACTTCAAAATATTGCAGAAGGGCTTGAGAGATTTGACAAGAAATGGGACTGTTTATGGGGTGCTACAGTTAAAGATGAGGGGGTTGAAGCCCCAGGGATTAAAGAAGAGAATGGAAACATGGAAAATAAAGATAAGATGTCAGATGAATCCATTAATGGACTAAATACGAGTGAAAGCAAAAAGAAGGGAAGCTGGAAAAGTGTTTTTGACAACTTGGAGCCTTTCTTTCAACTTCAAGATGCAGGAGGGGAAAAATTTTTAATTAAATTAAAATGGTGGTATGGTGATAGTAAAATATATAAATTTTTAACATATATAATTTAAACTGAATGGAATATATGTGATTGTGGAAGGAACGCATGAAATGTACTTGTGACCAATGGATACACTTTCTACAAGATGTAATGAAAGATGATTCTTTTCTTTTTGTGTTTTTTCTGTAATAAAACTAATAAAAAAAATTCAAAAAAAAAAACTGCAACTGCATGTGGGGAGGAAGGGGGGGGGAGGATTAATGTATTCTTAATAGGTGCCTCGGATTAGTTGTAACCCTGAGGACCTATCCAATGGGACCAAAAGGGAGGGACAGGGGTGTTACATTAGGGACCGGTTATAAAATCCTTACTTTTGAATTCAGGAATGTGTGCTTGGAGCTAGAACTTACAGTTAAAGACTTGCTCAAGCTCACCACACTTTGCAAACTGCTTTTTGTTTTTTTTATTTTGTTAATAAAATTCTTTTCTTACTGATCCAAGTTTTTGTAAGGATTTATTTCCAACAAGGCCATCCATAAAACTGTCCATCAAAGCCTCCTCCGACCATTCCCGTATTCCCACCTACAGTTCATGAAACTCTTGGATGTATTCAGCCACTGGATTTTTTCGCTGAGTAAGGGTTTTCATCTTGGTTCTGGCCTTTCGCTCGGTGAGCGGATCATCAAAGTGTTTTCTCAGGGTGGCCATAAACCTATTATAGTTCCTCACATGGGAGAGTCATCGGCTGCCGCTTTGTTCTCCAACGCCATTGTAGCAACTCTTACCTTGCCTTCCTCATTGGTGAGATCTTCTCCAAATTGTTGCATGAAATTCCAGAATTGCACCAGGAAAAATCCTAGCTCCTCTGGGTCCCCTCCAAATTTCATGCCAAGAGGAGGAACTTTTGCCGTCTGGCATCTGGGTGCCCCCCCCCCTTGGAAGGGCTCTTTCGACTACTGCTGCTGCTGCTGGGGCTCTCCCATCCTGATCAGCTCTGCTGTCTGCCCCCAGCCCCCCCCCCCGGGTGACACAGGTCCTCGGCAAGTCTCTCTTCTTGATCAGGGAAATCAGCTTCTCTTCCAGACCTGCTCTCGTGAAAAAGACGTTTTTCCCAAGCCTCCTGGAAGAGTTTCATAGCATGGGACATCATGAGATCCTCTTCTTCGGCTTTCTGACAGGCATCTGCCAGTCGCCGACATCGGCTTGTTGTAATTCCAGCCGGAATTTCCTCAGGATCATACTTCTGTCCCACTCCCAACGACCACTTGTGGTGGACAGATCTTTTCTCCAAATTCAGTTCCCCCCATCCGCTCCATCTCCAAGGGACATGAGGATCCGGCAGCCTCCATGTCGTTCTCCTGATCGCTGCCCGGGTTGGACATTTCTTTGAAGGTTTTGTTTTTATTGCACTCCCCTCGGAAGGGGTTAGCTCTGGGATGAGTGCGAAAGTGAGACCTTGCTTAATGTCAAGCATGCCTCCTTCAGCAATTAAGAAAGAAACCACTTAACTCCATTTGTAGAATTAAGAATACTTTTACTGGTTATGAAAAGATAGCAGCGAAGTAAAGCAAGGTCTGAGGCAGAAACGCGCGAAAGCATACATATCAAACATTTGCCCAACCTCCTCCCCCTAACAACCCCCACTCCATTGCCCAATCTGCAAATCCCTTAGGTGTCATCTGGGTGCATCTCCAAGCAGCAGCATCAGGTTGGTATGCAGGATGGTTGGCCTTGACCAACTCCAAACATTGGCCATCAGCATGCGCAGAAGATGGTGAGAACTAAACTCCCTTTTTAACTAACACTCCTGTCCCAATTATTCCCATCCCAAATACCATGCCATCCTCCCCGTTTCCATGGCAGCCGAAGGCAAGTAGTGAAGCAGAGGCTGACATCTGGTGGTTTTTCTCTTGGAATCAGAAGATGCTTCAAGGTTGCTCTCCTGGTTTTTGCCGTTTTCTACAAAAGACAAATGAAGTGGATCCAATTGATTTATCTACCTTGAACCAATTATCTTGGACCATCTTAGACCAATTGTGGTGTAAGATGCCCAAGGACTTCTTTGACTTGTCCCCAAGAACTCATGATGAAAGAGAGATTGGTACTGAGTTGCCAAGAATGCATTTGGAGATGTTCACTTAGCCTGAGGTAGGGAAGAGCCACCTGATCATCACAAAAACACGTGGAATAATTTATTGGAATTTCATTATCCTCAAATAAAGGATGAATAACCCCAAGTGAACTCTGTCTAGCTCAAAGCAACAAAGAGACAACTAAAGGTTACATCTGATAGCCCTCAAGATTTCACTAAGCGAAGGTGCATGAAGTTGGGCCACCTTCCTTATGCCTCTTTTTAAGCAGCAGCCAGTGAACTCAACTTAATGCAAGGTGGAGATGTGACATTTGGAAAATCGTGACTTCCTGGCATGTATCTTATTTTGCAAGTCTTGAGAGAGCTATAGGAAGAAGAGGAAGAAGAACTGCTGTCACTTAATGGCAACCACACAACCCTAGAAATGTCAAGAACAGATCATGGTTGGCCATGAAGACCAGCAAGGGGGGGAGGGGTGTTTTCCTGCAGTGAGATTTTGCCAATCTTTCCATCAGTTTGGTAGTTTTATTTACTTGCTTTATTCTTGCCAAAGAACTGCACAGGATTTGCAAACTCTCTCTTCACAGCTGCGTTTCTCAACCTTGGCCACCGGAAGACGTCTGGACTTCAACTCCTTCAATCTGTCCATTTGAGACTTTCTGATAAATGAATTCTCCAGCAATGGAAAGAGCCACTTATCCAAGACTGTGGGGAAGGAGAAGCAGGATTTTCCCTTTTGGGGAAATTACAGCCTAAATCATCGGGAGAGGGGAGGGGAAGAATTATTGCTCAAAAGTCTCTCCTGGCAAATGTATTTCACTGGGATTTTTAAAAAAACAGCCTTAAGGAAAAAAGAATAGAAACTAACCAGTTCTGACAGTTTAAGCTGCTGTCTTTCAGGTGAGAAGCCATCTCTCTCTGGGTAAAGCTTTTATTTAGCTTCCACTATTAAATCACTCGTTCTTTCACCCTTCTGAAAGTGCCTCTCTTCAGGAACTTCAAACTGCTCCTAGTTCCCAGTTTCTTACAGTACATATCGCAATAATAAACTTTACACACATTTTCAAAAGTCACAGCATGTGAAATGCTTGTATTCACATCCATAATCCTTGCTTCAATTTCCAACCTTGGTTTAATTAATTGCATTTAATATTCAGAAAAGAAGGAATCAGAATGAAAGAGAAAAACCCAGGACAAGGAGTCCGCGCCTTACCACAATTGAGCCCAAAATTTATGTTAAGTGGGACAGTTGTTAAGTGAGTTTGGCCCCATTTTATGACCTTTCCCACTGCAGTTGTTAAGTGAATCACTGCAATTGTTAGTAATAACTTTATAAAGTGACTCCGACTTCCCCATTGACTTTGCTTGTCAGAAGGTCGCAAAAGGTAATTCACACAGCAACTGTCATAAATATGAAGCAGTTGCCAAGCATCTGAATTGTGATTAAGTGACTGCGGGGTTGCTGCAGTTGTCATAAGTGTCAAAAATGACCATTTGTCTAAAATGATATCGGG
Source organism: Thamnophis elegans (assembly GCF_009769535.1). Classification (NCBI taxonomy): domain Eukaryota; kingdom Metazoa; phylum Chordata; class Lepidosauria; order Squamata; family Natricidae; genus Thamnophis; species Thamnophis elegans. The sequence continues at coordinate 34,546,508 of NC_045552.1, forward strand.
TCTCCTGCTTTTTTTTTTTTAATAAGATATGGGATTTGTTTTATCAGTGGCTGGGGGAAAAAACTGGGAAATGAAAAATGTTTTACTCATGTTTTAACTGAAGGAGTTAAATGATAACATAACTATGCTGTGAAATGGATTAACAATGATACAATGAAAAACTGATACATATATGAATTGGATATTTTAAAAAAAATTGTTTCAAAATGGACAAGGATAACAATGATTTTATGTATACTTGATAGAGGATCGGTGATATAATGTATAATCCTAAGAATATATTTTAAAAATATCTTGTTGTTGATAAATAATTTCAATAAGGAAGTAATTAAAAATTGGTATATATGTATGTATGTATGTATGTATGTATGTATGTATGTATGTATGTACTATTTAGAATATTTTGTTGAAAAATGAAGGAATAATATTTCTGTTTGAATATATGATGTATAAGGACAATAATGAACATAAGCAAATTCGATAGTTGATTGGTGGAATTATGTATAATTGAAAACAGTAATATACAAATATAAATGGTTGGTATTTTTTTTCATATTGTGATTTGTGATTATACAAAGGTATACTGTTATCAAATAGATAATCAAGAATGTAAGGGAATTAGGTTTACTGGAAAAAAAATAATACTAATTATAATTGAACATATATTGTACAATGAAAGTGAAGTATTTAGTTATACTAGATGAAAAATCTGTGATGGCAAATGCTATTCGAGAATATGGATGCAAAAACACTTGTAACCAAACGATATGCTGTATGTGATGATGGGTTTTCTTTCTTTTTTTGTGTGTGTGTGTGTTGTTTGTTAAATAAAAATAAAAATAAAAATCTATTTTTTAAAAAAATTGTTATAAATCTCTTTTTTCAATGCTGTTGTAACTTTGAATAGTCACAAATGAACTGTTATAAGTCAAGGACACCTGCATAAGCCACATTTTCAGTGCTGCTGTAACTTCAAATGATGACTAAACGAATGGTTGTAAGTTGAGGACTCCCTATAGCTAAGAAACTGGAACATGTGACATTATTGATAATTCTTCCTACTGGGGGAATAAATTCTTCAATTGGTCATAAAAAGCTCAGCTCTTTTGGAAATGCTTCCCTCTACATTTGTGGGTCCTTGGAGAGCTTTGGCCAAAGCTCCCACTGCTTTTTCATGCCATCAGTGGCCTCTGAACAGAGCGGGGGGGGGGAAGCACCAGGGGCCCCATGTTACCCTCTTACTCCTGGCTGGGGATCTACTCAGTTCCAATGGACATTGCAAAGAGGTTTAACTGCCCTTCAAATGGGTCACTAAAATTATTGGTTCCTCCATAAGGAAGAATCGGGGAGGGGGGCAAAAATGTTGAATGGAAACTATGATGAATGCTTGGTGATAACAGCCGTAGGGCCAGAATATCTCAAAAACAGCAGAGGCAGAAAAAAGAAGTGCCATTTCATCTCATTCCAGATGTGGTTTCATTTAATATAAATTTATATTTTTTATTTATAAATGTAATGACTTGAAATATGCCTGAGCATCAATGAAGATTAATAGTAGGAAAAACAATAAGATCTTTTTCTTGGACAGTTCCTGAAAGACCACTTTGGGGGACCAGTTGGTTGTATTTCAATTATTTTTAATTAATGTATAAATATTATGTCAATATTATTATTATTATTATTATTAATAATAATAATAATAACAACATGCACTGGCTGATTATTTAAAAGAAAGTCAAGAACATCTATTAATTGAAGTAAAGAACAAAAAACTACTGAAGGCCCAACAGACGAAACAAGAATACAGAAAATATGTGATAAAATCAAGAATGGAAAGTTGGCAGAACAAAGCACTGCATGGCCAATTTCTGGAAAAAATAAAAGATAAAGTGGACAGTGAACAAACTTCCTTATGGTTAACAACAGGTACATTAAAGAAAGAAACAGAGTCACTAATCCTGGCTGCGCAAGAACAAGCTATCCGCACAAATGCCATTAAGGCCAAAATCGAAAAATCCTCTGATGATGCCAAATGCAGACTTTGCAAAGAAGCTGATGAAACTGTTGATCACATACTCAGCTGCTGTAAAAAAATCGCGCAGACTGATTATAAATTGCGGCACAATTCAGTAGCGCAAATGATCCATTGGAATTTGTGCAAAAATTTTAATATTAAAACAGCAACAAACTGGTGGGAACATCAGCCTGAAAAAGTCACCGAAAATCAGATGGTCAAGATCTTGTGGGATTTTCGCATACAAACAGACAAAATATTGGCGCATAATACACCAGACATCACATTGGTTGAGAAAAATAAGGTCACAATCATAGACATCGCAATACCAGGTGATAGCAGGGTCGCTGAGAAGGAACATGAAAAAATCGCAAAATACCAGGACTTAAAAATTGAAATTCAACAACTAAGGCACAAACCAGCAGTGGTAATTCCAGTGGTAATTGGCACACTGAGTGCTATTCCAAAAGCACTGGAATTGGGCTTCCGGTTTGGCATCACGCCGGTGCGAGCTGCCGACAGATCCTCTGCTCGGTTCGCCCGGCCTTTTGCACGAGCGTGGCTGTAGCAGGCAAGGTCTTTTCGAGGTGCGAGGACCAGTGGAGAGGGGAAGCATCGGAGCAGCGGAGGGAGAAAGGCGATCTCCCCCACGAAGCGAGAGGCTCCCTCAGATCGAGTGCAAAGGAGGTTGGCTGATTAATGGCCGACCAGAAGATGTGACTGCCAGCCTTTAACAAGGAAGGGAAAGACAGCTGCAGGGAACATATCGGATTGAAAGACGGTAAACGAAAGACCTTGATTTAAGAACCTAAATTTGAAGAAATTAATAATTTAACTGTTCTGAGCACGGATACGTAAGTGGGTGCATTAAGCTGAAGCGGCTAGTAAAGACGGACAGGGAAAGATTTAAGAGAGCCGAGTGGCAGATCGGATAGAGAAGGACTGAGTTTTTGAATATTTAAATTTGGAGGATTAACAGTGGGCGAGACGGAGAAGAGAAAGACAGTCGGTTGGATCTGTCCTCCTCATGGGAAAAAGGGGAAAAAGATCTGTGAGTCACGAGGGTTTGAATCAGCTTTAAAACTCTGGTGAGGCGGTGCCAAGGCATACTGATAGAGACAACAGAAGGGCGACACCTTGAAAGCGAAAACTGAGCGCTGGGGGGGGGGGAAAACAAACCATCCCCCCTGCCTCTTTCTTTACCTCACTGACAACAAGAAGTGATTGATGGGTGAGCTCTGAAATGACTTTCGGGAGCTCTGACCTCTCCCGTCTCTTGACTCTCCACGCTGAAACGTTTTCTCCCTATCTAGTGGACGCCTCTTAGATACTACAGAACTGTTCTATTGTATACTGTATAGTACTGCTCTAATTTAACTATCTTGCTTTTTTTTGGGTGTGCATTATAGTGGATTGATTGTTGTTGAACAACACACTGAGACTTGGGTAACTGATATATTGTTAACATTACTGTCTAGATACCTAACTCATTGGTTAACCAATTAATTAATTAAATATAAACTATTCAAAAAGTTTATAGATTAATGTAATAGAACTGTATAAATACTCTAACAGCAGCTAGAAGGTACTGGAACTACAGATCAAAGGGGGAGAGCTGAATTAAGTTAAATGGCAACAAGAATAGTAACCTTAACTAAAGGAAGCAAAAAACAAACTTCTCTATCCACTCCGGTGAGGGAAAAGTCGCCTGAGGGCAGGCAGACAGGAGATAAGACAGCCTCAACTTCACAAGGCCAGGAGGTAACAATGGACTCTCTGCAGGAAGCAATATTGAAGATGAATGAAAACATCACCAAAGGCCTGGAGGGAGTAAAGAACGAAATGAGTGAAGTTAAAAATAATATGGGGAGGATTGAGGAGCGTGTAGGGGCTATCCAAACAGCTTTGTCAAGGAATGAACAGGAAATCAAAAATGTTAAGGAGAGAACGGAAGTAGCAGAAAAAAAGAATAGATAAGACAGAGGATAGACTGGAATCCATAAACACAAATCTGGAGGAGGCCATCCTCCACCTAGAATTAGAGAGATCAGCGTTTTATTTGAGACTACAAAATGTAGAAGAAGCGAGAGATGAAAATCTTCGGGAGCTGATTGCAGAAATTCTGGGACTAGTTCTCGACAGGCTGAAAAATGAGGTCATTAACAAATTGGATGAAGTTTATAGAATTAACACAAGCTTTGCGAGACGTCATCGACTTCCGAGGGAGATCCATGTGAGGGTTCTAAGAAGACAATTGAGAGAGGATATTCTAAGCACAATAAGAGGGGACTCATTAACATATAAAGGTAAAGAAATTCTTATCTTAAAGCAGATCCCCCGGAGAGTTAGAGAGAAGAGAAGGAAATATAATTTCCTCTCCTCACAATTAAATAGACATAGAATCCAGTTTCGATGGCTCCTTCCGGAAGGAATGCTAGTAACATGGAGGGAAAAGAAGTACCGGATAGACACTTTGGAGAAAGCTCAAGAATTCCAGGAACTTTTATTTGCAGACGAAGAGAGGTTTAATAAAGAAGGAACCTTAAGTAGAAGACAGGAAGATATTATAACTGAATCCCAACTGGAGGGGCCAGAGACGAGAGAGGTCAGAGAGCGAGAGAGATATGGCAGAGAAGAATCAAGAGCAAGGTCACCAATTGAGACAAGATCTAAAGGTGCCCTCAAAGCAAACAACATGTAAAGGAGTTGAGGAATGGGAAACGAATATACTATCAGCAAATATAAATGGTCTTAACATAACATCAAAAAGAAAACGTGTACTGTTGGATTTATTGAAACAAAAGTTAGATGTAATCTGTCTTCAGGAAACCCACACTAAAGAGAAATATAATAACCTGTTGAAATGCCCAAAATTAGGTAAAGCATTTTGTTCGTCAGCACAAACTAGAAAAAGGGGAATTGTGATGTATATAAAAGAATGGTTGAACCCCAAATTAATATATGCAGATAAAGAGGGTAGAATATTAATGGTGGAGATAACGAATGGTGGGAAAAAAATTTTACTAGTTGGAATTTATGCCCCAAACCAAAAACAAGAAAGATTCTATGTAAATTTACACAAGAGGATAAATAAAATTAAGTGGCAAAATATATGTATTCTAGGGGACTTCAACGCAGTAGTAGACGGTAAAATGGATTACAAGGGTATACACAAGAAAAGTACTAGAAGGAAACTACCGACCACCTATGCAGATATGGTGAAGGAACTAGACCTCTATGATGTCTGGCGAACAATGAATGACAAGATACAACAGTACACATTCTACTCTCAACCACATAATTCTTGGTCCCGTATCGATATGGTCTGGTCAAACCCGGAACTACTTATGGATACTGTAAATATTGAAATAACAACAAACAAGTGGGCCGACCATCATCCAGTCTTATGGCAATGGAAAGACAAGGATAAAAGCTAGGTGGACATTAAACCAGAACATATTACAAGAGAAACAATTTGTACAATCAATAGAAAAGGAATTGGGATATTTTTTCAAAGAAAACGGTAAAGAGCAGACATCAATACAAAATGTCTGGGATACGATGAAGGCAGTCGTGAGGGGAACATCAATAGCCTATATAGCAAGAAGAAATAAAATGAATAGGGAAAAACTTAATACATTGAACAAAGAATTAAGAGAGATAGAACTGCTGATTCAGAAAGAGCCAGACAATATTAAATACAGGGAAAAAGGAGAGTTAATTAAACACCAAATAAATCTGATTTCTCAAGAGGAAGTAGCATAAAACATTAAGAGAATGAAGCAGAACTATTTTGAACATGCAAATAAAACTGGGAGATGGCTGGCTCACAAAATAAGAAAAGATGAGGCAAAAAGAACTATTAAACAACTGAGCGATGAGGAGGGGAACTTGAAACAGGAAATAGGGGAAAAGAAAAAGATTGTACAGAACTACTATAAGAAACTATATGAACCGGACGAAATTAGTGAACAAGACATCAGAAAATACCTAATAGAACAGAAACTTCCAGTCTTGCCGGAGGAGATGAGAAAGATGCTTGATAAGGAAATTACACAAGAGGAATTGAAAAAGGCCATTCAAAAACAAAAAACAATAAAACACCTGGTCCAGATGGGCTTCCGTCGGAAATCTATAAAAAACTCCAAAATACCGTAGAAGACAAATTATTAGAATTATTTAATGAGGCACTACAAAACGGTAAGGTTCCAAAATCATGGGGGGAAGCTTTCATTACCCTAATACCAAAGGAAGAGGCAGATAGTAGTAAAATTCAAAACTATAGACCTATATCCTTGTTAAATGCGGATTACAAAATTTTTATATCAATTTTGGCAGAAAGATTAAAAATAATATTAAATCAAAATATCCATTCAGACCAAAACGGCTTTCTCCCTAAAAGACACATTCGGAACAATACAAGAATAATAATTAACACCTTGGAATTCTACGAAACAAGATCTGAGAAACAATTAGCATTAATTTTTGTCGACACGCAGAAAGCATTCGATAACTTAGATTGGAATTTTTTAATCACACAACTAAAAATGATGAAATTCGGCGACAAATTTATTAAGATAATAGAAACTATATATTCACAGCAATCAGCAAACATTATAATTAATGGAGAATTAACAGAGAGGGTACGAATCGGAAAGGGTGTTAGACAAGGGTGTCTGCTCTCCCCATTACTATTTATTATGTCGTTAGAGGTTCTCCTAAATCAGATAAGATTAAATCAGGAAATTAGGGGTTTGACCATAAAAAAAGAACAATATAAAACACAGGCCTTCGCGGATGACATGGTCTTTATTGTGGAAGACCCTCTAATCTCAGGACCGAAATTAATGGACATTGAGGACTTTGGGCGTGTGGCCGGATTAAAAATAAATAAGGAAAAAACAAAAATGATTATAAAGAACTTTCCCAAAAAACAGATAGAAGAACTAGAGAAAGCAATGGAATTAAAGGTAACTAAAAAGGTCAAATACTTAGGGATTTGGCTATCTGCGAAATGCTCTTCTATAAAAGAAGATAACTATGATAAACTATTACGAAACATCGAAAAAGATTTAAAAAATTGGTCGAAGCTACAAATATCATTGATGAGAAGAATCGCAGTAATCAAGATGAATGTCTTGCCAAAAATTCTCTATTTATTTCAAACGGCACCGGTCAAATTAGGAGAAAAATTTTATAACGATTTGGATAAAATGGTACGAAATTTTGTGTGGAATGGCAAAAAGCCTACAATAAAATATAAGCATCTTCAAGATAAAAGAGTGCAAGGTGGAATGGGCCTACCGGAATGGAAAGCATATCATCAAGCAGCAACAACAATGTGGATAAAAGAGTGGGTAATGTTAACCAACAAAAGAATCCTAACGATAGAGGGCCACGACTTGCAATGGGGGTGGCACAATTACTTATGGTGTGAGGGAAATAAAGTCCACAATTATTTTAGAAGACACCATTTAAGAGGGGTACTGATTAAGGATTGGCTGGAAATTAGAAGGAAATTTTATATCCAACTACCCAAATGGATATCCCCGACGGAAGCCCTGATATACCCAAATTTGATAAATTTTGACAAAAATGTTATTTACAAACAACTGTTAGATGATCAAAATAGACTAAATTCCAGGGAAAATTTGGCTGAAATGGGAATAAATATTGATTGGTGGCCATACTTTCAAATACAAAATAAATACAAAACAGATCTAGCACAATTTGGCTTTCAGGACAAGGACCAGGAACTGGATAAAATCTTAATAGGACCAGACGAGAAATTAATCTCAAAAATATATAACTGCTTGCTGATCCGAAAAATGGAAGCAGAAAGAGTGAAAGAAGTCATGGTAACCTGGGCCCAGAATATCGGCCACACAATTGACCTGGATGACTGGGAAAGGGTATGGGAGTGGAACCTGAAATTAACGAAATCGACGGCCTATAAAGAAAATATATACAAAATGTTCTACCGCTGGCATCTCCCTCCGACAAGACTGGCAAAAATTTCCTCAAAATTATCGGCCAAATGCTGGAAATGCAAAACAACGCTGGGCACGTACTACCACATGTGGTGGACGTGTCCGGTGGCTAAGACGTATTGGAAGCGAACGCTAAGATGGCTGAATGAAATCATGTCAATTAAATTAAGTCTTAAGCCGGAAATCTTTCTATTAGGGATAACAGATCAAAAAATATGTAAAACCAATCAATACCTTCTCGTCCACATCTTGATGGCAGCAAGGATCGCTTACGCGCAGTGCTGGAAGAGTGAAAATGCCCCCACTAGCACAATGGTGATGAACAAAATCTTAGAATTAGCAGAAATGAACAAATTGACAATGCGGATTAACGATAAAGAAGACACAGACTTTTATAAAGTCTGGGAGAAATTGTACAAATGGCTTGATGAGACAGTGAGGATTCAGATATAAAAGGAGATAGCTGACTAACTTAAAACGATCTAAGCAACAACTCAAATAAACAATACACAAAGACAGAGGGACAAATGAGAGTAGAAATGTATTAGAGGTGAGAATTCACCGTTGAGTAACACCATTAGACCACAAGGAAGGAGAGAAGAAAGAGAAGAAAGGGGGGTAGCAAGGAGGGAGGGAAGGAGGGAGGGAAGCAAGGAGGAAAGGAAGGAGGGAAGGAAGGAGAGAAGGAGAGAAGAAAGGTGGGAAGGAAGGAGGGAAGGAAGGAGAGAAGAAAGGAGGGAAGGAAGGAGGGAAGGAAGGAGAGAAGGAAGGGGGGAAGGAAGGAGGAAAGGAAGGGGGAAAGGAAGGAGAGAAGGAGAAAAGAAAGGAGGGAAGGAAGGAGGGAAGGAAGGAGGGAAGGAGAGAAGGAGGGAAGGGGAAGGAGGGAGGGAAGGAAGGGGAGTAGGAGAGAAGAAACGAGGGAAGGAAAGAGGGAGGGAGGGAAGAAGAAGTAGGACCGTTGTAAGATAAGATGGATCTATGGGATGATAAAAAAGCAATCTTCAAGTATATTGTCAACAGTAGGGAAAAATTGTTATAAATACATATTATTAATAACAGTTATGAGATCATATAATTGTGAATGTATATATGAAATTGATAAAATAAAATAAAATAAATTTTTTAAAAAAGCACTGGAATTACATTTAAAACAGTTAAAAATTGACAAAATCACCATCAGTCAAATGCAAAAAGCCGCACTGCTTGGATCTGCACGCATATTACGAAAATACGTTACGACGTCCTAGGCCCCTGGGTGGGGCCCGACTAGTAACCAATGCCAAATCCGGCGAAACAACTGGCCGCTGTGATACAATTGTATAATAATAATAATAATAATAAGCAACTGAATGAAATTTTACAAAAGGGCCAAATTGATGAATGGTTGACAACTGGAAAAACATACTTGATTCAGAAAGATGCAACTAAAGGAACAACACCTGAAAACTACAGACCAATAACATGCTTGCCAACAACCTTCAAATTACTCACAGGCATTATTGCAGATAACATGATGGATTATTTGGAAACAAACAACATCTTGCCAATAGAGCAAAAAGGCAACAAAAGAAGGAGCAGGGGCACAAAAGATCAGCTTCTAATTGATAAAATGATATTAGAAAATTGTAAGAACAGAAAAACGAACTTGAATATGGTCTGGATTGATTACAAAAAGGCATTTGACTCACTGCCACATAGTTGGATCATAAAATGCTTAGAAACAACTGGCATTAGCAAAAATATTACATCCTTTACTGAAAAGGCGGTGAAACAATGGAGAACTGAATTGGCAGTAGGGAATGAGATCTATGGAATGGTTAATATCAAGCGAGGAATTTTCCAGGGTGATTCACTTTCACCTCTTCTCTTCATCATCGCAATGATCCCACTATCAGTAATCTTAAAAAAAATGAAATTAGGCTACCAAACAGCCAAAGAAGCTGAAAAAATTTCGCATTTACTATATATGGATGATTTGAAACTCTATGGAAAGTCAGAAATAGAAATCCAATCATTGACAAACACAGTCCGAGTATTCAGCACCGATATTTCAATGCAGTTTGGCATGGAAAAATGCGCCACTGTATCCATAAAAAGGGGCAAAATCACTGCATGTGAGGGAATTGAAATGCCCAATGGCCAACTAATTAAATGCAAAGAAAATGAAGCCTACAAATACTTAGGAATTCTGCAGTTGGATAACATCAAGCATGGAGAAGTAAAAACTGTTGTCAGGCGAGAGTACACCAACAGAGTTAGGAAAATTTTGAAATCTAAATTGAATGGTGGAAATACAATCAAGGCCATAAATACCTGGGCAATACCAGTTATAAGATACACAGCTGGTATAGTTAACTGGACAAAAGTTGATTTGGACATTTTGGACCGAAAAACCAGGAAACTAATGACAATGCACTACAGTTTACATCCACGTGGTGATACTGATAGACTATATCTGCCCCGAAAATCAGGTGGCAGAGGGTTATTACAAGTGAAGCAAACAGTTGAAGAAGAAAAACATGCACTGGCTGATTATTTAAAAGGAAGTCAAGAACATCTATTAATCGAAGTAAAGAACAAAAATCTACTGAAGGCCCAACAGACGAAACAAGAATACAGAAAAGATGTGATAAAATCAAGAATGAAGAGTTGGCAGAACAAAGCACTGCATGGCCAATTTCTGGAAAAAATAAAAGATAAAGTGGACAGTGAACAAACTTGGTTATGGTTAACAACAGGTACATTAAAGAAAGAAACAGAGTCACTAATCCTGGCTGCGCAAGAACAAGCTATCCGCACAAATGCCATTAAGGCCAAAATCGAAAAATCCTCTGATGATGCCAAATGCAAACTTTGCAAAGAAGCTGATGAAACTGTTGATCACATACACAGCTGCTGTAAAAAAATCGCACAGACTGATTATAAATTGCGGCACAATTCAGTAGCGCAAATGATCCATTGGAATTTGTGCAAAAATTTTAATATTAAAACAGCAACAAACTGGTGGGAACATCAGCCTGAAAAAGTCACCGAAAATCAGATGGTCAAGATCTTGTGGGATTTCCGTATACAAACCGACAAAATACTGGCGCATAATACACCAGACATCACACTGGTTGAGAAAAACAAGGTTACAATCATAGATATTGCAATACCAGGTGATAGCAGGGTCGCCGAGAAGGAACATGAAAAAATCGCAAAATACCAGGACTTAAAAATCGAAATTCAATGACTATGGCACAAACCAGCAGTGGTAATTCCAGTGGTAATTGGCACACTGGGTGCTATTCCAAAAGCACTGGAATTACATTTAAAACAGTTAAAAATTGACAAAATCACCATCAGTCAAATGCAAAAAGCCGCACTGCTTGGATCTGCATGCATATTACGAAAATACGTTACGACGTCCTAGGCCCCTGGGTGGGGCCCGACTAGTAACCAATGCCAAATCCGGCGAAACAACTCGCCGCTGTGATACAATTGTATAATAATAATAATAATAATAATAATAACACTATTCCATTCCATTCCATTCCTGGTTTGTCATCTAGGATAAGCATAAGCCTTCCCTTTCAGTTACCTCCAGCTTGCTAGCAGGTAGTCCTCGTGGATTTATAGAGAGTAAAGTGGTTTGGCTGGAAAAATAAACCTGGCAATAATTGATCCTGGCCTCAGTTCAAGTTGACTTTGAAGCACAGAGAAAATGATCTGAAGCTCCTGCTAGTGACAGCTTTCCATTTCTAGTGAGAGGTTGGGTTCAGCCTTGCAAGAAGCTGTGAGTTCTCTCTCCGTGGCTTCTTCTTGAATGAAGCACAATCGGCTAGCTTTATACACTACTAGGCTAAGCCAAGCCAACCACTGGATCCTACGATCCTTTGGAGCTGGGCAGCCAATCAATTGACATGAATGAATAAATGATTCATCTATATTGAAACCAGTCCACAGAGTTATCTTTTTTTGGTACTCATCAATTGTCACTGGTTTACTAATAGGATAAATGCACTACTAAACAAGTAGTCCTTAGTTAACAATGGTAATTAGGACCAGAAAGATAAATAAGATGGGTGGCTAATAAAGGTAATAAAATAAATAAATTAGTACTTGATTGAGATTCAAATGAATCAAGATTCAAAATGTGCATTTTGAATTCAAATTCAGGAGGAGGAGAAGGAGATGATTTTGGTTAGGAGTATAAAATGGATAAATAAGCAAAAAGAGTTGGAAGGAACCTTGTAGGTCATCTAGTCCAACCCCCTGCCCAAACAGGAGACCCTGCACAGATGGCAGTCCAGTCTTTCTTGAAAGCTTCCAGTAAGGAAGCTCCCACAACTTCTGGAAGCAACTCCTGTTCCATGGGCTGATTGTTCTCACTATCAGAAGCAACCTGTGAGGGATCCACTATATAGGTTACCCAACCAGCCAGAAGATCTTTGGATGTTCCTGGTTCTTCTTTGGAGCTCTAGGAGGTCAAGACACAGAACAGAATAACAAAGTTCCCCCCACCCAAGCAGGAGACCATACACCATCTCTGACAGATGGCAGTCCAGACTCTTCTTGAAAGCTTCCAGAGATGAAGCTCCCACAACTTCTGAAGGCAACTTCTGTTCCATGAGTTGATTGTTCTCACTGTCAGAAAGTTCCTCCTTGTTTCTAAGTTGAATATCTCCTTGATCAGTTTCCATCCATTATTCCTTGTTTGGCCTTTGGGTGCTTTGGAAAATAGATTGACCCATCCTCTCTATGACAGCTCCTCAAGTATTGGAAGACTGCTATCATGCAGTGACGTGCGGTGAGCTTCATGGCCGGTGAGGCAAGCGCAAAAGCCCCGCTGAAGCCACGGCGCCGCATCCGCCATAGAGCAGGACCAGGGCCCACTCTATGACGGACGGCGCCGGGACTTTAAAGTCCTGCCATCGGGGCCCTGCTGCCACTTTAAAGCCCTGTCCCCAGGCACCGACTGCTCCAGCGAGGCTTTCAGCTCCATTCCAGCGGGCAGAGAGGGCGAGGGAGGACTGGAGGCGATGGGCGGGCGGGCGGGCTCAGCAGCACCGCTGCACCGGCAGAGCCAGCCTGAGGGACGAGGGGCAGCCAAGCCTCCGTGGCAGCAGGGCCCCGGTGGGAGGGCTTTAAAGTCCCAGCGCCGTCTGCCATAGAGCGGGACCGGGTCCTCCCTTCTACAGCTCACCCAGCCTTCGTGAACCAATTGCTGATGGAGGGGAGAGAGAAGAGGAGAGGACTGCCGCTCTCCGGGCCAAGCGTGTCGGTCTCCAGCTGCGGGCTGTAGCTCCACCTTTAGGCATGCTGGGTGCTGGAAGCCGGCTGGCGCCTGACAGCCAATGGCTGAGCGGCCCCAGGGGCGGCTCCCGGCCGGCAGCGAAGCGAGGCTGCTCAGGCGACTGAGGCTTGGCCGCCCCTCGTCCCTCGGGCTGGCTGTGCTGGTGCAGCGGCGCTGCTGAGCCTGCCCGTCCATCGCCTCCAGTCCTCCCTTGCCGTCTCCGCCCACCGGGATGGAGCTGGAAGCCTCGCTGGAGCAATCGGTGCAGGCGCGCATCTTCAAGATCATCGTCATTGGGGACTCCAACGTGGGCAAGACCTGCCTGACGGTCCACTTCTGCGGCAGCACCTTCCCTGCCAGCACCGAGGCCACCATCGGCGTGGATTTCAGGGAGAAGGCGGTGTTGCCGCCGGTGAATGGACAGCCCGGAAGGCATGCCGACACTTTAAAGTGCATGCCGCCTCGGCCCACCATAGAGCAAAACATGTCCTGGTTTGTAGCCGGGAGGCACGCTGGCACTTTAAACTGCATGCTGCCACCCCGGCCATACAGCGGAATGGAATGGTCTCTCATTGGAATGGTCCTTGAGATATGCTGATATTTTAGCCATCTCTGCTAGGTTTGTTACTTTTAATGTCCATTCTTGAATAGTAGGCAAATCTTTCTTCCACCAGTATTGCGCCACCAGCAGTCTTGCTGTGGTTATTAAATGCAAAATCAGGTAAGTCTCTATAACTGTACAATCAGTAATTATACCTAACAAAAATAACTGAGGGGTAAACTTTATCCTTTTTTTTAGAACATTTTGCATAATGCACCATATTTTTATCCAAAATGCTTTAACCTTTTTACAAGTCCACCATATATGATAGTATGTAGCATCAGCACAATCACATCTTCAGCATTTAGGTTGTAAATTAGGATACATAGAGGCCAGTTTTTTAGGATCTAAATGCCATCTATTAAACATCTTATAAAAGTTTTCTCTCAAATTTTGGGCTTGTGTAAATTTTACATTTCTTACCCAAATCTTTTCCCATGTATTCAACATTATTGGTTCTTCAAAATTTTGTGCCCACTTTATCATATAGTCTTTAACTAATTCTGTTTCCGAATCCATTTCCATTAATGCAATATATAGTCTCTTTATATGCATTGGACTTTGATCTCTAATTTGTTTTAGTAAATTATCCTCGTCTTGCATAAAACCGATTTTTTGATCTTTTTTCCATCTGGCCTGTAACTGCCCATACTGAAACCATGTTTGAATAGGCTTTTCCTCTTTTAGTACATTCAAGGGTTTTAATTGTAATACACCTCATTCTAAGGTAAGAAGCTGTCTGTATGTAATTACATCCTGTTTTTGTACTATATTTATGTTTTCTATTGCGTATCTAGGAATTGCCCACATGGGTATCTTATCATTTATTTTGTATTGATATTTTTTCCAGATCCGCAATAGAGCATTCCTTAAAACATGACTTTTAAAGTTCTTATCTACCTTTTTGTCATATAGCAAGTAAGCATGCCAATCATATACCAAATCATGCCCTTCGATATTAAGTATTCTATCATCTGTTAAGTTAATCCAGTCACTAATTACCGATAAAACTACTGCTTCATAATATAGTTTTAAATTGGGTAATTTCAAACCTCCTCTCTCACGCACATCTTGCATTATTTTTAGTTTTTTTCTCGGCTTTTCCCCTGCCCATACAAATTTATTAATGCCCTTCTGCCACTCTAGCAAATTTGCATCTTTTTAAAGTATTGGTATCATTTGAAAAAGAAATAAAAATTTAGGTAGAACATTCATTTTCACTGCTGCTATTCTTCCCAACAAAGATAATTGTAATTTTACCCAATTTTTCATCTCTGTCTGCATGCTGCGCCATAGTGGCTTATAATTATATTTATATAATTTCCCATTTGAGGTTGAAATATAGACTCCTAGATATTTAAACTTTTTAACTATTTCACATCCTGTCATTCCTTCTAATTCTTCCCTTTGTTTAGTGTTCATATTTTTAACTAGCATCTTTGTTTTCTCTAAATTTATTTTAAATCCGGACACTTGGCTGTATTGATTAATCATATTCATTTAAACCTTACTAGAGTCCTGTGGTTGGGTTAATGTTATAACCAAATCATCCGCGAAAGCACGTAAATCATCTGAGCCCTGTATTTTGTTCAACAATAGTTCCAAAGTTATGATAAACAGTAATGGGGATAAAGGACAACCCAGCCTTGTACCTTTCTCGATTTTAAATGAATCTGTTAAGCTTCCATTGACTATGATTTGAGCTGTTTGTTCCTGATATATTGCTTTAATTGATTGTAAAAAGTGCTCTCCTATTTGCATTTTTTGCATTATTTTCAATAAAAATTGCCAATTCACTTGACCAAAGGCTTTCTTGGCGTCTAGAAATATAAGCGCAGCAGGGATTTTGTTATTCTTTCCCAAATATTCCAGTATATTAACAATTTGTCTTACATTACTTCTCATTTGTCTCCCTTGTATAAAACCTGTTTGATCATTATGAATCAATTGCTGAATAACCAACATTAACCTATTCACTAGTATATTACTAAAAATTTTATAATCTATGTTAAGTAATGATATAGGTCTGTAATTTTTTGGTTGATTAAGATCTTGATCCTCTTTTGGTATCAGGGATATGAAAGCTGTCCTCCAAGATGGGGGTACCTTCCCTTCCATTTTGATCTTATTAAATAGTTCCTTAAGAGGTTCTACCATTTCTAATTGTAAATTTTTGATATAAGCCAATGTCAGGCTGTCTGTATCCGGTGCTTTCCCTACCTTTAGTTGTTTAATTACCTGGATAATTTCCCCCGAAGTTATTGGTTGATTCAATCTTTCCCTCTGCTCATCTTTAACTATGGGTATTTTTTCTTTATCCAGGTATTTATCTATATCTAAACCTTGTATTTTGTCATTTATGTACAATCCTGTGAAAAATTCACGAAAAACCTTTTGAATCTCATCCTGTTGATACACTTCCTTCCCTTTATAATGTAATTTCGATATATTGCAAAATTTCTGTTTCTTCCTAATCAGATATGCTAGCCATCTACTAGATTTATTTGCATTACAAAAAGTGTTATGTTTTGCGTATAGCAAGTTATTAGCCACCTGGTCTGACATCAGCATATTAAATTGCTCTCTTAATAAGGTAATTGCTTCTTTAATCTTCTTATCTCCTGGTTTAGTATTAACTCCTGTTCTCTCTTCCTGATTTCTTCCTCTAGTTCGATTCTTTTCCCCCCCTGTTTATGTCTTTGTAACCTATTTAAATTTATTAGAACTCCTCGCATATACGCTTTACTTGCATCCCAAATCATTTCCATAGATGTACCCTTATTCATATTAAAAACAAAATATTCTCTTAACAATTTTTTACATTCATTAATATTTTTCTCATATCTAAATAAGTTTTCATTCAATCTCCAAGTCCTTCTTGCTTGCGTCCCAAATTCCAGCTCCATCCAAACCGGATTATGATCTGATAAAACTCTGGAACATATCTTCGTCTTCTTCACCCTAGAAAGCAAATCATTGGTTGTTAGTATAAAGTCAATCCTAGAAAAGGATTGATGCCTATCGGAAAAAATGTAAAGTCATGTTCTTCTGCGTTCCTTTCTCGTCAGATGTCTCTCAGTTCGAAATCATCCATCATATTGAAAAAAGACTTGGGTAATTTCGCTTGCGTTTGGATATTTTGCTGGAGACCCTTCTTGTCTTTCTTGGTATCCATAACACCGTTCCAGTCACCCAATAATATGCAAGATCCATAGTCCCAATGTACTAACTTAGTATGGAGTGTTTTATAAAATTTATCTTGTTGTTGATTAGGAGCATATATTCCCATTAGAAGTATCCTTTTCCCTTCTAATACCAGTTCTATTGCAATACATCTTCCTTGGGAGTCTGCTTCAATTAATTCAGCTTTCATGTCCTTTCTTAAGTAAATAACTATACCATTTTTCTTCTCAGAAGCAGAAGCTACAAAGTGTTGTCCAAGTCTTGTATTAATCAAATATTTCTGGTCAGTTGATCTAATATGAGTCTCTTGCAGGCAAATTATATCATTCTTAAATTGTTTCAAATAATGATTTGTTTTCTTCCTTTTCTGTGGGGAGTTTAAACTGTTAATGTTCCAGGTTAAGAACTTAGTTGTCATCTTTAGCTCCCTGAAGTTTTTTAAGAGCCATCTGGAAATCCTGTAATTTGGCTTTTGGCCTGGCTCCACCCACTGCTTCTGAGCTAAAACCTGTGAATTCTTGGACGGTAGCGTGTGTTTGTTGTAAAGCTTGTTGCTTTTTTATTCTTGTTCCATTCGCCTGGTAATCACGCGAGTTTGTCTTTGCTCCTTCGTTCCTTCTAGTTCTGAGAGAGGAAGTTGGTCCAGCCTTGGTGATCCTTGCGTAGCTTGTTGTCTATCCTGTCCTTCTTGTTCTCTTTCTCTGGGTCCAGGAGGGGGGAAATGTCCAGCCTTCAGTATATTATTATAAAAATCTTGAGCCTTCCATACTGAGTTAAGACAATATCTTTGCCCCTGGTAAGTAACTGCTAGCCCATCTGGGGCCTCCCATCTGAACTTAGCTGACGATTTT
Source organism: Thamnophis elegans (assembly GCF_009769535.1). NCBI lineage: Eukaryota > Metazoa > Chordata > Lepidosauria > Squamata > Natricidae > Thamnophis > Thamnophis elegans. The sequence continues at coordinate 34,564,422 of NC_045552.1, forward strand.
TGAGCTCATCGACTAAGAAGGCATAGTCTTTCCTTGATCTCAACATTTTGGGTGGTATTTCCTGCAAAACAGTCACCTCCTGACCCCCAATTTGAAGCTTAGTTTTGTAAGATTCTTGCAGTCTCAAATTCCTCATATCTCTCGTAGCAAAATACACCACAATGTCTCTTGGGAGTTGCTTTTGTCTGGTGAGCCAGGAATTAACATGATATATCTTATCAATCTGCCAATCAAAATTCCCTCCTGACCGTCCCATCAATTGATCAAAGGCTTCTGAGAAAATCTGCTTCAAATTTTCTTGATTTTTCTCTTTGAGGCCTCTTATCCTTAAGGCAAATTCCATCTGTCTATACTGCAGCATTATAATTTCATTTTCTGCATCACCAACCTCTTGTTGAACCACATCCATTTTCGTTACCAGATTAATATTGGAATCATTAAGAGCTTCCGATTTATTTTCAATTCCAGATACATAACCAGATAGGAACTTAAAAGCCTCTAAAATATCGTCTCTAATTTGTTGATTCCGAATCTGGACCGAATTCATAAATTATTCTGATAATTCCTTATGAGCAGCAGATATCTCTTCCTTTATTTTAATTTCCATCACAGCAGCATGATTTTTTAAGGCCTCAGCTAAGGCCACGCTTAGATCTTTTTGCAGTATTTCTCAGGTCAAAGGCTTCCCTACAGGGGTAGGAAGGGATTGGTGGGGGAGTAGTGACTGTAATTTAGTTCCAGGAGCAGGTGAATTACCAGCGCTCTTCGAGGCAATCTTTTGCTGTTTAGAAGCCATTCCACATTTAATCTTCTCCACCCAATTACTAAATCCAGGCAAACCGCTTGTCCAGCAATTACTATTTAAGTTAGTAATAAATCATTACTGATTTAATGATCTTTAAATGTTCTGAGCTTCGTAGAAATCTGTGGCTTCAGAGCCTGACCCCTCCTACAAAACTGTTCGGCACCATTTTCTGTGTATTTCTAACAAGTAGTTTGTCAGAAGGAATTCTTAAAAAAATGGAGTTAAAGTCCTAATACATACAATTAGAAGTTCTCCAGTATCAGCTCTGCCCAAGTTGGAATCAGTAATAAATCAATCCTTGAGGTGAGGGTGGACGTATGCCTTTGTTCTGCAAAAAAGGCAAAAGAAGTCCTTGACGCAGAGATTCACTATGTTACCGGGGGCTCCATCTTTCCACCCCCAGATTTATGTTCTGGGGTGTGTGTGTTAAATGGAGCTCTGCCAAAACACAGCTTGCTCGCCTCCTCCTCCTATGCCCGGAGAAGAGGTAATCAAACTGTCAAACAGTTGATGGATACTGTTTACACAGCTTAACCCAGCCAAGGATCCAGAGCTATTAAAAACAACTCCTCTCAGACCACGCCCATCCGGAAGTCTGCAGTATAATATCTTGCCATCAGTGACAGTGACTGGAGAATAAATACTGCAAAATCTCTATGTTGAAAGGCTTTTTCCCTCGTAAAGAGGGGTGCATTGGATCATGAACTCATATCCTACTGTACTGCATTTTTTACTGGCCCTTAATTTTTACTAAGGCCCCCTGTTACTGTCCCCTCTTCTTGGCTGATGTCCAGATGGGTTAGTAGAATTCATTCGGTAGAAAAGGGCTCCAAGAGAATTTGGCTGTTGCAAAGTTCAAATTTGTAGTCCATAGAATTTGTGCAGTGTTGACCACAAACACAGCTATAAATCTTTTTATCATGCCTTTTTATCATGTACATCACATTGTACTTTGTATCTCATGAGTGCTTTGTTTTAATGATGCCTGAGTCAGTGAATGTAATAAAGTTTGACTTGACTTGATTTGACATTAGACACTGAGCACATTTAATGTGGAATTGTGTGTACCTTCGAGTCCGTGCTGACTTCTAGCAACTGCCTGCATGGGTTCCTGAATTTTTCTCAGCAAGATTTCTGAAACGCTTTGCCATTGCCTGATTCCGAGGGCTGAGAGAGAGTAAATGGCCCAAGTCACCTAGCTGGCTTTGTGCTAAAGGCAAGACTGGAACTCAATTGCCTCTGGGTTTCCAGTCTGATGCTTTAACCACTAGACCCATGATGGCGAACCTATGGCACAGTTGCCACAGGTGGCACGCAGAGCCATTTGTTAGGGCACATGAGGCATTGCCCTGTCAGTTCCAGCGTGCATGTGTGCGCTGGTCAACTGGCTTTGGCCTTCTTTTAAATTGGCCCTATGGGCAAATTGGAAATCACTTCCAGTTTGCTCAAAGGGACGTTTTTCACCTTCTGGGGCCTTCAGGAGGCTCTCCTGAAGGCTCTGGAGGGCAAAAAACGGTGCTATGAGCAAACTGGAAGTTATAAGAGCCAAGGTGGCGCAGTGGTTAAATGCAGCACTGCAGGCTACTGCTAGATCAGCAGTTCAGCGGTTCAAATCTCACCGGCTCAGGGTTGACTCAGCCTTCCATCCTTCCGAGGTGGGTAAAATGAGGACCCAGATTGTTGGGGGCAATATGCTGACTCTCTGTAAACCACTTAGAGAGGGCTGAAAGCCCTATGAAGCGGTATATAAGTCTACTGCTATTGCTATTGCTATTGCTATTGCTACTGTTCCCGAACTTACGGGTTGCCCGTAGGGCCATTTTTCGCCCTCCGGAGGCTTCAGGGAAGCTCCTTAAGCCTCTGGAGGGCCTCTGGGGGGGGAGGCTGTTTTCGCCCTCCCCAGGCTCCCATAAAGCCTCTGGAGCCTTGGGGAGGGGGCAAAAAACCACGCCAAAAGCGGGGGGAGCGCTGGTTGCATGCGCATGCGGACAAGGGGCAGCACACACACATGTGTGCATGGGTCTGTAAAGAACTGTAAAACTGATGCCTTTGATATGTTCCCCCTTCTACCTGAGAAGGTATCTCACCTTTGATCTGTGCCTTTCACAACAGGGGGGCAAATGGCCAATCCTGGGAACAGAGGAAGGAGATAATGCTGGTAAGGCTAGTGAGGAGTATTGTAAAACCAGGATGTTATTCTATGATGTCTCTAACTGTATAAAAAGGAGCTACACCTTCTCTGAAGGGGAGTTCTTCCCTGCATATCCTTGGGGTATGTTGGGAAGAACTGACCATCATGTCTTTAAACTTTAAAGATTAAATGCTGATTGTTATTCAAGCCTCCATTTAAGTCTCATGCTTGGCTCATTGTGACTTGGATGTGTTCTAAAACTTCTATGGTTCTCCTGTGTGCTGCTTGGGGAATCCAAGCCAATGTTCCCTCTAATTTTTTTTCAGTGTGTGCGGAAAAGTATAATGTTTGAGCGACACATTTTCATGTCTGAGCACCTGAATTTTTTTCACAGATGTTACCCAAGACAACAACGAAATCAGTGTTATTTGAAACTCAAAGTTATGTTTATTCAAGGTACCTGCTTAATTAAAAGTGTTACATAATATATAACTATATAATATATATAGTAAGTTGAGGACTACTTGTATTCAAGTTCAATGGATGAGACTCTATGGGGAAAGGATCAAAACTTCCCGCTATCTACATTTTCCATACTATGAATTACTTTATATGCTTTATATTTCCCCCCTTACTATCCAATAGTCTGCAGTGATATTAGCAAGTTATGAATAAATTACCCATTGATGTAGATTAGCAATTGGGTATATAAACCTATTATTTATTGAGTTGCATGTATACAACATTTATATATTGGCTGGCTGTAAACTATATTTAACCATTTGTTTTTATATGATGATCCAAGAACTGGAACCATTTGCTGTATCAATGCTATGGATAGTAACACCTAGCTGACCATGGCTGATCCCCCCAAAACTAGTAGACTCTTTACTGCTGCCAAAACAATCTACATGGAGGTTAGCCCAATTTGAACTAGTTAAAGAAATCTGATCAGTCACCTTTGAGAGGATGAACCAACAGAAAATAAAGTTGGTTTTCAATATATTAAATGGCTCATTTAATATACAGCCCTTTCATACGCAAATAGTATAATAATGCATGGAATGTGTGATGAAATGTTGATTTGTAAGTACTAATTTTCAGACGTAAAAATACAAAGATGCATAACAGATGCGAACCAATACCGTAGGTTAGTTTTCTATTTCCTGAAAATTATCCCTTTCTTCTCTTGTGCCATTGGTAAAAAAACAGAAGACTAATTCAAAGCATTTAAAAAGAAAATACATAATGACAGCATGCAAGTGTCAGCAAAAGCCTCCACCTGACAGATAATGGAAAGAGGTATATAACCCTACACTTTCAGAATCAACCAGAAAGAAATCCCCTCCCAGACTAAACGTTTTGTGTGTGTGTGTGTGTGTGTGTGTATGTGTGTGTGTGTGTGTGTGTGTGTGTGTGTTTCACGCCTATACTTTGCAATAGATAAGTGCAACAGACTGATTGGGATCCTGAAATCCAACCGTTTCCCCTAAGGCAGAGTGCTCTAATATGCTTCCAGCAGCCCTTCCAGCCGGTGGTCCTGTTCACGGTTATCACAAGGAAGCTCCACACCGTTAAGTGGAGATTACTTTCAGGAAAACAATTCGCGGACTCGCCGCCTGCCCTACACACTCAGAGCTTCAAAAACAAGTGCCGGATAGACGCCAATAAGCGACGGGGGGGCTGCAGGTTCCGGGAGATTTAAGTGCTCCGCTCTCCCCTCAGGGAAAGAGGAGGCAACCACTAGGAGCAGCCCTAGCGCCCACCAGACCACACAGCAAAAAGGATGCAACGCGCCCATATGAACTAAGGCACGAGCCGCCACCACTGCAATTCCCTCTCCACCACCGCCTCCCTCCCATCCATCACACATTTCCTTCTGCGGAGGCCGAATCTACCCCCAAGACGTTCCCGCCTTTTATTCATGACCACCTTTAAGTTGCTTGTGCGGTGATTGGCTGGGCCTGCCGAAAGATGGAACTGGCTTGGCAGCACAGCCACTCCTTGACAAGCTTGAACAGAGTCCTGGGCCAGGAGTTGCTGGTGGTGGTGGCGGGGGAGGATTTTTATCTGCCGGACTTGTCAATTCCTCTCGGTCCTGAATTGCATGGCGTCATTTCGGCTTCATTGCTCGCCCCGGCTGGGCAGTTTCATTTTGGGGGAGGAAGGCGGCTGGTAGAGCCGAGGATTTATCATGCTGAAAAACACTGCGCAGCAGTTGGAAACTGTTGCGCGGCATTTTCTTGACAGGTGCATGGCCGCACAGCCACGCAGCTTAGAGGGAACAGTGATCCAAGCATGGGTTAACTTTGTCCATTAGCCTAACCTAGAGACTGAGTTACGTAATTGTTGGCGATGCCTCCTCTGACTGGATGGGTCAGTTTTTTAACTCAGTCCAGCCTAAAGAGACGTATATCAACTTTCTCTAGACTAATCGACAAATTACTCAGGATTCCACGGATTCATTTTCATTATTTGGATGTGTGTGACTTTTAGTGATAAACTTTAAGGCACGGAGTGGGGGTGACGACAATTCGTTGTCAGTTACAGCACTCACAGCGTTGAGAGCGTTCTCCACGATTTTAACATCAGAGAATTCGGCAATGCTGGAACCGAGCCATCTGTTTACTTCCGCAGCTTCGTTCGGGAGTTGGTTTGCCACTCCTTTGGCTGCCACATGCGCTGGGGATCGGTTCGCCATTCCGCACCGCTTGCAATGGGAACTACCCACCCTGGCCGGCGCGGTCTAATTTTCTGATTTTCATCAATGTGACTTTTCCGGACCGCTGGGCTCACCGCGAGTTCGCCGCGGCGTTGGCGGAGCCGCCGAGCTGGATGCGGCTGCGGCAATTCAAACGGCGCCTTTTAAAACTCCCGCTGAAATTGCGGCTGCCATTTTGGATGCCTTGGTCCGGGTGCGCGTGCTGGTCAGCTACAAGGGGCGTGTCCTCGCTTTCGCACCCAGGCAGAGATGTTATACCACATGATATCTACAGCAATTTCCAAGGGTGTGGATGCAGAGCTACATTGCAGGGCTCAGGTGCCCGGCCTACTGCTGGGCCTACAGAGTTACCTAATCCTCAGGCAGATCCACCTTCGCCTCTTCCCTCAGTTTACAGTGAGGATTCGGCCTTGGTGGAGGAAGGGTGAGTTGGTCATTCGAAAGACTCATCAGGCTGCGGCCTGGGCCTTACGTGCTGCTACTGCGGCATCCTTCTTTAATAGGACATCCTTGGTCTGGCTCAGGCAATTGTAGGGTAGGCTTGGCCCCGATGACATGCACCTTCACCAACATATTACCAAGTTGATGGCATCATTGGAATTCTCTGCGGATGCTACACTTAATGCAGTGAAATTCACATCCCGGGCTGTGGTGTCCAACAAAGCATCCTGCCGATTGTATGGCTCCGCCATTGGCAAGCGGACGTCCGCTCCAAATGGCGGCTCGCTTCCACCCCATTCAAGGGCGGGGCACTGTTTGGGCCAGCACTTGACCCAATTCTCATTGAAATTGAGATAAATGCTCCCATCTACTAGTAGGCGCGCTGAAAGGAGGCAACAGCCTTATAATAGACGCCAGCCCTTTCGTGCAGGGGACTCGGGATTCACTACCGCCCCCTATGTTCCCCAGTATAACAGAACCTTACCCATCCTCAGGACAGGGGTCAGGATCGTACGGGAGCCAGGGATAGGGGTCACCAACAGAACCAGGCACACCTCCAGGTAAGGCGGCCATCTTGTGGAGCCGGCAACCGGTCCTTTCGGGGGTACCGGTGACTCACAAGGGGAGGAGCCTATCGGCGGACGCCTTCTGGACTTCGCTCACCAGTGGGCGGAGACCAAGCCCGACGCTTGGGCCCTCCAGGTGGTGAGGCTGGGCCTCACTCTAGAATTTCTCTCCATCCCCCCGAGGTGATTCATCAAGTGCCCTGTACCCAGGTGCCAAGTGAAAAGGCATCTAATGGACTCCGAGATACAACATCTCTTATCCATCAATGCTATAGAACAGGTTCCAAAGGGACGGGAAGGGCTAGGTTTTTATTCCATCTTATTCCTAGTGCCCCAAAGCTCGGGGGGATGGCAGGCCATCCTAGATTTGAAAAGGCTCAATCTGTACATCAAGTATCAGAGGTTCAAGATGCAATCCCTCAAAAGCATCTTGGCATCAATCCACCAGGGCGACATGATGACATCAGTCAACATCAAGGAAGCATACCTCCATGTGCCCATCCATCTGGCACACCGGAGGTTTCTACGCTTTCATTTCACTGGACGCCACTTCCAGTACCGGGCCTTACCCTTCGGCCTATCACCGGCCCCTCGAACGTTTACCAAGCTCCTGGCAGTCGTAGCAGCATCGCTTCACTCAGTCCCCATACGAGTGAATTGTTATTTAGACAACATCTTGGTCTTGTCTCCATCACAGGCCCTCCAGGATCTGCATTGCACAATGGACACATTACAGAAACACGGGTTTGTGCTGAACCTCTCCAAGAGCCACCTGCAGCCGACCACGTCGTTGCTCCACCTGGGGACCATCATCAATTCCGTGACGTGTGAGGTGTCCCTGTCTCAGGAAAGACGACAGAGCATCCAGCACCTGGTGAGTCAGGTATCATCTCAGAGACTCTTACCACTGGCAACACTTTCCCAACTACTCAGGAAAATGATCTCCTGTATAGACATTGTTCCCTGGGCCCGGTTCCATGCTCGCCCTCTTCAATGGTTCTTGCTTCCCTTCCAGAGGGCCCACACCAGCCATTCTCAGATCAAGGTTCGGCTCCCGCCCAAACCACTCAGGTCCCTTTGATTGTGGACGTCCTCCAAACTCCTCAGGGGGAGTCCATTCAAGGAACCGGACCAAATCTGAATTACAACAGATGCCAGCCTCTTCGGGTGGGGGGGCCCATGCCCTGAACTGAGTCGCACAGGGCTGCTGGTTTGATCAAGAGCTGAGAAACAGCATCAATTGGCTGGAGCTCCGAGCCATCCGTCTAGCCCTCCAAGAATTCCGGGACATAGTATCAAACAACCACATACTGGTCCTGACCGACAATGTGGCCTCCAAGGCCCATGTCAACTGCCAAGGGGGCACCCACTCCAGGTTCCTGATGTTGGAGGCGGGAAGACTACATCACTGGGCAGAGAGCAGACTGTTGTCAATTCAGGCAGAGCACATCTCGGGCGTTTCCAACACACAGGCGGACTGGCTGAGCAGGGCCACCGTGGATCAAGTGGAGTGGCGTCTCCACCCCATCCTCTTCCAGGAGCTCTCTTGCCAGTTCGGCCAATCCAAGAAGGCCAGGCGGCCTTCTTTACGCCTTCCCACCTCTTCCAATCCTCCCGCTGGTCATTCAGAAGATCCTGACGAGTAGGCGGAAGTCCTATTGGTTGCCCCGATGTGGTCCCGGCGACCCTGGTATGCAGACCTTGTGCATCTCTCGGTCTCATACCCATGGAGGATTTCAGACAACCAGATCCAGCTCACCCAGGGACTCTCATACACCCGAACCCCCAGCTGCTGCAGTTAGCCGTGTGGCACGTGAGCAGGCTATTCTAACCGGACTGCACTACTCAAGTAAGGTAATTGACATTCTTCAAGTGGCCCGTTGTCCTTTCACGACTCGTATATATGAGGCCACCTGGCAGGCCTTCTGCAGGTGGTGCCACTGCACCAGTACTGACCCTATCAGGGCTTTGGTGCCCCAAGTATTGGACTTTTTGCAGACGGGACTTGACAAGGACTTAGCCCCCAACACACTTCGCCGGCAGGTCACGGCCTTGTCCACAATGATTGGAGGCAGCCATGCCTGTCCATTGTCTCAACACTCACGGGTCCAATCCTTTCTAAAGGGAGCAGCTAACCTCAGACCGTGCACCATTACCCGACTTGGGACTTGACTCTGGTACTCAGAGTCTTGGTAGCTATCACATCGGCCAGGAGGGTGTCTGAGCTGGCAGTGCTTTCAGTTCGCGGAGACCTCTGCATATTTCACCCCAACAGAGTCGTTCTTCGCTTGGACCCGGCCTTCCTTCCAAAGATCAACACCTTGTCCCACAGGGCACAGGAGCTCATCCTCCCGGATTTCTGCCCCCGCCCTTCCCATCTACAGGAATGCCAGTGGCATCACCTGGATGTGCGCAGGACTCTTCGGCGCTATGTGAAGTGCACTGCATCATTCAAGAGGTTGGAGGCACTTTTTGTTTCCTTCCAGCCATCATCCATAGGGCAGAAGGTGTCTTCCCATGCCATCAGCCGATGGTTAAAGGCATGCATCGTTCTCGCTTATGACAGCCACTCCCGACCGGTCCCCAGGTGCATCACTCCTCATTCTACCAGGAGTGCAGCTACCACAGCAGCCTGGGCTACGCAAGCCTCAGTGGAAGAGATTTGCAGGGTGGCTACCTGGTTGTCGCCATCACCATTTATTAGACATTACAAGATTGATATGTATGCTTCAGCTGAGGTCTCCTTTGGGCAGCGAGTGTTGCAGCGGGTGCTCTCTTCTCCAGGGCCCAGACCAGCCTAGCTCCCGCCCTGGAACTTAATTGCTTTGGCATGTCCCATGCTTGGATTCCCCAAGCAGCGCACAGGAGAATGACCATTGACTTACTGAACGGTCCTTCTATGTGCGCTGCGAGGGGAAACCAAACCCGCCCGCGGCTTCGGCTGGCCAGGGCAAAGTCAAGACTCTGACTTGATGACTGACTTTACTCTGACTTGATGACTTGAGTTTACTCTGGACGTAACTATTGATACCTTTTTCTGGGCTACGACCATCAGTGACATTGCTACAAATCTTTTAACGGTTGACCTTTGTACAAAACTGACCCATCCAGTCAGAGGAGGCATGGCCAACAATTATGTAACTCAGTCTCTAGGCTAATGGACAAAGTTAATCCATACTTGGATTCCCCTCACAGCGCACATAGAAGGACCGTTCAGGTAAGTCAACGGTTGATCTCAGAGTATTCTCAAACCTTACATAACTATAGAACTCAATTGTCCATCCATTTTTGCACCTCTAGAGGTGACGGACAATCATTCTGAATTTTTAGCCAAAGTGGAGGTTTGAAAGGATGACTCTGTCCACAGTTCTTTCTGGAGGACTTAAAGTTGAGACAGCACTAAATAGTTCTTGGAGTAGTTAAATGGTGGGGACAAATTGTGAGCAAAGGGACTTTCAGATTTTGATGTCAGTCTCCAGGTCACAAAGTGAGCTCAGGCAGATGTGTCCCACTGGATGGCTGTTGACTTTGCACGTTTCCTCAAGAATTCTTCTGCAAGGTATAAAAGCCAAGACAGAGGAGACACCAAGCTGGACCATCGACATTTAACGGCTGTTGGTTCTTTTTCATCCAATACTACTGGGGGGGGGGGGGACGACAAAGTTGACTTTTCTCACCATCTTCTTGACCCAGATATGCAACATTGCTTGGTTCAACATGATGTCACGGTGCAGAAACTCAGCAGGGGAAAACAATTTAATTTATTATCTTCAGGTCGTTAGCCTTCTGCTAATCTGTGGAATGGAGCCATTTGGACTTTTTCAACAAATGGAGGTTAGAAAAAAACCAAGGAATAGCACAACATCTGAGCTCACTGAGGGTAAGAGTTCATTTTTTCCCTTGAGGGAGTTTATGAATCAATATGAATCAATATTGGCTTCTGCTTATATTATTGTATACTGTCAGAAATTAGTTGTTTTCTAGCCTAGCCAATTGTAACCTTAATACTGGACTGCAAGTGTTATCTCACTGCTGTGTCTCACTTCTATTCTTGGCTTCAAAGCTAGGCATATTTTTGAAAGCTAGTAGAAGAAATTGTTACACAGGCCGCATAGATAAAGGAACCAAACTAGGGAGTTTTCCTGGCTCATAAATCCTTAAAGCATTCCCCCGAAAAACAATTTGACAAAGAGGGGGCAGCCACCCACCCTCTACACAAGGCCATAGGAATATCCCATAGATAAGGGAGACAGAGACAGGGGCTTGAACAAAAGAACGCTTTAAAGATCAGGTTGGTAACGAATCTTTGCCTCTGATTGGATAAACTGTGTGTCTATCTGCTTAAAAGGTATATAATACTCTGAGCCCCGCTTCCAGGGTGTGGCTATTCCTCACATGCATTTGTTTGTATGTTTTGGAGATAGTTTTGTCACCCAGCTTTTGCTATGGCCATCAATAAAAGGGGATACTTTTTGCAAGCCTTGTCTTCAGTCTCACTTTCTTGGGCATTTCAGTGGCTCAGGGAAACTGCTGGAACCTTACACCCTTAAGTGGGTTTGGGAAGGTCATTGTCCCATTGTCATGGGAAGGGCTCTATTGCGATCAAGGACTCCTACCATCCCTATTCCAAACAACAACCACTACTAGAGGTAGTCCTCAACCTACGATCACAATTGAGCCCAATATTTTCTACTGTTTACGATCTGGCACAAAGATGTAATCCATTCTCAGACATCGAAGTGCAGGTAAATTTGCCCAATACGGTTGGAGTGGATGTGGGAGTTGGCTTGCATTCACGGAGATCTGCAGTGAAAATAGTTGAATTCATTGCGAACCAAATCAAGACCACCGTGTTTTCAAGGATTATTGCAAATAATCAAAAGGTGTGCCTAATAATCGATGAAGTCACAACATTTTCAATGAAAGCAGTACTGATAGTTTTTATTACAGTTGAGGATCCAGAATGCCCAGCAACTGTCTTCGTTGAGCTTTTGGAATTAGAGAAACAAGATGCGGAGACCATATATTCCGCATCGATGGGAAGCTTGCATAAAGTTGGATTTACCACCGAATATCTACAGAAGAATTTAATCGCTTTCTGCTCCAATGGTGCCAACGTTATGCTTGGAAGAAAATCTGGAGTCAGCGCCAGAATAGCTCAAGACTTCCCAAACATCGTCCTCTGGCACTGCTTGAACCACCGCCTGCAACTTGTGCTGGATGATGCAATAAGAGAAGTAAAGCAGATCAACCACTTCAAGATCTTCATTGATAAAATGCATGCCACCTTCCACAAATCCTGCAAGAGCCAGAATGACCTTTTCCAAATCTCCAAACATTTGGCCATAGAAATTGTGAAGATTGGCAGAGTTTTGGGACCAAGATGGGCTGCCTGTAGTTTAAGGGCAACCATAGCTGTGTGGCGTGCTTATCCAGCACTACATCAGTATTTTCAGGGCAATGAAAGATTCCCAGGCATGGCTTCCCATTTTGAAAATCTAAATTTTTTGAAGGATTTGGCCCTCATGATCGATATCCTAAATGAGATTTCTCTTCTGTCAAATGCCTTACAGGGGAGAGAGACAAATATCATCATGGCCGAAAAGTTAGTATTGCGAACAATCAATGCTTTTGAAGTGCTTAGACAGAGAAAGGGCAGATATGAAACAGAACTTGTGGAAGTGCTAAAAACACAACCTTTCAAAAACATCAATTTAGCTCCAAATCAATGATTTGTTGCCCTTCCTCATGACAAGCTTCTGTCAAGCATCATCACCAATTTGAAGAAAAGGCTGATGGATTGCAACCATCTAAGAACAGGTAGCCTATTGCCAGCCGCAAACAAGTTACACTTTATCACATATTTGGAGCCAGATTACTGGAACATTGAAGAGGTAGTCGTTCCATGGGCTGAGGCAGAGGAAGGATTGGTTGCATTTGGAAGTATTTGTAATTATGAAATTAATTTGAACGACTACAGAGATTTTTTGGAAAATGTGCTGAAAAATCCAGACAAGTACAAAATTCCTGACAGTATCAGAAAAGCTAGAGATATTGTCAGGACAATTGCTGTTAGTTCGGCAGAGGTGGACAGGGGGTTCTAAAACATGAACCTCATATGTTCAGAGCAAAGAACACGCCTAATTGTTCCAAACATAAGTAATCTGATGGTGATAAGTGTTGTTGGCATACCTGTTGAGAGATGGGACCCAATTCCTGCAGTGAAGGTTTGGCTCAGAGTGCAACACCACACGGCTGATGATCCACGAGTAAAGACCAGGAAAGCTGAAACACAGGAATCTGGAAGCCTAAGAACCGTATGGAAATATCAACAACCAGGAAATCAATAAATCAAACAAGTACTTGAGTGTATCGCTTTCATTGTGTTATACTTATGTAAGGTGTAAGTGCAAGCAATTACTTGCTTTCTGTGTCTTTCCTTTGTGCAGGTTGTTGGAGCAAAGTGATAAGGTGGTGTGCAGAAGACCGGCAATCCAGTGAGATCCTTCCTCTGTAAGTAGCTGTCTTTATTGCTGGGTGTGCTCTGTGCTGTGTTCATCCTTGAGATAGTGAAGTGCAAGCAATTAAAGTCTTGCTTTCTGTGTCTGTCCTTTGTGCAGGTTGTTGGAACAAAGTGGTGAAGTGGTGGTGCAGAAGACACAAAAAAGGACAGTAATTTTCCTTTTCTATTATTTTGTGTGCTTGTTTCATCCTAACGCAGTGCATGCAATTAAAGTCTTGCTTTCTGTGTCTCTCCTTTGTGCAGGTTATTGGAGCAAAATGGTGAGGTGGTGGTGCAAAAGATGCAAAAAAGGACAGTAATTTTCCTTTTCTATTATTTTGTGTGCTGATTCATCCCAATGCAGTGCATGCACTGAAAGAGTTCATTTCTGTGTCTCTTCTTTGTGCAGTCCATTCATTGGAGTCAGTGATACTGAAGACTGGCAAGAACAGTCATCTTCCTTCTGTAAGTAGTTTTTTAATTTGTTTTTGTACTTATTTTAATCTTATTGTCCATTGGGGCAAAGAATTCAATGACATCGTCTTGGCCACTCCCACCCGGTCACATGGCCGGCAAGCCACTCCCATCTGGTCACATGGCTGGCAAGCCACTCCCACCAGGTCACATAGCCGGCAAGCCACTCCCACCTGGTCACATGGCCGGCAAGCCACTTCCACCCGGTCACATGGCCGGCAAGCCACTCCCACCCGGTCACATGGCTGGAAAGCCACTCCTACAAAGCAGGCCACACCCACAAAGTAGGTTCCAACATTTTTTGAAACCCACCACTGCCACCAAGGATCCAGCTTCCTCTTCAAGGGTGCCCATCCTTTATTTTCCAAGAAAAGGCAGAACATGCTTTATAGGCCTTCAAAAGATCAGCTTGTGTCAGAACAGAAATAGCTCTCAAGGAGGGGAGGGGGGAAGGGAGAGACGGGGAAAGCACATGGGGCAGGCTAGCGTGGGAACAGCTGGTGAGCAAAAGCCACATCACAGCCTGAGCAGGAAATGCTGAAATTTACTTACTCTTCCAGAAGAGCACCATTATTTTATGGGAAGCCAACCTACTAATTTTGTACACATTTCCTTCTGTTTGCATTTGTTTGGATTTTCTTCTGGCTGCTTTCCCAAATGGCACTCATGTGATCTACCAGCATCTTTCCTTAAAGCTTTTATTCCATGCTTTGCTGGTCCAGATTAAGGAACCCAAAGGATACTTCTAAAATCCTCCTCCTCCTCTTCCATTCAGCATTTTCCAGCATGTTACAGGCATGGGCTATGTCCCCACTTGCACCCAACTGTATACAAATTTTCCTGGCAACATCTGCTCTCTCCCCATTGCCTTCCTCTTGCCCAACCTCTGAGTGAAAGGTAGGCTTACGTTGTTTTTAACTGTACTGGTTTTAAAGCAGCCTGTTCATCCTGAAGCCACTATGATTCCTTTTTGCCTGAGATGAGATCAGAGGCAGGGGCCCTCGTCGACCATTCCAAGATGCTGGGCCACATCCCCTCCTGTTAGAAACACAGTTAGCTTCGTCTGCCTCTGTTCTGTTGTTCTGTTTCTCAAGATCAGGACACAGCCCTGCAATGCTGGGGATGGAGCAACACGGTGCAGTGGTGCTACTTGGCTGCACCAGCAGGATAGAAAATATTCCAGCTATCTCTTACACTTAGGCAAGAAAAACCCAAAGTACACATATAGACCTGGTGAAACCAGGCTTAATAGCAGTGACTCTGCAAGGGATCTTGTAGTCTTAGTGGACAACCAGCTAAATAAGAGCCAGCAGTGTGCAGCCACCACCAAAAAAGCCAATGCAATGTTAATTGCATTAACAGAGGGATACAATCAAGATCAAGGAAGGCACTAATAAACCCCTATAAACCCCTAGTAAGGCCACAACTAGAGTACTGTGTCCAGTTTTGGTCACCACACTATAAAAAAGATGTTGAGACTCCAGAAAGAGTGCAGAGAAGAGCAACCAATGATCAGGGGACTGGAGACTAAAACATCTGAAGAACAGTTACAGGAACTGGGCATTTCATTGGCTTTTTTGGCTGCCGCCACAGTTGGCTCAATAAAGGTCAAAGAAAAATTAGGAAAGGAAAAACAACCAAATGAGTCCTTGGGTAAGATACATTCTCAGTGCTTCCCAAGACTGGGATGAATACTTGCTCTGTTCATGGAGGCTTGAGAACAGCTCAAAATGAAATCGTGATCTGCAATGTATCGAATGCTCTCCTGCCAGTTCCAGTTTCTGAAAGGGAGGCTTTTCATGGCAAATTATTAGCAATACATTTGAAAAAGCTAATTTAAAACACAGGAACACCCATGTTAGTTAGCCAATGCAACAGTACTACCAAAACCATGTTTCAAGTCTATCCTGTGTAGCCCTCAGATTGCTGCAAGAGTAATAAGTATAATGAACAAGTCACAAGTCACTTTTTTAAAGTGTGGTTAGAACTTCAAACAATCACTAAACAAATGCTTGTAAGTTGAGGACTATTTGCATAAGGGAAAGTGTTAAGATGGTAGCTGTGATGTCCCTGAAGCTCTGCTGTTTTTTAAAAAAATATTCAACACATTTTGATTCTCTTGAGTGTATTTTGTGGTACCCAGGCTGACATGTTACACCAATTCAGCAGTAAGGAGAAGAATCCAGGCTCCCAATTAATTCTTTTCTGGAAGTTTTTTTTTTCCTATTTCAGCAGTGGCCAGAAATAGTACTGCCAACAATCCGGCTCAGAATACAGAACTAACCACCTTCTATCAAAATAATTCCACAACTGAATGAAGAGACAAGATCCAAGAGGTTTGTGCTAGAGATGTCATTTATTGCTCACAATTTTTTTTTACAATGCAAAACTTCTAACTGTGCAAAAGGAAGTGATTTGAGAGATAAAGTCAGAATAACAGAATAACAGCTGGAAGGGACCTTGGAGATTTTGTAGCCCAACCCCCTGCTCAAGCAGGAGACCCAATACTATTCCAGACAAGTGACTGCATAGGCTGAAATTTTCATCTCAAGGTTTTGCATCCAATTACACATTCTCTCCCCCCCCCCCCCCCCGCAAATCAAAATTGGAAAGCAACCAGAATGGCAGAATTAATGCAGCACTCCAGAACGATAAGTGGAAAGATTTATTTATGGAAACTTAATTTCCCTTCCTATCTGGTAATGTGTGATCTGTGGCTCAAAGGCCACTTAGTTCCCACTCCAGTTTTTGGAAGGAGATCCGTCCTCACAGTGAGATTGTTGTATGCACAAAGATGGGAAGATTCGGCACTACCCACAACGGAGGAACGGTTGGCGAAGATGATGGGATGTGCTGAGATGGCCAAATGGATTTGTTTGACCTGAGAAAAATGTGATATCTGTGTTTATAGCTGACTGGAAACTCCTTTATATGAAAAAGAAAATAAATGATTTATCATGTTGATGATGAGACAAAACAGATTCTAGAACTTAGAGAGCTGTGTTGTAAACATCAAAAAAATAGCAGCATTCAACTGTCCCAGGGAGCTGGATCTTGGGATTTTTCAAACAATGCGACCTCAGCACATGGAGGAGGCATGCTGTGAGATCTTTGGATTGGGTTCAAGATAAAAGCAATTTAATTGTATTTCTAATTTTTTGACAGCTCTGGAGCTTTTGATTATACCCTCCCAGAAGCAATTTCAGTCAGTTATACAGCTATTCCTCGCTTTATGACCACAAGTGAGCCCAAAATTTAAGTTGCTAAGAGAAACATTTGTTAAGTGAATTTTGCTCCATTTACAACTTTTCTTGCCACAGTTGTTAAGGGAAACACTGCCATTGTTAAGTTAGTTACATGTTTGTGAAGTGGCTTTCATATTGATCATACGTAAGAGTCAGTTGTCAAACATCTGAATTTTGGTCAGATTGCAGAGGATGTGCAATAGTCGTAAGTGTGAAAAATGATCCTAAGTCATTTTTTTCAGTGATGTTGCAACTTTGAAGGGTCACTAAACAAACTGCGCCATCTGCTTTCCATCAGGGTCTGTGGCAAGGACAGTCAAAGATTTCTATGGTGAAATTTGAAAATAAATTGATTCATTGATTCTGTAGGATCACTAGCATATGTTCTTGAAAATAAAGATCTGTTGGAAAAATATTGCAATTGAAAAACCAGTTTTTCTGATGCTGGCAAAAGTAATCGATATACATGTAGACCTAAATACTTAGGAGGAGGGCATTTTTTCACTGCAATTTTTGTTACCGATGCAAAAAAAAAAAAAAAAGTTAAACAGTGTTTCTTGTCCCTCCATTTAGGCTTCTTTCTAATTATCCATGTCATCCTTGGCCTGTATCCCATAAACCCAGCTCACTGATGTTCCTTCAAACTAGTTCAGACTTTTCTAGATGTCTGTCTGAACCTGCAACTGGCAGACTGCCAAGAAGAAAAGACACTGTAGAAGATGGCCAGGCTGAGCCAGAGGGAAGAGTCATCAGTGCTGAATCCCTTTGCACCCACAAGAGACCTAAGGTTCAGCCCACCGTGAATTCCTTATCTACCACCAAATTGCCTTGACCATTAGTAGTCCAGATTCTTGTAGAAAGCTTGCAATAAATCTTTATAGTCATTTGAACTGCCTGGGTCTCCTGATTTCCCTGGAGCTTGACATATAGTTTGGAACAGAGAAAAATAGGGTTGGAAAGGATCTTAGAGATCTTCTAGTCCAACTCCCGCTCAAGCATGAGACTCTAAACCATTCTAGACAAATGGCTGTCTAGTCTGATCTGGAAAACCTTCAGTGATGAGCACCCATGACTTCTGAAAGAAAGCCATCCCACTAATTAATTGTTCTGATAGGAAAGTTTTCCATAATTCTAGGTTGTGTCTCTTTTTAATGCTCTTCCACTGGTTGCTTCTTGTCCTGCTCTCAGGTGTTTTTGAGAACAGGTTGACCCCTTCTGTGCAACAGCTCCTCGGGTACTGGAAGACTGCTACAGTAGTACTTGAGGAGCTGTTGCAGAAAAGAGAGGATTGGATCTGTTCTCCAAAGCACCTGAAGGCAGGACAACAAGCAACAAGTGGAAGAGCATTGAAGAAAGATCTAATTTACCTTTGTGATCCTACACTTGGCAGATTACCAAGAGGAAAAGACACTTTTAAGAGGGAGGTTTTGTCATGGCAGCCCACCCTGCTATGGAAGGCTATAAATGCCATTCCCATCAAGTTTTCATAACCTCTTAATAATACCTGTTGTGCCTTTTACAGACGGATACGGGTGAACAAAGCTTGGGAAACGTGGCTCACCCAAACCCAGCAGGCCTCTTGCTAACAGCCTCACCATCTCAACCAGATTCTGACTCTCTTTGAAGGTGCTACCTTCCTTCAAACTTCTATTTCCTATAAATAGAATCTCAAGAGGTTCAATTCTTCATGAATAATATTGTTTTTCAAAAGTAAATAATTTTAGGGGCTCCTCCTTATATTTCATTGTCTGGGTTTTCACAACTGAATTGCTATCTTCCTCAAACATGACTATTTACAAAGAGCAGTGAGAACAATTAATCAATGGAACAGCTTAATTTCTGGACTTGTGGGTGCTCTGTTCCTGGAATTTTCAAAAATCAACTGGACAATCATTTGACAAGGATGGTATAAAGTCTTCTACCTTGAGCAAGGTTGGACTAGAAGACCTCTGAGGTCACTTCCAGCCCTATGATTCTATATGCTATGTTCTATGGTGGCTTATGTCATTCAGGTTCAGGCACCATGTGAAGAAGACAAGGGCTTGATGGTTTGAATTGCCTCTTTTACCAATTGTTTGCAGAAATTTTACTTCCAGAAAAATGTTCACATTCCCTGAATTAATTCATTGAATTCAAATGCCATATTTCACAACACACTAAGAAGGTGCCACACAGGGAACCACAAACTAATTCCCTTGCCAGGGTCCACAGCACCATCAGCCATAAAGCTGCTTACTGTATTTCAGGCTACCCAGTATTGTTCAAATCCATCACACTGTGAGAAATTACAGTCTTAATCTGATCTGGTCTGATTTTATGATAAGACATAAAATTAGTCACAATAAATATGGTTGCAATTAATATACATGTCCCAGGCTCCAGTTTGGGACCATGGAGATTACAATTTTCTGTCCAAAGTTGGTGGGTACTCTTGATGTACTTTATGAAAGACATAGCTAAAGAAATTGTGAAAATGTCTAGATGGCAGTAAAAGGTTCAGCATTCTCTATATCATTTTGCTGTATAAGTAGACATCACTCGACTTATTTGAGCCCAATATTTCTGCTGCTAAGTGAGACAGTTGTGAAGTGGGCTTTGCCACATTTTATGACCTTTCTTGCTAGTATTGTTAAGTGAATCGTTGCAGTTAAGTTAGTAACGCGGTTGTGAAGTAAATCTGGCTTTGAATTTGACATTGACTCTGCTTTATCAGAAGGTCGCAAAAGGTGATCACATGATCCCCACACATTGCAACCATTATAAATATGAGCCAATTGCCAAGCGACTGAATTTTGATCACATGACCATGGGAATGCTGCAACAATTGTAAGTGCGAAAAATGGTCAAAAGAGCTGGAGGAGACACCTGCAACAATAGAAAAAGAAAGGCAGAGAGGAGGAGAGGAAATGAGATGAAAAGGAGGGAAGGAAGAGAGAGGTGAGGAGAGGAAGATGGAAGGAAGAAGGAGAGAGGGTAGGAAGGGGAAGGAGTAGAGAGAATGTAAGGAAGAGGTAAGGGAAGAAGGAAGGGAAAGGAGACAAGGAAAGAAGAAAGTAGAGAAGGGAGGGAGGGAGGGAAAGGAAGAGAGGAGAGGAAGAGAAGGGAAGGAAGATAGAGAGGAGGAGAGGCAGATGGAAGGGAAAAGGAGAGAGAAGGAGAGAGGGTAGGAAGAGGAAGAGAGGAGGAGGGGAGAGGTAATGGAAGAAGGAAGGGAAAGGAGGAAGTAAGGAGGAGGCAGGGAGGGAGAAAAGAAAGGGAGAAGAAGGTGGTTTCAAAACAGGCGAGGGATGGTAAATAAAGCAACCCAAATGGAATATTATAATTCTATAAATGGAATGACAAATGTATAAGAACCATGAATGTAAAAAAGAATAGTAACCATGTGAATGTATACCTATAATTGTATAAAAAATAATTTTTTTTAAAAAAGTGTGTGTTTTCCGTGCTGTTGTACCTTCGAACGGTCACTATGTGAATTGTTATAAGTTGAGGACTACCTGTATCTGGGCATTATCAGGATGATTACGGTCCCAATATTGTATGCTTACTTGACAAAAGTTTGCCAAAGTGCAACTGAAGCTGGTATTCCAGAGATGTCACATTACAGCGGAAATCTCTCTGCAATGCTGGTTTGTTTACTCTGAAGCTGGCCTCTCACAAGGAGGAACAATTGAAAGGGGCCTGCCCCACCACTTACAACTGGGGCCTAGGGTAGCTCTGTGATGCTGGAAGGCCAGTGGGGAAATGTTATGCACCATAAATGATCTCAATCCTTTGGAGTATTTGTACTCCTTTATAAAGCTTTAGTAAGACCCCACCTGGAATCCTGCATCCAGTTTTCATCACCACATTAAAAAATAAATGTTGAGACTTTGGAAAAAGTGCAGAGAAGAGCAAGTAAGATGATTAAAGGCCTGGAGACAAAAACACGTGAAGAACTGTTGCAGGAATTGGGTTTTGCTGGTCTAAACAAAAGAATTAGGGGTGACATGATAACAGTAGTCCTGTATTTGAGGGGCTGCCACAAAGAAGAGGGGGTCAAATTATTCTCCAAAACACTAGAGGTCACAACAAGAAGCAATGGATGGAAACTAAGCAAGGAGAGAAGCAACCTGGAATTAAAGAGAAACTTCCTTACAGTGAGGACAACTAACCAGTGGAAAAGAAGTTGCCTTCAGAAGTTGTTGTAGCTGTTCCATGACAGGAAGCTTTTAAGAGACTGGGCAACCAAATGTCTGAGATGGTATAGGCCAGTGATGCCGAACCTTTTTCTTATGGTGTGCCAAAATTGTCCGCATGTGCCCTATTGCACGGGCACGCATGCCCACATCAATTCAATCCTCCCCACCCACCTGAGCATGCACGCACAACCCCTCCCCAGGCTCTGGAGGCTTTCCTGGGGAGGGCGAAAATGGCATCCCTCCGGCCTCCGAAAATCAGCTGGCTGGCACACATATGCACACCAGAGCTGATCGCTAGCGTGCCAAAAAAATATGGCTCTGCATGCCACGTGTGGCACACGTGCCATAGGTTCACCATCATGGGTATATACGGTCTCCTACTTGAGCAGTGGGTTGGACTAGAAGCTCTCCACCGTCCCTTCCAGCTCTATGGACGTTGGCAGACCTCAAATGGCTGTTCAGACAACGTTACGTAGTCCTGGCTGAGAGGTGTAGAGAAGACTGGGAAGTCATAAAATTTGTCAAGAAGACATAATGCCAAAACATTTCCATATCAACAAACAAATCCATAAACAATCACTCTTGTGCTAGGAGAGCAACATGGATGCATCCACTAAGTTCAGGCCATGGAATCTAAGTCAGAAGTCTGTCTGCCTCTCAGATACACAAGGAGTAATGAATGAGTCATCAAGAGCAGCCTTTCTCACCCCTGGCAATTTTAAGACACAAGGACTTCAATTCCCCAGCTTGTTGGGGAATTTGGGGAGTTGAAGTTCACACATCTTGAAGTTGCCAAGATTGAGAAAAGCTGTTGATGAGCAAAAATGCCCTCAGGAAGTGGTGGTGGGGGTTGCTAAACATCATCTGACAAGCCCCACCATTTCTGATCCACCTTAGAAAAAGTGCTAGGCGTGTCCATAGTTAATTTTTTCCCCTCCCTTAGTCTTTCTCAAATGTGTTTCCCCCCCCCCCCAAGGTAACTGTATTTTCAAAAGGCAACTGATTTTTTCCTTGAAAACATTTCACTTCTCATCCAAGAAGCTTTTTCAGTTCTGAAAAATAAAGTCCAATTGCCTTTTGAAAAGCACCTTTGGGACAACCATGACCTGGGTGATTGAGAATGAATCCCTTAGGCCAGGTGTGTCCAAACTTGGGAACTGTAAGACTTGTGGACTTCAACTCCCAGAATTCCCCAGCCAGCCATGAAGTCCACAAGTCTTAAAGTTCCCAAGTTTGGACACACCTGGCCTAAGGGATTTAAATTCTCTTCTCAGGTTCTTAAAAACCCTACATAAGAGTCACCGAGCGACATGGTCAACCCCAAGGGGATTTTGCCTCCTGATTTTGACGATCTGAGGACTCTCATGACAGCTTTAGTTGGTGTGTCTCCTGCAAATTGTAGAGAATCACATGCTCGTTTTTCAACAATTCATTTATCAGTGATATCTTGGGGGTAGGACAAAGGACTACAGGAGAACCTACCCCACTGGGAGCTCCAGCTGCCTAAGCATAGATTACAACAAGGAGATGAAGGAGGTTCACCCTTTTGCCTTGTGCAAAATTCTTGAGGTCTCTCCCAAATGGGAGTTGCAATTCCAGTACACGGCAGTCCTCAATGTATAACCATTCATTTAGCAACCTTTCAAAGTTGCAACCCTGAAATAAATGACTTAGGATCGATTTTCACACCTGTACAACCGCTGCAGCATCCTCACAATCATATAATCAGAATTCAGGCACTTGGCAACTGGCATGATTTATGACAGCTGCTTCATCCTGGGGTCACGTGATCCTCATTTGCAACTTCCCAACTGGCTTCCAACAAGCAAAGTCTAAGGGGGAAGCTGAATTCGCTTAACGATTGCGTGATTCACTTAACAACTATAGTGATTCGCCTGGCAAAACAGATCATAAGACTGTGAGCGATGGAAATTCTGGTGCCAAGAGCTGTGGTTAGAATGCAGTACTGCAGGCTAATTCTGCTGTGTGTCAGCAGTTTGATCCTGACCAGCTCAAGGTTGACTCCGCCTTCCATCCTTCCAAGGTCGGTAAAATGAGGACCCAGATTGTTGGGGGCAATAGGCTGACTCTGTAAAGTGCTTAGAGAGGGCTGTAAAAGCACTATGAAGCGGTATATAAGTGCTATTGCTAAATGCTAATTGTAGTCATAAATCAAGGACTACCCAGATTGTTGGACCTGGGAGAACTGTTGGAGTTCCACTTCTTTGGACTGCCAGTCTGGCCAGAGATTCCTCCTCTGTGCATGAATGCCCCCTGCAAGTAAGAATCCCCAGTCTATTTTCAGTACCCAGCATCTCCTGGTTTACCTCGAAAGGCCCATCTCTGCCTTATTGTGGATTGGTATCTACTTTGGTCATTAAACAAGTGAGACTTGATAACTCAATTGCTCAACAGTTAAAAGGTTTAATATGTGCCATGTCTGGAAGGGCATGTAATTGTTCCCTTATTTTCATCTCTTTTTTGTTCTCTTGTGTCTAATTATCTTTTTTCTTGTCTGCAGTTGCACCACTGTGCCCATTCAATTACATGTAATGAAGTTGGTGGTCCTAAATTGGGGGAAAATGCCCACTTTCACAAATAATTCCCAAATTATGCAGCTGCTAGGACAGAATGCTGTAATGAATGTTCTTCAAGAAACAGTTGAAGTAGGATTGCCAAATTGGATGAAAAAACTGGGTGACCACTAGGCAGAAGAAAAATATTTTAAAAAAAAACTTGCTGCCCCCTAGTGGTCATCCAGGAAAGGGATATAACTGCTGACCTCTGTGCTAGGCTAAATGTAGAAAGGAGGTATTTTGCAGTAATTGGGATAGTAAATTGTTAAAAAGCTTATAGGCTAGTTCTGGAACCATAACCCTGGTCTGAGACCCAGTTGCTGTTTCTTGTCTTTCTTTCTTTCTTTCTTTCTTTCTTTCTTTCTTCCTTCCTTCCTTCCTTCCTTCCTTCCTTCCTTCAGATTAACAGAGTTGGAAGGGGCCTTGTAGGTCATCTAGTCCAACCCCCTGCCCAATCAAGAGACCCTACCGTACACTATTTCTAACAGATGGCAGTCCAATCTCTTCTTGAAAGTCTCAAGTGATGAAGCTCCCATAGGCCATCCACCCATGAACTTGTGGGTCTTTCTGAACTTTGTTTTGAACTTTTTTCTATTGAGCTACATTCACACAACACATTAAGGCAGAAACTAGCCGATCCCCTTTTAGCCTGACACTTTGGATGAACTCATTCTGTAAGTCTGATTCAGAATATTGTGTGAAGTTAGAAACTTTGAGTTAATTGGGTAAACAATGGCAAAATTAAATCTACGTATGCTGTGAAAAAACAGAGCTATGATTATTCGGGACTTCTCCCAAAAAGTTTGAACTGAAGTTGGCTCATGAAACCCCTGTAAGAAAACCACCAAGCTCAGAGAACACAAAGAACCCCACAACAACCCTCCTCAAGAGCTGCTTGATGGGGAACTGGAGGACAGAGGTTATGGCCAGATATTCTAGGCAGGACGCAGGAGAAAGTCCTCAGTACAGAAGATAGGCTGTGTTGAACATCTGGCAGAAAGGGAAGAATGGAACATTCTTTGGCTGGACTTCATGGAGAAACTGCTCCACATTTTTTCTTTGCGTTTGAAGAAATTGCCCCTTTTCTGCTTTGATTGGCAGTTTTGCAATTCTGTGCAGTCCTCTACTTTGTTTTATTGATGAAACTTGTCAAATCATAGCTTCTCCTTAAAACTGAATCGCTAAAGAAATAATTACACCTCATTCCATGGGCACTTCAACCTGGCTCTTTCCCATCCTGCCTGTGGAACATAATGCCAGTCTTTCTCTTATCTCCATAACCTAAAACATTAGCTAGGCAGCTGAAGCAGAAGCTTTGCAAAGATTCTGAACATTTAAAAAATAAACTAACTTATATAGTGTAGGAAGTTAAAACCCACCCCTCTCCCAGAAAAATGAAATATCCTAGAAAATATTGAAAAGGCAAAATATTTCCCTGGATGTGAAAAGGAAGAAACATGTTTTAAAGACAGAATAGCTCCCTGCAGCTTCCTGCCCCCACCCACTTTGTCAATGGGCCATTAAGAAGGCCAAGCCAGTCCCTTTATATAATAAAGAGTTCTCTTCTTCAGCTCCAGGGGGATGGGATGAAGGCATGATAATACTGGCCCTTTACCCAACTCACCACATGGCATCTGAGAATTCAACCAAACCTGGATTCAAAACACAGCCTAGAGAGTTGCTCCTGCATGGCCCCATGGGAGTCTGACAACCAATCAGAATATAAGCTCAAGATCAAAGGCCAGAGAGGGCATAAAACCAGGGACTCAGTATCTCAGCCTCCCTTCTCTTTTTCTCCACCAACATTGAAGCATGTGATCACCTTTTCTGTTCAGGACTCAAGCCATGTGGTCCTGTCCACCATTAAATCATCTTTCCAAGCAGCCTCCGTGTCTCTAGCTTTTTCCCCACTTGGAGCCGAACCCAGAAGAACCTTTCTTTCAACAATAGGAAGGGTTGATTTTTAAACCCACCTCTTAAATCTTAGCCAAGGAGCTTCCTCTGGACCTCCAGACTCTAGCAACGTAGATACACTGCAGGCAACAGTTTGCACAGTGAAGTCATTTCTTACTACAGTGGAGTAAAGTTTTCAAGGCTTTTATGGTTTCATTAGGAGCCTTAACAAAACAGTAAAAAGCAAAGCAAGCACCTTTCCGCTTAGCTGGGCAACCCTTAAAATCAGGATGTTGATATAAGCAGAGCTTAATTGCCGATGAGTCATTCCTGGCTTGTATAAACTCAGCAATTTTCTTCTAATTATTAACCCCTGCTACAGGCCTGGGCAGGAACAGGCTGGGGGTGGCATTGCTCCTAGCAAAACTGTCTGCATCCTTCTTAAAATAAAGGTGTTTTGGGGGCAGGCAAGCTCATTGAAAGAATTGGGAACAAGGGTGATTTGGCAGGGCAGGAATGATTGAGTTCCTTTTGGCTTACTCCACGGCATAACAAGGTACTGAAATAATTTTAAAAGCATTGTTTTGAGTACAGATAGTCTTTGGCTTACAACAGTTCATTTAGTGACCATTCAAAGTTACAATGGCACTGAAAAAATGGCACTGACTTACGACCAATTTTTCACACTACGACCATTGCAGCATCCCCATGGATTTACATAGGGATGCTTGGCAACTGGTTCATACTTATGACGGCTCTAATGTCCCTGGGTCACGTGATCCCCTTTTGCGAACTTCTGACAAGCAAAGTCAATGGGGAAGCCAGATTCACTTAACAACCAGGTTACTAAGTTAACAACCGCAGGGATTCACTTAAGAAATGCAGCAAGGAAAGTTATCAAATGGGACAAAACACACGTAACAAATTTCTCAGTAACATAAATGTTGGGCTCAATTGTGGTTCTAAGTTGAGAACTACTTGTAGATATCTAGATGCCTTGCGGAAATCCTTGACGTGAGTTAGAAAAATCTAACAAAGTTGCAGCCTGCAAACCCCAAGGTTGTGTCCTTATTCCTTCTGTGTGACTGTGGAGAGAAGAACAATTGAGCACAGAGCTCAGCAACCGTGAGGGAAAAAGAAAGCGAGCAGAGACCTGGGGAGATCGAGAGAATGTTTGGGGTCTCCTGACAAAAGATGTCCGTGGTGGGTGTGACTGGTCGCCCACCATCCATCAGTCCCAAAGGGAGGCTGCTCTCTCCCCACCCCACTGCCAAGTGGCTTCCTCTCATCCCAAGCTCAGCCTTCCAGTCAAAGGGCTTCCCCCCAAAGCCCAGCCAAGAGCCACCCACCATTTTCATTGTCTACCAACGTGACTGATGGAGTCAAAGTGGAACTCAGACACATTCTTGTCATTGGCAGCATCACTAAAGGCTGGTGCTTTGCTTTGCAGTATAGGTAGTCCTCGATTTACAACTATTTGTTGAATGATTGTTGGAAGTTACAACAGCCGTGAGAAAAGTGACTTGCGGCTTGTTCTTGAAGCTATGACTCTTGTACCATTCCACAGTCACATGAACAAGATTCGAGTACTTGGCAATCGCCTGACAATGGTTCAGCATCCTGCAGTCACATGATCAGGATTTGCAACCTTCCCAGCCAGCTCTCAACAAACAAAATCAATGGGAGCAGCAGAATTCAGTTAATGACCACAGTGGTGAAGATGATGGTTACTAATCCCGTTAGAGACCAGACAGTGAATTGATTTCTACTCCACAATCTGCAGTCTTATCTGTGGAGATTCTTGGTCATCCAGGTCATGGTTGTCCCAAAGTTTCTTTTCCAAAAAGCAACTGGACTTTCTTTGTTTTTCCTGAAAGATGTTTGGATTTATATTCCCTGTAGTCTTCTGGTCATTAGCACACTAGGTTTATCTGTGCCCTCAGCCACCTGTATAGTGCAAATGGGTATAGAAGTGGCCTCAAGGACTCTGAGTGTTAACAATCAGGTGACTACAAGGAATTTAAATCCTTCCATTCTCCACCATTCAGTCCAAACTGAAGAAGCTTCTTGGATGAGAAGCAAAACGTCTTCAAGGAAAAACCAAGGAAGTCCAGTTGTCTTTTGAAGAAACAACTTTGGGACAATCTGCAATCTTGTTTCTTTAACCAAGGTTCTTGCACGACTCTCAAAACATGACCTTATACATGACATATGCCAGAAACTGGCTCCTCCATATTTGTAAGATTATCCTATACAGTAGCTCTGGGTTGGGCTGAGCAGTTACTCTACAATACAGAAGTGTGGATAACAGAAATGTGCATAGAGCTGATTTGGCAGTCAGACCTGGCAGTTGCCCACGAGTCTGCTTCCATGTCTCCATTGGTGAAAAACTCTGAACCAGCCACAATGGGTTTCATGCCATGTAAAATGAGAAACATTAGGTCAAACGTGGAGAACTTTTCCTCGTACAGGTAGTCCTCAGGTATGGCCACAAGTGAGTCCAAAGTTTTTGTTGCTAAGCAAGACATTTGTTAGGTAGGTTTTGTCCTATTTTATGACTTTTCTTGCCACCGTAGTCACTGTTAAGTGAATGATTGCAGTTCTTAAGTTAATGACATGGTTGTTAAGTGAACCATTGACTTTGCTTGTCAGAAGATTACAAAAGGGATCACGTGATTCCAGAGCACTGCAACAATCACAGGTCAGTTGCCAAGCATCAAATTTTCCATCCCTTTGAGCATGGGGGTTCTGCAATAGTCGCAAGTATGAAAAAACGGTCATGTCACTTTTTTCAGTGCCATTGCAACTTTGAACAGTTGCTAAATGGACTGTTTTAAGTCAAGGACTTTCCTGTATGTTTCCAGGAAAGCAAACTCCATACTGCAGCCCCAGAGATTTTCCAGTCCTGCCTCTCTGCTCCTTCTGAATCTTAGACCCCCATTTCTATAACTAGAAAGAAAGCAGCCACAATCTGTTTCTACTTGATGGCAGGGGATGACTCTACTTGTGGAAACGCCATCTCAGACCTCTTGACACTTCTAATCCTGTTGCTTTTGAACCAGGGCTGATTCAGAATGAGAGCAGATCAATGGTTTGATGGGCTCAATTGATCTGGTGATGTTCTCTGTCTCCAGCAATGGCAATGGCGGGGACGATGATCTCTCTGAAGTTACTAACTCAGGCACACTTCCAAATGGCATCTCTTGCTAGTCTGTATCCAATAACTGAAACTCAGCATGGCTGAATGGGTCCTCCGTCAAGCTCTCCCCAACCATTCTACTTCATCTCTCTTGTTTCTACAGGGTGCCATTGCTGATCCAGTGCCTCAGTTTCCCAACTTTCTTTTTAAAACAAGCCAGTTCCCTGGCAACTAGAATCCATTTCCCCATTACTCTTGGTTCATTCACTGTTTCAGACATATTATCTTATTTAAATATTCCTAAAGAAAGAATATATGTCTTCGGTCTAAGGACATCAGGTTGGGGAAATCTGTTTAGAATAATGGCTCAATTGTTGCTGTCCTACTGTGTAGCTACCACACAGTAGTGGCTCTTGGCCCAGGATCCAGAGGTTACACTCATACTTAACAAAATAACAGAACTGGAAGAGAAGACCTTGGAGATCTTGTAGTCCAACCCCTTGCTCAAGCAGGAGACCCTATGCCACGTCTGGCAAGTGTTTCTTGAAAACCTCCTGCGATGGAGCACCCACAATTTCTGAAGGCAACTTGTTCCACTGATTACCGTATTTTTTGGAGTATAAGATGCACCAAGATTTTGAAGAGGCAAATTTTAAAAAAGGTTTTTGCACTCTGCAGACCTCCCCAAAAGGCCCGTTTTTTTGTCAAAAGAAGGGCATGCATAGCCTTTAGGAGGCTTGTAGAGTTTTTCGCTCCTTTTTGCCCTCCCCAGTGCTGAGGAGCACTCTACAAGCCTCCTAAAGGCTATGCACAACCATTTTTGCAAAGGGGGTGGGGTTTCGGGAGGCCAAAAATGCTGTATTCAGTGTATAAGACACACCCAGATTTTCACCCTCTTTTTTGGGGGGAAAAGGTGCATCTTATACTCCGATAAATGTGGTAACTCTTCTAATTGTCAGAAAATTTCTCCTTACTTCCAGGCTGCTTCTCTCCTTGATTAGTTTCCATCCATTGGTTCTTGTCTTGCCTTCAGGTGCTTTGGAGAATAGGTTGAGCCCCTCTTCTTTGTGGAAGCCCCTCAGATATTGGCTGTAATGGTTTACTCAATAGAAGGCTGGTGGTCTTGTCTCCGCTACAATTAGCTTCTATCATCAAAGGTCAAGCAAAGTTTGGGAGCATAGGGGATCCAAAGTGAGAAAGGGCTGAACATTACTCACTTAGGACTGAGGCTACACTTCATGCCCATAATCCAGTACAGAAAAACATACATCAGTTCTGATACAGGCAATAGCACTTAGACTTATATACCGCTTCACAGTGCTGTCCAGCCCTCTCTAAGCGGTTTACAGAGTCAGCCTCTTGTCCCCAACCATCTGGGTTCTCATTTCACTGACCCTGAAAAGGATGGAACTTATGAACACAATTGGGACTGGAAAATTCATTGTTAAATGATATGGTTGTTAAGTGAGACATCATATGACCACACCAAGTTTTATGGCTTCTTTCATCACAATTGTTAAATGAATTGCCACAGTCATTAAGTGAGACATCAGGGAATTGCGATTGGCCTCCCCAGTGATTTTGCTTATGGGAAGCCCCCTGGGAAGGTGGCAAATGGTGTCCAGATGACCCAGATGCTGGAGCCACAGTTGCCAAGCAGCAGACTCACAACCCTGTGGCTGTGGGGATGGTCGTTAGTGCAAGACTGATCTTAAGCCGCTTTTTTCAATGCTGACATAACTTCAAAGAGTCACTAAACAAACAGTCATAAATTGAGGACTACCTACACTTTTCACAGGCTCAAACCCAATTAACTCCCTGGTGAATTTCATTCATTCCATGTATGAATAACGAAACTCCAGATCATGTATAACATTTATGAGGTCAACTGTAATGAGAAACAAGTCATTTATTTCAAGTGTTTGGATGGCCACAGATAAACTATGGATTAGTCCTCTGAAATAATCAATTGTGAAATAAGGGAAAGAATTGGGTTGTTTTCTCTTCTACCCTTCAAAAGTTGTGCTGGTTGTTGCTATGGTGGAACAGGAAGGAAGGAAGGGAGGGAAGGAGGTTGGTTGGTTGGTTGGTTGGTTGGTTGGTTGGTTGGTTTTCCTCTTCTTCTCTTAAAAGGTTCTGCTGGTTGTTGCTATGGTGGAACAGGAAGGTCCTCCTCTACAGTAGGAGCTGATTGTCCAACAGAGAGACCACCAACCATCTCTCTTCTTGTCCTGCCAGTTTCCTAACTGTGTTTAAGGCATTTATATGTGCAGTTATTTTTTTTCCTTTAAAGGCCATACATAAACATACATTTGGCACCTAAACATTAGAGAAAACAGTTGTCTGACATATGGGGAAAGAATTAAGATGATGACTGAAGCCAAATGGGAGTGAACAGGTAGAGGTATTCCCGTTTGTCTCCTGCAGTTGAAGAAGCTGTAATTAATCCTGAGAATGAAGGCTTTCCTTTGGATTGGGGTCTCCAAACTTGGTAACTTTGAGTCTTGTGGATTTTGATTCCCAGAATTCCCCAGCCAGCATATGGCCAGGTTTGGAGACCCCTGGTCTAGTGAAAGGGCTTAACTCCCCAAATTCCCAGCCCTCCTAGTCTCATTTCTGAAAAGGGCTTCTTTCACCCCCAAAACAGTTGGCGAGGTGACCATCACTAGGCCCACATGGCTATTCTTGGCCTGCTGTGGCCCAGCCCGAACGGTCCCTTGGCAATTCATCAGAGCACGGTGGCAGTTTTGCCTTTGGAAGACAAGGCTTGCTTGAGCCTCCTCTTCAGTTCTTGCATGTTGGGCGATTTGGGCCGGATGAGATGGAGGCCCCTCCGCTTCTCCCCGTTGCAATTCCCAATGATCCGGCTCAGCTCTTGGCACAGCTGCTGAAAGGCCCCGTGAACCCCTTCGCAGTTCTCCCGCGCAGAGACCTCTGAGTACGGGCAGCCCAGCTCATTGGCAAGCTGGTGGCCCTCCTTTGTGGACACCTGCCTGGCTCGGAGCAGGTCCCCCTTGTTGGCCATCAGCAGCAAAGGGATGTTGGCGTTGGGGTGAATCTTCCGGATGTGCTGGTGCAACGGGCGGATGACGCGGTAGCTCTCATAGTCCGTGATGGAGTAGACGAAGACGAAGCCGTCGGCCCAATAAATGGAGCGGTTGATCTGCTCCTGGCAACAGATGGCGTCATTCTCGTCCTGTCATTGAAAAACGGGAGGAAAGAGCTAAGTGCCAGTGGACAAAAGATCAAAACGAGAATCATACATTGAGCTTGGCCAGAGGCCATGAAAGGAATCAATGGCTGAGTCACTATAGGTAGTCCCTGACTTACAACTCTTCGTTTAGTCACTCTACAAAGTTACGACGGCACCAAAAAATGTGACTTAGGACCATTTTTCACACGATCATTACAGTATCCCTGTGGTCACCTGATCAAAATTCAGACATTTGTCGACGGACTCGTATTTATGACACCTGCCGCAGGTCCTGGGCTCATGGGACCAGCTTTTGCGACCTTCTGACAAGCAAAGTCAACGGGGAAGCCAGATTCACTTTAACAACTGCAGGGATTCACTTAACAAATGTGGCAAGAAAGGTTGTAAAATAGGGCAAAACTCACTTCATAAACGTCTCACTTAACAACTGAAATTTGGGGTTCAGTTGTGGTTGAGGGCTACCTGTATAACCCAGTCATCCACAAACTACGGTTGACAACCACAACTCACAGAACAAACCTAGCCCAGATGAAACAGATCAGTGTGTAGAGTAACACTGCAGATGGACCCAGCACAAGTCTCTTTCCTCTGACAGATGCGAGAATCTATGTGCTGGGAGGTTATCATAGCTCCATGAAGTTCAGACTATGCTTTGGCTGCATTTGACCTGACTTTTTGTTTTATTTCTGAACTTTGTAAACTTACAGTTGATGGCAGCCCCTAAAGCCCCGTTTCTCAACCTTGGCAACTTTAAAGTGTGTGGTTGCTACATCTGTAGTGAGGAGGTTAAATCAATGGTGACAGGAAGCATCTCCGTGTCTGGAAGCTCAAACAGGACATGATGAACTTGATCAATGAGCCCCAAGGTTAGCAGGCCAGGGCTGTCTCCCAATCCAAACCCTTTGTGTAATTCCGCCAATTCATAGATTGGAAGGGACCTTGGAGGTCTTCTAGTCCAACCCCAAGGCAGGAAACCTTATTTCATCCCAGCCAAATGGCTTTCCGGTCTTTTCTTGAAAATCTCCAGCGATGGAGCTCCCACAACTCTTGGAAGCAGGCTGCTCCATTCATGAATTGTTCTCACTATCAGGGAATGTCTTCTTCCTTCTAGACGGGATCTCTCTTGAACGATCTCCCAGCCGTTCCTTCTTGCCCTGCCCCCTGGTGCTTTGGAGAATGAAACAATCCCCGCTTTATTGTGGCAGCCTCTCGTGTACTGGGAGACAATGACCACGTCCCACCTGATGGGTCTCTTGGATAGGCTAGCCCAGGGGTCCCCAACCTTGGCAACTCCAAGCAAAGCTGGCTGAGGAATTCTGGGAGTTGAAGTCCACCAGTTGCCAAGGTTGGAGATCCCTGGGCTAGACATACCTAGTTCCCTTAACTGGTTAGCCTCCAGCCCCCTCGTCATCTATGCTGCTCTGCAGGTAGTCCTCAACTTACAAGTACAATTGAGCCCCTAATTTCTACTGCTAAGTAAGACATTTGTTCATTCTTTCTCTTTGACCATGTAGGCATTTCTACCTTGATTACTTTTGTGTTTTGTTCTTTTTCTTTTATTTCTTTTAAAAGTTTAAAAAAAAGGGGGGGGGGATAGAACTGCTGCTGAGCAGGCTCTGGTTTCATTATTTATTCCTGACAAACCGTGGCTGAAACTGGGTTTGTCTGGGATGTGCAACCACCTGCTTACCAAACACTTGCCTGGAAATTATTGTTTTGAACAAAGCTAAAAACAGCCTGACAGGTGAGGCTCAGCTTCCCTACCAAGGTCTCCTTTACAAAAGGGCAAGATGCCCATTTGCTTGATCCATAAATGGCTCTAACTCTTCATGATCAAGAAAGATGCACAAGGCAGAGGCTCACCAGCTCATCCCACCCTGGTCTGCCTCTTTTCCCCTCCTGAAATTAGCCATTATGTCAATATCGCTGCTACAGAAAAATTAACCTTGGGACTGAGCCAATTACAATGATGGAATTGGGTGGACTAAAAAATTTGGGATGTAGATCAACAAATAAATAAACCTTTCATTGCATGACTACAAGCCAGGTTCACATACAGCACCAAGCCCTAACCAGGATCCTTCCTTTTTTTTTTCCTTCTTCCCCTCTTTCCTTCCTTCTTTCCTTGTTTCCCCAACTGGGACGCACTGTCCGGATTTCAGGGCTGACCACAGGATGTGCTCAGAAAATTCAAATGATGGTCATATTGCTCTGCCCATCTTTAGGTGCATCACAGAGAGCTTTAACTCCACCTCTGTGGCCACTACAGGTGGTCCTTGATGTATGACCACAATTAAGCCCAGAATTTATGTGGCTAAGTGAGACATTTGTTAAGTAGGTCCGGGTCTTGTCCCATTTTACAACCTTTCTTGCCACAGTTGTTAAGAGAATCACTGCAGTTGGACTTCCGGTGGGCGGGGCCTGACACAGGGTTGTTATCTCCAACAGCTCTGGAATCTTGGCGTCATTAATCTGTCTAAACAGCAATCTATCAAGCTGTTTAGCAGTTTATCTATCCTCCCTTCGGGCTTAGAAGAGAGAGATGAGCAGCTATGCATCGGAAGTTTTCCAACTAGCTCTTTCAGCATAAACGCTGGGAGGAGAATGGGAAAGCACCGGCGGTAGCATGGCAGCTCCGTGCCAGGATTTATTCTGCCTTTTGTTGCAGAACGAAGGTTTTCACTCATCCTCAGCACAATGATTTATTATGGACCTCAAGCCGAGCTGAACCAATACTTGTGAACTTAATTGTATGTATAAATCCTTAGCTCCATTGTAAAGAATTCCTTCTGCTGATTACTTGCTGAAAGCTCTATAAAAATGGCGCCGAGCTGTGTAGGAGGGGCGTGCATCGGGTAGAGCTTTTGCAAAGCCTAAATGTGATTTACTATCAAGAAGAGATTTATTATCAAAACAAACAGCAATTGCTGTATAATTGGACTGCCTGGACTTTTTAATTGACTAAAGAAGATTAAGTTTGAGATGGCTTCTAAGCAAAAATCCCCCCCTCCCCCCACATCGAAAAGTGCCAGAATTTCACCACAATCATCACTCCCTTCTACATCTGCAGGTGACCCCCTGACAAGGGAAAATCTGCAGAAGGAATTAATCGATGCGTTAAAAAATCATGCTGTTACAATGGAAATAAAATTTAAGGAAGAGATAGCTGCTTCTAACAAACAGATGTCTGAAAAACTTATGACATGTAACCAAATGATTAGAGGGGACTTGGTGACGGCTCTGAATTTAATAGTTGGTTATGTACAGGCCCTTGAAGAAAAGTTAGAAGAACTTAGTGACGCTAATACGAACTTGGCAACGAAATTGGAGGCGGTCCAGCAAAAGGTTAGCGATGCAGACAATGAAATCATAATGCTACAGTATAGGCAAATGGAATTGGCTTTAAGGATAAGGGGCCTCCCTGAAAATACACAAGAGAACCTGAAACAGACTCTCTCTGAAGCCTTCGACCTGATGGCGGGAAGGTCAGGAGGGAATCTTGACTGGCAAATCAAAAAGGTTTATCGCGTTAATTCCTTGCTGGCAAAACAAAACCAATTACCAAGAGATATAGTGGTCTACTTCGCCACTAGGGATGTGAGAAATACGATATTACAGGAATCCTACAAAAATAAGCTTCAAATCCAGGGTCGGGAGGTGACTGTCTTGAAGGAGATACCACCTAAAATGTTGAGATCTAGGAAAGACTATGCCTTTCTAGTGGAAGAGCTCAAAAATCGCCAGATACAGTTTAGATGGGACGCACCAACCGGCATCGCATTCAGCTATCTTGGAAAAAGACATCGCCTCAATTCAGTATGGAAAGCTCAAGATTTCTACACTAACGTACTGAAGGGCAGACAACCCTCTTCTTCTAGATCTAGACAAAGAGAACAAGAAGGATATGATGGAAAGCAAGGCACTCAAGTTTTAACAAGGGGGGATCAACTTGTTCTTTCAGAGGTACAAGAAGCTAAAGAACAAAGACAAGACCGCGTGGTTACCAAACGAATGGAACAGGAATTAAGAAAGCAACATACACACGCCACCGTTCAGGAGCATACAGGTGTTACATCAGAAACAGTGGGAGGAGCTAGGCCAAAGGTTAAATATCTAGAGATTCAGATGGCTATTAAAAAGTTTCAGGGGGCTAATGATGGTAACTAAATCTCTGATATGGAATGTTAAGCGAATGGATTAATTTAGCAGAAAATGGAGTGCTCAGTATTGAAGGGTTTGATCTGGTATATGGCTGCTTGTTTGCTGTATAATAAAGAGGTAGTTGAGAACTTTAAAGGTCATGTTCTGGGGAATGCCTTGCTAAGGGTTGGGAAAAATATTAATATTAATTACATGGTAGATTTATAAAAAGTTTAAGGTATTCTGGACAAAAATATGATGGATTATGTAAAATGCTCTCTCTCTCTCAAAAAAAAAACCCCACCTATTCTCTGTTATGTATAATCACTGACTGGTACAGCAGTAGAAATTAACCTGACTTTGCATTTGATAACTGCAGCTAGATTGTTGGTGGCGCAATACTGGAAGAAGGAAGATTTGTTTACTATCTAGAAATGGATATTGAATATCACAAACTTAGCAGAGATGGCTAAAATAGTTGCATATCTCAAGGATAATTCAAATGAGAGCTATAAACGAGATTGGGAAAAATGGATTGACTATATTCAAAATAAATATGGGTCTAGGAAATTTCAGATAGTTTATGACTAAGATCAGAAACGATACAAATTGTTTATAGTTAGCCTAGCAAGGAGGAGCTAAGATCAATTCAAAGATGTTATTAACTTTCTACATTTTCTCTTAAGTATATCTTAAACTGTTTTTGTTAAAGATTTATACCTTGTATTGGTTCTGGGAAGTCAGGGTGGGGGAAGGTTGGGGGGGGGTTGGGGGGAGGGTGGGAGGGAGTGGAGTTTACTAAGTTGGAGGAGGATGTTGGATGATTGTACACGTATACTGCTATTTTTTCTTTTTTATGTATATTGAAATGGAATTATAAATACCATCAACACAAAAGGGATTTTGCTTAGATGCTGAAACACACTAAGTGAATTAGAGGAGGAGTGGGAAGTAGAGGAGAGAAGAAAGATAGGAAGAGAGGGATAGGAGAGAGGGGGAAGGGGGAAGATGAGGTGTATAAGGAGGAGTGGTAAGGGGAGAGAGTAGAAGGAGAAAGGAAGGGGAAGTATAATAGTATGGAAGCGGAAATACACTAATGAGAGGAAGACTGGGAAGCAGAAGGGAGAAGAAAGGTGGGAAGAGAGGGATAGGAGAGAGGGTAAGGGGGGAAGATGAGGAGGATGAGGATAAGGAGAAGTGGAATGTAGAGAGAGGAGAAGGAGAAAGGAAGGGGAAGTGGACTAGGAAAGGAAGATGGAGGAAGGTAGGAAGTAAGAGAGAGGTAGAAGAAAGAGGTGTATGGAGAGTAGAAGAGCTAATAAGGGGTGTTAATCTTTTTGGGGCGTTGAGGACAAGAGGAACTGATGTAATCATTATTTAATACTATATGATACTGGCTATGTATAGTATACATGTGATTGTATGTTATGAAAATGGAAATAAAAATATGCGAACAAAAAGAGAATCACTGCAGTTGTTAAGTTAGCAACCTGGTTGTTAAGTGAATCAATGGCTTCCCCATTCACTTTGCTTCTCAGAAGGTTGCAAAAGGGGATCACATAATAGAATAAAATAGAATTCTTTATTGTCCGAGTGGGACTGGACACACAAGGAATTTGCCTTTGGTGCAGATGCTCTCAGTGTACATAAAGAAAAAATATTCATCAAGAATCATAAGATACAACACTTAGTGATAGTCATCCCCCCACAAAGAGGAATCTGGGTGCGTCCTATACACTGAATATAGTATTTTTGGCCTCCCAAAACCCCACCCCATGCTTCCCATTTTTCACAAAAATGGACACACAGAGGGTTTGGGAGGCCTGCAAAGTACTCCCGGGGACTAGGGAGGGCAAAAATGAGCGAAAAACAGACCAGTTTTTAGCAAAAGTGGGTGTGTTTTTGCCCTCCCCAGCCCTCAGGAACACTCTGCAGGCCTCCCAAACTATCTGCATGCTCTGTTTTTCACAAAAAAATAGGACATGCAGAGGGTTTAGGAGGCCTGCATAGTGCTCCTGGGGGTTGGGGAGGGCAAAAACTTTTTTAAAAAATCTACCTCTTCAAAATCCTGGCGCATCTTATACTCTGGTGCATCTTATAGTCCGAAAAATACGGTAGTTGTTTAGCAGAGTGATGGCATTAGGGAAAAAACTGCCCTTGTGCCTAGTTGTTCTGGTGTGCAGTGCCCTATAGCGTCGTTTTGAGGGTAGAAGTTGAAACAATTTATGTCCAGGATGTGAGGGGTCTGTAGATATTTTCACAGCCCTGGGTAACTGCATCTGTCATAAATATGAGTCAGTTGCCAAGCGTCTGACTTTTGATCACATGACCATGGGAATTTTGCAATGGCTGTAAGTGTGAAAAACGGTCATATCTCACTTTTTTCAGTGCTGTTGTAATTTCGGTCACTAAAATGAACTGTTGTAAGTTGAGGACTACCTGTATTTTGGCCACATCCTGTGGACACTTTGGCTGCCCTGGTTAAGAGATCAAATGCTATTTGGAATTACTCTTTATACCTCCAGAGAAACAAACGGCGTATCCTGGACTTGTAAGGAAATCTGTTCTCCGTCAATGGTGAATTTTCTGGAGTATAAAGCACCTGCAGAGAAAGAAAGAAAAGTGGGAAGATAATTAATATATATATCAGAAACAGCATCTATTCATTTGACTTTCCTTCAATTTTGCCCCAAACAGGAAGAGTCCCCTCACTTTTCTTGCTTCTAAGACAAGAATGTTGAGTTTAATGCATTCATATGAGTACAGGTAAGGCCTTGACTTACAACCACAACCGGCCCAAAATTTACATTGCTAAGCAAGACAGTTGAGATTTGCTCCATTTTATGACCTTTCTCGACACATTTGTTAAGTGAATCACTGCAATTGTTAAAGTGGCTTCCCCACTGACTTTGCTTGTCAGAAAGTTGCAAAAGGGGATCACGTGATTCCAGGACACTGCAACCGTCATAAATATGAGACAGTTGCCGAGTTCCCGAATTTTGATCACATGACCACAGAGATGCAATGGTCATAAGTCACTTTTTCTGCGCTATTGTAATTTTGGTCACTAAATGAATGGTTGTAAGTAATGGTTATACCACCAGTGATAGTAATTTCCCCTTTCCTTTCCTCTTCCTTCCTTTCCCTTCTCCTTCCCTTCTTCTTCCTTCCTTTCCCTCTTCCTCCCCTCCCTGATAGTTCCCTCTTAAACCCAATCTGAATCTACTTCCAGGGAATTTTAATCCCGGGGAAAAATGATACAAAAACATATAGACTTTAAACCAGAAATCTTTTTATTGGAAATTATACTGGAAACATACAACAGAGAATTGAATTATTTGACTGTAAATGTGTTAATGGTAGCTAGAATTGTATTTGCTAAAAATTGGAAAAATGAGAAAATACCAATGCAGGAGGAAGTTATTTACAAAATAATGGAATGTGCAGAAATGAGTAAATTGACATTTGAAATTAGAGAACAAGAAGATAAACAATTCTGTAAGACATGGATTTATTTTATCAATGGTTAGATAAAAAAACATGGAAATGAAAGATACTAAAGAATGCTACCAATACAAAAATAATAGAATGATATTGAATATAATATAAAGATATATTATTATTAGATAGATTGAAGATGATGTAATGAATTGTTATAATATAAACGATCCCAATATTTTGTATAGTTCATTGAAAGTGAAGGAATAAATAGTGATAGTCAAATAAATAAGGTACAATGATAATAAGCTATATAAATATATTGGATTTGTGTCAGCCTCCGCTTTGCCTCCGCTTTGCTATTGCTTCGGCTGCCATTGAAACGGGGAGGGGGGCATGGTATTTGGGAGGGGAATCATTGTTGTGCTGGAGGAAGTTTCTAGACTTTGAGCTGACCACCTTACTGCGCATGTGGAGGAGGAGTGTTTCCCGCCAAGGCCAACGATCCAGCATTCCATCCTGGTGATGCCTTTCGACGTTATCTCACACCTGACATTTGGGAGAATTATGATTGGACTGTGCATGGGATGCCAAGGGGAGGGGAATGTTCTATTCAATATATTATTCGCTTTCGCGCCTAATTAACTGGATTTAGCTTAGCTTCGCATCTATTCATTTATAATTAGTAAAAGTACACTTGATTTCAACAAATGGAGTCCTGTGGTTTTCTTTCCTGATTATTGAATGAAGAAAAGCTGACAATTTGATAATATGTGAATTCATATAAATTGAAAGTGATGACTATGGGAAGGATGCACAAAACCCTTGTAACCAATCGACACACAGTATGTGACAAAAGATGGTTTAATGCTTTATGTCTTGTTTGTTTATGTTTGTCTAAAAATAAAAATTTTCTAAAAAAAAAATTATTTTTAACTTCAACCTATTCCCATCACACTAAAGGCAGCCTGATGGGCAGCCCAAGAGAGCCAAAGATCATTTATCAAGCAAAAAGAGCCAAGACTCTGATGGCTGCTTGGCTCATTTATCATCATGGAAGATTTTAAGGATGAGCCTGCAAAAGTTTTCACTGGGCTCCTCCTCCTGTTGCTAACAATAAAACACACAAAAGCAGAGGGGGGAGGGGTAGTTGAATGATTACATTTCAGAAAGTGAAACCAGCCAAAAGATGTTTAGAGACTGTTAGATGCTGTTATGAAATATTAAATAAGCCAGAGTGTAGACTTTTACCCAACGGCATTAAAAGTCAGTTTCCAGTCTGGTTCAGTGATCCGCCTGCAGGAATATTATAACAGGCTGTGCGTTTATCCTGCCCATTGGCTCTTTGCACTCTGCTCCATCCTCTAAGAACAAAGCATGGCTGGTTAGGGAATTCTGGGAATTGAAGG
The DNA here is from genome assembly GCF_009769535.1 of Thamnophis elegans. NCBI lineage: Eukaryota > Metazoa > Chordata > Lepidosauria > Squamata > Natricidae > Thamnophis > Thamnophis elegans. The sequence continues at coordinate 34,605,298 of NC_045552.1, forward strand.
CTGAGAAACACTGATCTAAACTGAAATCATTAAAAGCTAGTCGAAGTCTTTGCAAAACTGGCTTGTGCAAACTGCCTCTATTGTGGTTTGTTGAAAAACCTCTGCTCAGCTGGGTAGCCAGGAATGGGAACAAATGCACCGAAATGTTTATAGGGAGCCAATGGAGCCGAGTTTCCATTGTGTCACAAGGCCAGGCCAGAAATACTCACCATAAAGAGCACCGCACAAGAGCCTCTGTGGGTAGAACACACTGCCAGCCAAAAGTGCAGCTCGGCTAACAAACATCAAAAGGTCACAATCAGAGATTTTGAGATCCCATCTGGCAGCTCCTTTTCCACCCTGGGAAGTAATCCACCTGGTCCCAGTGATTTGAATTTATAGAGTGTGGATGTAAGATGTCCTCAACTTACAACCATTTTCATTTAGTAACTGTTCAAAGTTACAACGGCACTTGTGACTTACAACTATTGCAAGATGTCCTACGGTCACATGATCAAAATTCAGATCTTTGGCAACTGGCTCATATTTATGACAGTTGCAGTGTCCCAGGATCATGTGATAATTTTTTTTGAGATCTTCTGACAAGCAAAGTAAATTGGGAAGCCAGATTCACTTAACAACCTTGTGACTAACTTATCAACTGTAGTGATTTGCTTAACAATGTGGCAAGAGGGATGTAAAATGGGGCAAAACTCACTTAGCAACTGTCTTGCTGAGCAACAGAAAGTTTGGGCTCGCTTGTGGTCATAACCTGAAGACTAGCTAAAAGTGTTCTATCCACCCTATGCCAGCTGGGGGATTCTGGGAGTTGAAGTCCATGCCTCTGAAAGTTACCAGGATTGAGAATCTAGATTGTTCTAGAACAGGCCTGGGCATTTAATGGATATCAGCCCTGTGGCTGTCCCTGCCCAGCCGTGTGAGGCCACTCGGAAATTAGAGAATAAATGTAAATAAGGGTATGCTATGCATGAAAAACAATTGCCTTGCTTTTATTCTAAAGGGGACTGCTGGCCTTTTTTCCATTTATGTATGTATGTGTGTCCATGTCTACACACCTTCGCATCTTCACAGTTATATTGGTTCAGCCTCCCACCACAGTCTCAGTTTCTCCTGTGGCCCCTTTTAATGCCATTGGGAAAATGAATTGCCCACCCCTGTTTTTAGGGGTGAGCTGAGAAAGATTCTTTTTTGGGGACGTTGTTGGCTGCACACAAGCCGGAATCATCTGACGGGACAGTACAGGTAGTCCTCAACTTACAACCACAATTGAAGCCAAACTTTCTGTTGCTAAGCGAGACAGTTGTGACTTTTTCCCCATTTTACCCCCTTTCCTACCACCATGTTAAGTGATTTGCTTGCAGTTGTTAAGTTAGTGACACAGTTGTTAAGTGAATCTGGCTTCCCCTGCTTGTCAGGTGGTCGCAAAAGGGAATCACGTGATCCTATGACAATGTAACCGTCATAAATATGAACCAGTTGCCAAGCATCTGGATTTTGATCATGGGATCATGGGGATGCTGCAAAGGTCATATGGGTGAAAAACGGTCATAATCACTTTTTCAGTGGTGTTGTAACTTTGAACGGTCACTCAGTGAACTGTTGTAAGTCAAGGACTACCCGTGGATCTAGGGCTCCGCCAGCCTTTCTAGACCAGAGGCCGTGTCATCATATCAGCAAATGGCTCCCATGATCAGATGTCAATTGGTCTGAGAATGCATCATTTTGCATCCCTCCAGTCCCTCTTCCTGCCAACGAAAACCCCTGTCAGCCCCAGGAGACGCCTGCACCCTCCGTGGCTGCTGGGAGCAGAAGCCTCACCAGGCACCAGGAGCTCAGGCAGCCCTGAAACAAACAGGTTCCGGGGCAGGCGGGTTGAAAAGGCCTCCAGGGCAGAATTCTTCTGCATCAAGCCAATCTAAAAGTAGTCCTTGACTTACAACCACAATTAGACCAGGACTTCTGTCGCTAAGCAAGGCGGATCTTAAGTGAACCGTGCCTGATTTTACAACCTTTTTTGCCACGAATCCCTGCAGCGGTTAAGTGAATCATGCAATTAAGCAAATCCAACTTCCCTCCGCCTCTCCTTGTCGGAAGCCAGCTGGGAAGGTCACAAAGGGCCGAGGTGGCACAGTGGTTAAATGCAGCACTGTAGCAGTGGTGGGTTTCTGCCGGTTCGCACCAGATCGGGAGAACCGGATGATGAAAGGGACCCGGAAGTAACTTCCGGAACGCCTGCCCTGTCCCTGTCCGGAACGCCTGCCCTGGCCCTGTCGCCCTCCACGCTCACCCCCGCTCGCTGGAGAGGTCCAACAGCACAATTCACCAGACAGCAGAGGCAAGCTCAGGAGTTTTCTACTGGATTCGTCTCTGTCCTGCCTTCTCCGATCTCCCTAATTTCTGCCCTTAATCCTCCAGTTGTCTATTTTTGGGAGGTTTTCCCCTCTCTTCCCCCCCACTTTCATAGGAGTTCCAAAAAATGTTGCCACATGGCTTGGGGTGGTGGTGGTCATGTGACTGAGTGCATGAGTGATGTCAAGTTGGCCATACCTGTCCCGTCACATGACTGCCAAGCCATGCCCACAAAATAGGCCACACCCACAGAATAGGTTCTAAAAAAAATTGAAACCCACCACTGCACTGCAGGCTACTTCAGCTGACTGTAGTTCTGCAGTTCGGCTGTTCAAATCTCACCGGCTCAGGGTTGACTCAGCCTTCCATCCTTCCGAGGTGGGTAAAATGAGGACCCGGATTGTTGTTGGGGGCAATATGCTGACTCTGTAAACCGCTTAGAGAGGGCTGAAAGCCCTATGAAGCGGTATATAAGTCTAACTGCTATTGCTATAAAGGGCCACCAGCTGATCCCAAGGAGGCTACCATGAATACACGCCTGTGGCCAAGCGCCTGGACCTTGACCCTGTGACAACAGGGATGCTGGGAGGACCAGTCGCCAGTCGCTTTTTTCAGTACCCCCGTAAACATCACGTGGTCTAAACAAACGGTTATAAGGGGATGTTAGAATTTATGAGCACAATCGAGCCCCAAATTTTTATTGCTAAGCGAAACATTCACTAAGTGCATTTTGTCCCATTTTATGACCTTCAGTGCCATAGGTGTTAAGTGAATCACTGCAGTTGTTCAGTTAGTGGTAGTTGTTAAGTGAATCTGGCTGCCTCCATTGCCTTTGCTTGCCAGAAGGTCCTGGGACCCCGTGACCCAGGGATACGGCAACCGTCATAAATAGGACTCAGTTGCCAAGCATCTCGGCATCTTGTGACCATGGCCTCACTACAGTGGCCCTAAGGGTGAAGAATGGTTTATATATCAGTGCCGTTGCAACTGTGGAATAGTCATTAAATGAACGTCCATTTCATATGCGTATTTCAACCCACTGAATGGAGGTGAAAGCATAGGATGAAGAAGAGTTAAGGGAATGAGGCCTTTCTAGCTCAACAAAGGGAAGGGGTAGGGATGAGGTAATAACTGTTTCCCAGTCCTTGAGGGACTGCCGTGGAGGAGAGGGTCCTCCAAAGCACCTGAGGGCAGGACAAGATCATTCAAGGGAGATCCAGCTTAGAACCAAGGAGAAATTCCCTGACAGTGAGAACAGTTAACCAGCGAAACGGTTTCCCCCTGGAAGGGCTGGGTGCTCCATCACTGGAGGTTTTCGAAAAAAATGCTTGATGGGATGGTATAAGTCCTCCTGGCTAGACCAGGGATTGGACTAGAAGGCCTCTGAGGTCCCTTTCAGCCTTATGATTCTATGAGATGTGAAGGGACCCTAAAGCCAGTGTTCTCAGGGGGTCTCCCTTCTTCTAAGACAGAAGGCTCTCGAGGCAAAGGGGGGGGGGTGTCTCCTGGAGACTCATAGGAACTGGATGGTTCCAAAGGGCCTTGGCTACATTTGAGTTCCTGAATGCCAGGAATGTTATTTTCATTGTAATTTTGTAACTCTTAACTATATGTTGGTGCTCTTTCATTATCTATTATTGGAGGGCTCTTGCTCCCTTTTTGCCTGCTAAATGGCTTAGGGCTAACTTTAAGGTTAGGGTTATCAGTTGTTGGTTGACAGTTACCACTGCAAATTTATGTCCTCACACCATAATCACAACAAGGATATCAAACAAGGGATTTGTCAGCCTCTGCTTTGCTGTTGCTTCGGCTGCCATGAAACGGGGAGGGAGGGCATGGTATTTGGGAGGGGTTACTCATTGTGCTGGAGGAAGGTTCTGGAGTTCACCGGTTGATCGGACTACGCATGCGTGGGAGTTTCCCGCCAGGACTAACGGCACCGACATTCCATCTTCGTGATGCCTTTTGAAGTTATCTTGCACCTGACACTTGGGAGAATTATGATTGGACTGTAACTGTGATGCCAAGGGGTGGGGAATGGGCTATTCTATATATCAATCGCTTTCGCACCTAAATATTCAGATTTCGCTTCGCTATGCCTTTAATCATTTTTAATTAGTAAAAGTACACTTGATTTCCACACATGGAGTCTCGTGGTCTTTCTTTCCTAATTATTTAATGGAGAGGTGCTGACAGTAAGCGAAATCTCACTAACACCCCACCAGGAGAATACAATCTTCCATGGGGGGTGAAACTACAAGGAGAAACGGAGACAATGTCTTTGCACACAAGCGATGAAGAAATTGAAAAGGAGACTGCTGATCCGTCATTACCTGAGAGGATGGCTGAGCTGGAAATAGCGGGCCCTGCGATCCCCCCCCGTTGGTCCTTGTCCGTGGGACAAAAGGAGTTACCAGAAGAAAACATCAGGAGAGGCCGCTTGAAGCGGGGGCCGAACGAAGGCCCCGAGAAAGAGTTCAGCCGGAGGACTTGGAACAGAGGTACTCTAGGCAAAGATTCGGGGAGGGTGAAGAGGCCGAGGGGGAATGGGAGCAAGCTAACCCAGAGACAGCTTCACCCCCCCCCAGCCAGGGGGGCTGCCAGAGCAGGGGTTTTCCCCCCCCAGAAGACGCAGAATGGCTAAAGTCCCTCCCTTAACTGTAAGGTATGACGGAAATCCCAAGAAGCTGGGCCTCTTCATTATGCAAGTTTATAACTTTATGGAAATTTATGGGCCCGATTTAGAATCGGATGCCATGAAAGTTCGTATGGTGTTACTTTTTTTCCCCCCCTTTATTTGTATGCCGCCCTTTTCCCTGGGGGGACTCAGGGCGGCTCACAGTTCAAAAAGGGGGGGGGGAGGACAAACAATTTTCCAACATGAAGACAATACAACATATTAAAAAGAAAGCACAACAGTCACACAATTCGGGTGGGGTTAGAATCTTAACCCCAGGCCAGCCGGGACAGCCAGATCTTTAAAGCGGCGCGGAAGGACTGGAGGGTGGTGAGGGTCCGAATCTCCACGGGGAGTTCGTTCCTTGCTTTGGAGGAGGAAGCTGCTGACTGGATGATGGGTCTGCACCAAAGCAATTCCCCCCTCCTGAGGAATTTTGACGCTTTTATGACTGCGTTCAAGAGACGATTTGATGACCCCCTAACTGAGAAACGGGGAAAACTGAAATTTATGACCCTCACACAGGGAGATAGGCCTGTGACTCAGTACATTCAGGAGTTTCAACACCTTTGTAATTATATGAGAGGATGGTCTGAAGAAGCCCTTTTGGATAAGTTTGCTTTGGGCTTGAATGAGGACATTTATCAACAATGTGTTAATCGCCACCTTCCTAAGCGCGTTACTGCTTGGTATGAAAATGTGGCAGATATTGAGCTTGATTTAATTAGACTCCAACGTGCAAAAGAGGAGAGAGAAAAAGAGAGAGAAAGAGCAGCAAGATCTCCCCCCCCCCCAACACACAAGCCCCATTTCCGAGTAAGGAGCGAAGGAAAAGGAGGCCCCACAGGGAAAGTCAAGCCGTTCACATGCTATGGATTGATTATATACAAAGCAAATACGGGACTAGGAAATTCCAGATAGCTTATGCTTAAAATTAGTAATAACGTAAATTGTTAAAAATTTGGGTAACAGCAAGAAGCTGAGTTCAATGTAGAGATATTTTAGACTGTGATTGTCAAAAGTTATACCATGTATGGGCTCTGGGAAGTCGGGGGGAGGGAAGGGAGGCGGGGATCTAGGGGGAGGGGGGGAGGGGGGAAATATAATATGTGTTAAATTTTAAAGCATGATTGCACTTGTATACTGTGGTTTTTATGCCTCGGTTGCACAGTAAACATGTGATTGTATAGAATGAAATGGAAATAAAAAAGATTTGTACCAAGCCGTTCACATGCTTTCGTTGCGGAAGGGGAGGCCACCGCGCTCCGGAGTGCCATGCTAAGCTACCCGCGACCCCCCCACCCCCTGCCAAGAGGGAAGGGAAATCAAACAAGGCCCCGGACAAAAAGAAAAAGGAAGCTGCTTTCGCTGCGGATGTCACCCCCCCGCGTTTCAGACAGGACATGGAGGGAGAAGCTGACGCCTCTACCAGCTCCTCTGATGATTCTGATGATGATGCCTCGCCTCGCTGGGTGAGTTCAAACAAAGGCCCCATGCTGATCCCAATAGAGTTAAAGATTCCGCTCAATGGGGTGTCAGAACACCTTCCCACCCTCCTTGACTCAGGCTGTTCCCGCTGTATGATCAACCCTGCTATGGTGGAGAAACTGGGCCTCAAGTTAAAAACTTTGAAAACCCCTATTGTCTTTTGTCAGATAGATGGGTCCATAGCAGGGGGTGGCCCAGCCCATTTCTATACTGAACCTCTAGAGATGAAAATGGGCTCCCACACCGAATTGATCTCTTTTATTTATTTATTTATTTTTTAATAAATGTTTTTTAATTTTAGTTTAAAACAAGTACACATCTTTCTTTACATCTGTAGAAAATGTATCAATCAATTACAGGTAAGTTTTGGTACATCTCCTCCACAGTCAACCAATATAACTCATATTAACTAAAACATTATTATATATCCATTTTCATTTAACTGTAATTATTATTTAGAAATATTGATGAAAGAAATAATCTTGAACAATCCCTGCCCACACCGGTGGGAGAGGAAAAAATCAAAAAAAAGAAAAAAAAAAGAAAGGACAGATAAAAAATAAAAAATAAAATAAAAAATAAAAAATAAAAATAATATAAAAATAGACAAAAACGACAAGAGACAAGGCAGGAAAACAAAACAAAACAAAACACAGGTGTCTATCATGAGAAAAAAAAGAAGTATATCAACTGGTTACAACATGCTTTGGTGCTTCTCTTCCATTAACTCATATTAATTCAAATATCTTAACTCGAATATTTACCATATCAACATCATTATACCTCCAGTTTTAATTACCTATGGTTATTTAAACATCCTTCATCCTTAGCTATGCATTACATAATTAATCCATAACACATGCTGACAATTCATTTACTTATTTGTAAAATCCTCTATTATCATCAAGTCCTCATATCCTATTTTAGCTGGACATCCATAATATTTAATTATATCATATATCATAACATTTTCCCAGTGTTGATTAACATTTAATTGTATGTATTTTATTTAGTTTTTTAATAGTGATAATTATTGTAGTTAATACTCTTTATGTATAATCTTCCAATTGTTAGTTGTCATATCAACTCCACATTATATACATTACTATCAATATCAATTATTATTCAACTATATCTGTTACAAGAAAAAGCAATTAGGTTTAACTAGTTTTCAATTGTATTCTTCAATCTATCAGCCAGTTCCAAATTATATATATTACTATCCATATCAGTCATTATTCAGCTATATCTATTACACATTAAGGTAATCAGATTTAGCTAGATTTTAAATTACGTTCTTCCATCTATCAGCCAGTGTCTCTCCAATAGCAAGATCTTCTCCAGCCAATTGCCACGCGTTGGATAAATTTACCAAATGTTTTCATAAGCAAATCCAGACAAAGATATTTTGGCACCTTTGGACTCTGAATGTCAGTGATGAAATAATAATGTTGTCCTAGGCTTGCAAAATTTTCCAAATTAACTTTAATTCTCAAGGGTGGATTTTCCATTCCTCCTGCACTCTGTCTTTTTAAATGAGTCTTCTTTATAACTCCCCCCTTCCTTTCTTCCTCTGAGATAAACCAGACACCATTTCTCACATTTTCCGTTTGTATTTCAGGAGCATTTAAACATTCAACGATCTCAGTTTTTGCTTCATATTTTAAAATCAGATGATCCAATTTTCTTTCCAGTCTTTGATAAGAATCAAAGAGTCCTCTGCATGCGGAAAAAAGTATCTGAAATGAAATCTTAGAGGTATTTTGGGACGCCATGATGTGTCGCAGTTAAAAATGGCAAGCTCTTTTTTTTTTTCCACAGACTTCTTAGTTTCTTACAGGCTGTGCAATCTTATCTGATCGTAAACAAAGCGAAGTAATAAAGTAATAAAAGTGTCGAATCGTGACGGACTAATTAGTAGAAAATAAATTTTACGATCCACTTAGGGAGATTCAGAGGGGGGAGGATGTTGAGGAGTTTCTTGAAGCATTTAAGAAGTAAAGTAACCACCAGCCATAAATCCATTAAAAAAGCCAATTCGCCGCTAAGTTTGTAGTTTGTAGTTTATTTATTTATTTATAGGCCGCCCTTTTCCCTGAGGGGACTCAGGGCGGCTTACAATCAAAAAAGGAAGGGGAGTGTAGGACAATACAAAAAAAGAAATGTGCACAAAGTAAATTAGACAATAAAACTCAACATTCACTCAGCATTCGGGAGGGGCGAAATAAGATTATCCCCAGGCCTGACGGGTTAGCCAGTTCTTGAGGGCTGTACGGAAGGCCTGGACGGTGGTGAGGGTACGAATCTCCACGGGGAGATTGTTCCATAGTGTCGGAGCCGCAACAGAGAAGGCTCTCCTCCGAGTAGTCGCCAGTCGGCACTGACTGGCGGATGGAATACGGAGGAGGCCAACTCTATGCGATCGGATGGGACGCAGGGAGGTAATTGGCAGAAGGCGGTCTCTCAAATAGCCAGATCCACTACCATGGAGCGCTTTATAGGTGGTGAGTAAGACCTTGAAGTGCACCCGGGGACCAACAGGTAGCCAATGCAGCTCACGGAGGATCGGTGTTATGTGGGCGAACCGTGGTGCGCCCACGATCACTCGCGCGGCCGCATTCTGGACTAGCTGAAGTCTTCGGATGCTCTTCAAGGGCAGCCCCATGTAGAGCACATTACAGTATTCCAGCCTAGAGATCACAAGGGCTCGAGTGACTGTTGTGAGGGCCTCCCGATTCAGGTAGGGCCGCAACTGGCGCACCAGGCGAACCTGGGCAAATGCCCCCCTGGTCACAGCTGAGAGATGGTGGTCAAAAGTTAGCTGTGAATCCAGGAGGACTCCCAAGTTGCGGGCCCTTTCTGAGGGGTTTAAATTTTGTCCCCCCAGCCTGAGTGATGGTATGGTGGTCAAATTTTTGGGAGGGAAACACAACAGCCACTCGGTCTTGTCTGGGTTGAGTATCAGCTTGTTCGCTCTCATCCAGTCTTTAACGGCTTCCAGTCCCCGGTTCATCACGTCCACCGCTTCATTGAGTTGGCACGGGGCGGACAGATACAACTGTGTATCGTCCGCATATTGGTGATATTTTATCCCGTGCCTTCGGATGATCTCGCCCAGCGGTTTCATGTAAATGTTAAATAGTAGGGGGGATAGGACCGACCCCTGCGGCACCCCATAGGTTAGGGGCCTCAGGGACGATCTCTGCCCCCCCACTAACACCGACTGCGACCTGTCCGAGAGATAGGAGGAGAACCACTGCAAGACAGTGCCGCCCACCCCTATCTCCCGCAGTCGTCGCAGAAGGATACCATGGTCGATGGTATCGAAAGCCGCTGAGAGGTCCAGGAGAACTAGGATGGAAGCATGGCCTCCATCCCTAGCTCTCCAGAGATCATCAGTCAATGCGACCAAAGCGGTTTCTGTGCTGTAACCGGGTCTGAAGCCAGACTGGAAGTTTTCCTGTTCTTTGGTTTCAGTTATCTTAAGTTTTTAACGCGAACAGTCTCTCTTGGATAATAAAATCAGCTTACCAGATGACATCACTTCTACCATTCTTAGGGGCAACCTGCAGTTTCAGTTAGCACGCAGCTAATCCAAAAAGGAATTGGCACGAGGAGTTAATACCCCCCCCCCAGAGACTTGCGGGTGTCTCTGAGGTCCTGGGTCTCTCCTCACCTTCACTGTCGTCTACAGGACAGCTAGAGTTCAAAGAACCCGTCCAAAAATCCTTCGGTATAGAGGAATTTCAGGAGTAGCCTGAAACTCCATCTTCTCACTGCTAAGCCCCGCCTTCTTCATTGATTGATCTCTTTTATTGTGGCTCCCGGAATGGACAGGCCCCTCATTTTAGGCCTCCTTTGGCTTCGAAAATGGAACCCTCGCATAAATTGGAGGGAGGGATGGTTACGCATTCGCATGAGCACACCTCCTGAGGGGAAGGGCGTTTCCCCGGAGCCTGTTAGCTGCAGTTCTGCTTTGGCCGCCAGAGGGCAGGAGAGGATTGAAGGAGAGGAAAAGATTCCAAAAGTGTATTGGGACCTGAGAGGAGTTTTTAGTGAGGAATCTTCAGATAAACTTCCGCCCCACAGGCCTACTGATTGCTCCATCGACATTTTGCCCGGGGTCAAGCTTCCAAAGCCCCAAATATATTCCATGTCCCCTAGGGAGATGGAGGAAATGAGAAAATTCATTGATAAAAATTTAGAACGGGGTTTCATTGAGCCAGCACGCCCGAAAGTAGCTGCCCCTGTGTTATTCAGAGAGAAGAAAGATGGCTCCCTGAGGCTATATGTTAACTTCAAAAATCTGAATGGGATCTTGGCCCAAAATCTCTACCCATTGCCGTTAATAAAGGACATGTTAGCCCAATTGGGGAAGGGCCGTATTTTCACTAAACTGGACCTCAGAGAAGTGTACTATAGAGTCCGCATAAAGGAGGGGGATGAGTGGAAGACTGCTTTCAACTGCCCCCTCGGCTGTTTCCAGTTCCGGGTGATGCCTTTTGGCCTGCAGGGGGCGCCTGCAGTTTTCATGCAATTAATTAATGAGATCTTGCATGACCACCTTTACAAGGGTGTTATCGTATATTTGGACGATATCCTTATCTATACTCAGACTTATGACGAACACGTCGCTTTGGTCCGCACTGTCTTGAAAAAACTCAGGGCCGCTGAACTGTATGCCAAGTTGTCCAAGTGTGAATTTCACCAGGCGAAGATTGACTACCTAGGGTATCGTATCTCCCCCGCTGGGATTGAGATGGACCCTGGGAAAGTAAAGGTGGTCACTGAGTGGGAGGCGCCCCGAACACGCAGGCAATTGCAAACTTTTTTGGGTTTTGCTAATTTCTACCATCAGTTCATTCCTTCTTTTGCCAAAATTGCGTTTCCTATCACTAATTTGTTGAAGTCCAAAGGTGGGCCTAAACCTAAGCCTAGCAAACCACTAGATTGGACCATGGAGTGTCAAGCTGCTTTCGAGAAGTTGAAGTGCCTCATTGCTGCGGAACCGGTTCTGAAGCATCCCGACATGGACAAGCCTTTCGTCGTCCAAGCCGATGCCAGTGACGTCGCTGTTGGGGCCATCTTGCTACAAGCCAACGACCAAGGTACTTTGCAACCTTGCGCTTACACCTCCCGCAAGCTCACAAACACTGAAAGACGTTGGGCCGTTTGGGAGAAGAAGGCATTTGCAGTGCGATGGGCCCTGGCCACGTGGCGCCATTTTCTAGAGGGCGCTAAACACCCTTTTGAGGTGTGGACTGACCACAAAAAATTGGAGGCTTTGAGGACCCCACGCCGCCTATCCCCTAAACAGATGCGCTGGGCCCAACATTTCAACCGTTTCAACTTCACACTCAAGTACATCCCTGGGGGGAAAAATTTCATGGCTGATGCTTTGTCTAGACTCCCTCAATACAACTGCTCTAAACTGAGTATTGTTCAGCCTGTCGTTCCCACGTCCAGCCTCGCGGCTCCAGTGGTCACTCGCCAGCAGGCACGCTCGAAACTGGAGGTGCCTCAAGATTTTCTTTCTGACCTCAAACGGGCCCTTCCCCAGGATGACTGGTTCCAGCAGCATCAGGATGAGTGCACGATGAGGGACGATTTACCGTGGATCAGAGCCAAGCTTTACGTCCCCGCCTCTCTTCGTCCTACAACGAGCTCACGATTCTAAGTTGGCGGGTCACTTTGGCTTCATAAAAACGTTACACCTGGTGAAGAGACAATTTTGGTGGCCCTCTTTGAAAAAGGACATTGAACTGTATGTTGCCAGTTGTCCGGTCTGTGCAGCCGCTAAACGGCCACCTGGAAAACCACAGGGCCTGCTTCAATCTGTGGCCCGCCCTGTCGCCCCTTGGAAGGAAATTTCGATGGACTTCATTGTCAAGCTTCCTGAGAGCCAGGAGCACACCGTCATTTGGGTGGTTACGGACTTATTTTCAAAACAAGTTCATTTTGTTCCATGCCACAAGATTCCTTCGGCTAAGGCACTCGCTAAACTCTTCATTTCCCACATTTACCATTTGCATGGGGTGCCTGATCGCATTATTTCCGATAGGGGTGTCCAGTTCACTTCGGCTTTCTGGAAGGAATTTCTTAAATGCATTGGCTCCGCCCAGGGGCTAAGCTCCACCCACCATCCTCAGACTAATGGGGCTTGTGAGAGGACTAATTCTGTTTTAGAACAATATTTGCGTTGTTTCATCAATTATCAGCAAGATGACTGGGTAGACTTGCTACCGCACGCTGAGGTGGCCTACAATAATTCTGTACATAGCAGCACTGGTTTCACCCCTTTTCGTGTTGTTTTTGGTCAGGATTTTGTTCCTATTCCTGAGCTGCCTGGTGACCAACCGCAAGTTTCTTCCGTCGCTGAGTGGAGCGAACGCCTGAGCCATGTTTGGCCTTTGACTCTTGCTACTTTGGATGCTGCGCATCGTGCTCATAAAAAACAAGCTGATAAGAAGCGTGCGCAACCTTATCAGTACAGGGAGGGTGACCTGGTTTACTTGTCCACCAAATTCCTTCAAACCTCACAGAAGTCGAGGAAATTGGGGCCTAAGTATGTTGGTCCATTTCCCATCATCAAAATCATCAATCCTGTTTCCGTTCACTTGCAACTGCCCAAGCATCTTCACCGTGTTCATCCCGTGTTCCATGTTAACCTCATTAAGCCTGTTCGTGTTTCTACTTTACGTCCGCCTGTCAACCCTCCACCTGCTCCCCTGTTGGTTGACGGTGAACAACACTTTGAAGTTCGTGAAATACTGGACTCTTGCCGGCGGCGTAATCGGGTCCAGTACTTAGTGGCTTGGAAGCATTTTCCTCCCTCTCATACGGAATGGGTTGACAAATCCCATGTTCGTGCCCCCCGGCTGCTTCGACAGTTTTATTCTGCTTATCCTGACAAGCCTTGATTTTTTTTCTTCCCCCCCCCCTCTTCTCTCTTCTGTGTTTTGTTGTTCGTCTGTTTGTTTGTGTTTTCTCGTTTTCCAGACCTGACCACCTTTTTCCGGGGGATGGCCGGATGTCAGCCTCTGCTTTGCTGTTGCTTCGGCTGCTATGAAACGGGGAGGGAGGGCATGGTATTTGGGAGGGGTTACTCATTGTGCTGGAAGAAGGTTCTGGAGTTCACCAGTTGATCGGACTACGCATGTGTGAGAGTTTCCCGCCAGGACTAACGGCACCAACATTCCATCTTCGTGATGCCTTTTGAAGTTATCTTGCACTTGACACTTGGGAGAATTATGATTGGACTGTAACTGTGATGCCAAGGGGTGGGGAATGGGCTATTCTATATATCAATCGCTTTCGCGCCTAAATATTCAGATTTCGCTTCGCTATGCCTTTAATCATTTTTAATTAGTAAAAGTACACTTGATTTCCACACATTGAGTCTCGTGGTCTTTCTTTCCTAATTATTTAATGGAGAGGTGCTGACAGGATGACAATCAGGACAGATAAAATCTTTTGGGACATGGAATTTCAACCCTATTTGGCAGGCAAAAAAAGAAACAAGATTGTACTGAAGTGTAATTGATATTATTGCATTGGCTGCAGCTCTCGCTTTTGTAAAATGCTGAGACAAATTCCTTTGTCTAAAGCAGTTAATAAATTCATTTAAAACAATAAGCAGTTTCTCCAATTTGCAGATCTATCCATTTCATTGCTTCCTTATTTCCATGGAATTGATCTGTCAAACTTGCATTCTACTAGCAATTTTCCTTACTCCACACGGTGTTTGCAAACCAGTACATTGGGTTTTTTTTTTTACATTGTTCTCATGAATGAATGCAGATGATTGGGAAGAAGTGTTTTGCAGCTCAGACAAACACAGTGTGTCTTTCACACTTACTTTAAGGCAACAGTTCTCAACCGTGGCAACTTTAAGGCCATGCTGGCTAGGGAATTCTGGGAGTTGAAGTCTCTGTATCTTAAAGTTGGTAAGGTTGAGAACCATTGCCTTAAAGTACATGTGAAAGCAGAGTCATCTTTTTAAAGGTTTACACTGAAGCCTGAACCAGGAGAAGGCCTCTTCCAGCTACGGCAGAGGCACACTGTGTTTGTGTGAGCTGCAAAACACTTCTTCCCAATCATCCCTGAGTGGTGCAGGGATTTTCCAACCATGAGCAGTTTTATGGATCTTTGGTCTTATGTTCTTATTTGCAAGCATTCCCAAGCAATTCCTTTACTCTTTGCAAAGCTTGATATTCCATTGCAAGAGGACCAAGAATGTACAGACTGGATTTGAGGCAATTCAGATGACAAAAGCCCCCTTCCTCCCTTAAAACCCAGAGCTCCCCTCACTTTTTTCAGAGCACTAGAAACCAACAGAAGGCTGTCTTTGAAGCTGCTTTTTTGAACGCCCTGGCAGCTCCATTCTTTGGCAAAAGAGAAAAGAAGAGAACAGAGATGGCCTCTGTTTGTTCAAGGGCTGCATGGCAGGATCCTTTGATCCTTTCTTTCTTTTTAATTAAAACTGTGTCGGGGAAAGTCATCGCTCAGTTCCCTCTCAATGGAGACAAGGCTGGCTTAAAAAACCCCAGCCCCTTCTCCTTTGGAGGGCACAGACTGCAAATCACAAGGCTTTGATTTATGACCGTCATTGCTAGAAGCGAAATTTGAAAAGTGGGATGATCTGAAAATGAGACATTTCTGAATCCTAAAAACAGGACTTCCCCCCCCACTCCTCTGGACTGGCTCCATTCTCTTTCCGGACACCGGGAACCCATCCATCCACTCGCCCTTCCAGGCTCTGGAGCCAGACAGACCCAGCCCACATTTGCTTCCATCAAACCCCACAAGGCAGCCGCCAGACGTACCCGTGTTGGCTTCATAGTCTCCAATGAACCTCTTGGTGAGAAACCGCACGACAAGGGCTGCAAAACAACAGAAAAGACGGGGATATTTAGTGGACCCAGAAATTGCCACAGCGGGAAAAAAGAGGGGCAGTTAAACGTGCCTCTTCTGTCTCATTATCCCATGAATGTCATTATTAATGTGAGGGATGGGGGTTGGAAAGTCCTCTTGCTGGCTGACTCAGTAGATCATCCCACCATTTCACAAAGGCAGAGGTTAAGATGCTTGTTCTTAAACCAGGGATACTTAGATGTGCCCCACGGGGGGCTCCTGGAAACAGCGAAGGACTGGCGCATGATGAGCAACTCGCGAGCTCCGTTTTTAGCCATGATGGCCTCTTGCAGCCCTCTGAAAATGGAGCTGGGGGGGGAAATGGAGCTCACAAGGGCCGTGTGTGGCCCACTGAGCTTTATTTTCGCTGGCCAAAGGCTACAGAAGGCTGTTGTGGCCAAAAATGGAGCTCGTGAGGGCCGTGCACACACCCACCTCAAGCTCTGTTTTTGCTGGCAGACGGGTGCAGGAGGCCGTCACAGCTGAAAATGAAGGTCGGAAGCAAATTTCACTGGCAGAGTACTTGAGCCATCACAGGCACTTACAAAACGAGTGATGTAGAGCGGGCCACGCCCACCCTGACCATGTCCCCCCCCCCCAGCCACCCAAAATCAAACACAACCCTGAAGTGGCCCTCAATGAAATTGAGTTTTACACCCCTGTCTTAAACCATCCATGGCTTATTTGAAAAGAAAAATTTAATCACTTAGCACTCCTATATCAATCAGGAGCCAGCCTTGCAGGGAACTTGTCAAAGTGGGTCAAAAAACATCAAGATGGCGGCTTCTGGTTTGGGCGGGGCCTGACGGGGTTGTTGTTTTTAACAGCTTTGGATTCTTGGCTGCGTTAAACTGTCTGAACAGTATCCATCAACTGTTTGGCAGTTTGATTACCTCTTCTCCGGGCCAAGGAGAAGAAGGCGAGCTAGCTATGTTTGGGCAGCGCTCCAATTAATCCCCCCAAAACACAAATCTGAGGATGGGAAGTGGGAGCTGCCCGGCAGGATAGTGATTTCTCCGCGTCAAGGACCTCTTCTGCCTTTTTTGCAGAACGAAGGCACACGCCCACCCTCAGCTCAAAGACTGATTTATTACTGATTTCAAAGCGGGCAGAACTAATACTGGTGAACTTCTAATCATACGTATATATCTTTAACTCCATTTTTTTAAAGAATTCCTTCTGACAATTTACTTGCTAGAAATACACAGAAAATGGAACCGAACACCTCTGTAGGAGGGGTCAGGCTCTGATGACATTTCTACGGAGCTCAGAACATTTAAAGATCATTAAAACAGAAGTGATTTATTACCAAACTAAATAGTAATTGCAGGATAAGCGGCTTGCCTGGATTTACTAATTGGGTGGAGAAGATTAAATTTGGAAAGGTTTCTAAGCAGGAAAATTCCCCCCCTTAACACGTCTAAAAGCGCTGGAAATTTGCCTGCTCCTGGAACTAAATTACAATCACTACTCCCCCCCTACTCCTGCAGGGGAGCCTTTGACCCGAAATTTTTTTCCAAAAAGAATTAGCCGAGGCTTTAAAAAATCATGCAGCTGTGCTGGAAATTAAAATAAAGGAAGAGATATCTGCTGCTCATAAAGAATTGGCAGAAGAGCTTATGGAGTCGGTTCAGACTCAGAACCAGCAAATTAGAGACAATATTCTTGTGGCTTTTAATTTTAATCGGGTTATGTCTCGGGAATTGAAGATAGATTAGAAGATCTTAGTGATTCTAATATTAATCTGGTAACGAAAATGGATGTGGTTCAACAAAAGGTTGGAGATGCAGAACATGAAATTATAATGCTGCAGTATAGACAGATGGAACTTGCCTTAAGGATAAGAGGCCTTCAAGAGAAAAATCAAGAAAATTTGAAGCAGATCTTCTCAGAAGCCTTTGATCAATTGATGGGAAGGCCAGGAGGGAATTTTGAATGGCAAATTGACAAGATATATCGTGTTAACTCCTGGCTTGCCAGACAAAAGCAACTCCCAAGAGACATTGTGGTGTATTTTGCTACAAGAGATATGAGGAATTTGATATTGCAAAAGTCTTACAAAACTAAGCTTCAAATTGGGGATCAGGAGATGACTGTTTTGAAGGAAATGCCACCTAAAATGTTGAGATCGAGAAAAGATTATGCCTTCTTAGTTGATGAGCTCAAAAATCGTCAACTACAGTTCAGATGGGAGGCACCAGCCGGACTTGCAGTTACCTACCAGGGGCAAAGATATCGTCTTAACTCAGTATGGAAGGCTTGAGATTTTTACAATAATATATTGAAGGCTGGACATCCCCCCGCATCCTGGATCCAGAGAAAAAGAACAAGAAGGACAGGATAGACAGCAAGCCACTCAAGGATCATCAAGGCTGGACCAACTTTCTCTTTCAGAACTACAAGGAGCCAAGGAGCAAAGACAAACCTGCGTGATTACGAGGCGAATGGAACAAGAGTTAAAAAAGCAACAAGCCTCACAACAAATACATGTTACCATCCAAGAAGCCACAGGCCTTAGTTCAGAAGCAGTGGGTGGAGCCAGGCCAAAAGCCAAATTACAGGATTTCCAGATGGCTCTTAAAAAGCTTCAGGGAACTAAAACTGACAACTAAGTTCTTAACCTGGAATGTTAATGGTTTAAATTCCCCACAGAAAAGGAAGAAAATAAATCACTATCTGAAACAATTTAAGAATGACATAATTTGCCTGCAAGAGACTCACATTAGAGCAACTGGCCAGAAGTACTTGATTAATACAAGACTTGGACAACACTTTATAGCCTCTGCTCTTGAGAAGAAAAATGGTATAGTTATTTACTTAAGAAAGGACATGAAAGCCAAATTAATTGAAGCAGACTCTCAAGGAAGATATATTGCAATAGAACTGGTACTAGAAGGGAAAAGGATACTTCTAATTGGAATATGTGCTCCCAATCAACAACAAGATAAATTTTATAAAATGCTCCATACTAAGTTAGTACATTGGGGCTATAGATCTTGCATATTATTGGGTGACTGGAACGGTGTTATGGATACCAAGAAAGACAAGAAGGGTCTCCGGCAAAATATCCAAATGCGAGCAAAATTACCTAAGTCCTTTTTTGATATGATGGACGATTTTGAACTGAGAGACATCTGGCGAGAAAGGAATGCAGAAGAATACGACTTTACATTTTTTTCCGATGCACACCAATCCTTTTCTAGGATTGACTTTATACTAACAACCAATTATTTGCTTTCTAGGGTAAAGAAGACAAAGATATGTTCCAGAGCCTTATCAGATCATAATCCGGTTTGGATGGAGTTGGAATTTGGGACACAAGCAAGAAGGACTTGGAGATTGAACGAAAACTTATTTAGATATAAGAAAAATATTAATGAATGTAAAAAATTGTTAAGAGAATATTTTGTTTTTAATATGAATAAGGGTACATCTATGGAAATGGTTTGGGACGCAAGTAAAGCGTACATGCGAGGAGTTCTGATAAATTTAAATAGGTTACATAGACATAAACAGGGGGAAAAGAGAATTGAACTAGAAGGCGAAATCAGGAAGAGAGAACAGAAGTTAATACTAAAACCAGGAGACAAGAAGATTAAAGAAACAATTACTTTATTAAGAGAGCAATTTTATATGCTGATGTCAGACCAGGTGGCTACTAACTTGCTATATGCAAAACATAACACTTTTTGTAATGCAAATAAATCTGGTAGATGGTTAGCATATTTGAGTAGGAAAAAACAGAAATCTTGTAATATATTGAAATTACATTATAAAGGGAAGGAAGTATATTAACAGGATGAGATCCAAAAGGCCTTTCTTGAATTTTTTACAAGATTGTACACGAATGACAAAATACAAGGTTTAGATATAGATAGATACCTGGATAAAGAAAAAATACCTAGTTAAAGACGAGCAGAGGGAGAGATTGAATCAACCAATAACCTCGGGGGAAATTCTCCAGGTAGTTAAACAGTTAAAGGTAGGGAAAGCACCAGATACAGATGGCCTGACATCAGCTTATTACAAAAATTTACAATTAGAAATGGTAGAACCTCTCAAGGAATTATTCAATGATCCAAATGGAAGGGAAGGTACCTCCATCTTGGAACACAGCCTTTATATCCCTGATACCAAAAGAGGATCAAGATCTTATTCAACCAAAAAACTACAGACCTATATCATTACTTAATATAGATTATAATTTTTTACTAAAATACTAACGAATAGGTTAATGTTGGTTATTCAGCAATTGATTCATAATGATCAAACAGGTTTTATACAAGGGAGACAAATGAGAAGTAATGTAAGACAAATTGTTAATATACTGGAATATTTCGGAAAGAATAACAAAATACCTGCTGCGCTTATATTTCTAGATGCCGAGAAAGCCTTTGATCGAGTGAATTGGCAATTTTTATTGAAAATAATGCAAAAAATGCAAATAGGAGAGCATTTTTTACAATCAATTAAAACAATATATCAGGAACAAACAGCTCAAATCATAGTCGATGGAAGCTTAACAGATTCATTTAAAATCGAGAAAAGTACAAGGCAGGGTTGTCCCTTATCCCCATTACTGTTTATCATAACTTTGGAACTATTGTTGAACAAAATACGGGGATCAGATGATTTACAGGGAGTCAAGATTAGGCATCAAGAATATAGAGTACGTGCTTTCGCGGATGACTTGGTTATAACATTAACCCAACCACAGGAATCTAGTAAGGTTTTAATGAATATGATTAATCAATACGGCCAAGTGTCTGGATTTAAAATAAATTTAGGGAAAACAAAGATGCTAGTTACAAATATGAACACTAAACAAAGGGAAGACTTAGAAGGAATGTCAGGATGTGAAATAGTTAAAAAGGTCAAATATTTAGGAGTATATATTTCAACTTCAAATGGGAAGCTATATAAGTATAATTATGAACCACTATGGCGTAGCATACAGACAGAGATGAAAAATTGGGAGAAATTACAATTATTTTTGCTGGGAAGGATAGCAGCAGTGAAAATGAATATTCTACCTAAATTTTTATTTCTTTTTCAAATGATACCAATACTTTAAAAATATGTGAATTTGCTAGAATGGCAGAAGGGCATTAATAAATTTGTATGGGCAGGGAAGTTGGTTTGCTGGGTGTATGAGTGTATGAATGTGAGAGAAAATGTGCCCATTTTTAATTTATTCTATTGTATTTTAGTAATTAGTGTGGGGTGTGTCTGAAGAGAGTGTTTGATCATTGAGTATGGTAGGACCGGGGATGCGACCTGGAGTCCCCTCCACCGAGTGCAGAAGCAGAAGTTGATGGGGGCCCAGACTCACCTCCCGTCCTGGTGTGAATGGAATACATGACCTGCCAGGAAGAATGGGGGCCATGGGAGAGCAGGTGGGGTCTATGGGGATAGGGGGACGTCGGAGCATTTCGGTCACGACTGGGAGGGGCAGATATGGCGGGAGCTGTAGGGCTAGCCATTACCGGGGAAGAAGGACTCGTTACATTACAGCGGTTGTTTGTTCCAGCCCCTCAGGCTCAACTCAAGGATCTAGTGTCAGAGGATTACAGGGCCCTGATCTCAGGTTGTTGTTGCTAAATGCCAGGTCGGTTGTGAACAAAGCCCCCCTCGTCCGGGATCTAATATTGGACGAGGAGGCAGACCTGGCATGTATAACCGAAACCTGGCTGGGCCAAGAGGGGGGTGTCCCCCTCTCAGAAATGTGTCCAGATGGGTTTCAGGTACTCCACCAACCACGACACCAAGAAAGGGGTGGGGGAGTAGCAGTTATCGTCCGAAGGTCATTAGTTCCTCGCAGGATCCCTGCCCCAGAGATTGTGGGGTGTGAGTCTCTCCTCTTGAAGTTGGACCTAAGGGTTCAATTGGGCTTGCTGTTGACATACCTGCCTCCCAGCTGCGTCACGACAGCCCTGCCTGTGCTGCTAGAGGCAGTAGCCAGGTTGGTGGTGGAGTTCCCCAGACTTATAGTATTGGGGGACTTTAATCTGCCGTCTCTCGGTGAACACTCAGATGGGGCACAGGAGTTCATGGCTTCCATGACAACCATGGACTTGACCCAGGTAGTTCAAGGTCCGACTCATAGGGCGGGACACACACACTTGACCTTGTATTTCTCTTGGGGCAGTGGAGACGTGATATTGATTTAAGGGGGATAGAGACCTTGCCCTTGTCATGGTCAGATCACTCCTTGCTGAGGCTTGACTTCAGGACACTACTCCCCCATTGCAGGGAGGTGGAGCCAATTAAGTGGTTCCGCCCCAGGCACCTGATGAACACAGAGGGATTTCAGAGCGAGCTTGGAGAGATACCTGACTCCCTTGTCCGCAACCCGGCCGAGTCTTTGGTCGCTGCCTGGAATATTGCGGCGGCTGGAGCATTGGATCGGATTGCGCCTTTGAGGCCTCTCAGCGGCGGTGGATCCAGGAGGGCACCTTGGTTTACCGAGGAACTCCGGGAGATGAAGCGCCAAAAGAGACGCCTAGAACGACGTTGGAGGGCTAGTAACTCTGAGTCTGATCGATCACTATTAAGAGCCTTTATTAGGACTTATCTAGTGGTGATACGGGCGGCAAAATGTACGCATTTTTCCGCTCTTATTGCGTCCACAGAATCTCGCCCAGCTGCCCTGTTTAGGGTGACCCGCTCCCTTCTGAAAGGTGATGAGGCACGGGAACCCTTGCAGGGAAGAGCTGAGGAGTTCGTTCAGTTTCTGTCGGATAAAATCACTCAGATTCGGACAGACCTGGACTCCGCTTGGGCAGTACCAGCCGAGATGCCGAGGGCTAGTCTTAATCAGATTTTTTGGGATGAGTTTGAATTTGTCACCCCTGAGGAAGTGGACAAGGCCATGGGAGCGATGAGTGCCTCCACCTGTTTACTGGACCCGTGCCCCTCCTGGCTGGTTTTGACCAGCAGAGAGGTGACACGAGGCTGGCTCCGACGATTACCAACGCATCTTTGCAGGAGGGGTTTTTCCCACAACCATTAAAGGAAGCAGTGGTAAGACTCCTCCTCAAGAAGCCTTCCCTGGACCCAGCTATTTTGAAAAACTATCGTCCCGTCTCCAACCTTCCTTTTTTAGGGAAGGTTGTTGAGAAGGTGGTGGCGCTTCAACTCCGATGGACCTTGAATGAAACGGATTATCTAGACTCTTTTCAGTCTGGTTTCAGGCTTGGGTACAGCACGGAAACCGCTTTGGTCGCCCTGACCGATGATCTCTGGCGGGCCAGGGATAGAGGATATTCCTCTATCCTGGTGCTTCTTGACCTCTCAGTGGCTTTTGATACCATCAACCATGGTATCCTTCTGCGACGCCTAGAGGAGGTGGGAGTGAGAGGCACCGTTTTACGGTGGTTCTCCTCTTACCTCTCTGACAGGTCGCAGTCGGTGTTGGTCGGGGGGCAAAGGTCGACCCCTAGGCCCCTCAAATGTGGTGTGCCACAGGGTTCGGTCTTGTCCCCCCTCCTATTTAACATCTACATGAAGCTGCTGGGTGAGATCATGCGACAGCATGGGGTAAAGTACCATCAATATGCCGATGATACTCAATTATATCTTTCTGCCCCTTGCCAGCTCAGTGAAGTGGTGGACGTGATGTGCCGATGCCTGGAGGCTGTTAGGATCTGGATGGGGGCGAACAAACTTGTGCTCAATCCTGGTAAGACTGAGTGGCTTTGGATGTTGCCCCTGAAGGACTGCTTGGACAGTCCATCCTTAACCCTGGGGGGTGAAAATTTAAGCCCCTCAGAGAGGGCTTGCAATTTGGGAGTCCTCCTGGATTCGCAGCTGAAATTGGAACATCATCTGTCGGCTGTGACCAGGGGGGCCTTTGCCCAAGTTCATCTGGTGCACCAATTGCGGCCCTATTTGGACCGGGATGCGCTTCTTACAGTCACTCATGCCCTTGTCACCTTGAGGCTGGATTATTGTAACGTGCTCTACATGGGGCTACCCTTGAAAAGCGTTCAGAGACTGCAGTTAGTCCAGAATGCGGCCGCACGGGCGATATTGGGTGTGCCGAGGTACACCCACGTTACACCTATCCTCCGTGAGCTGCACTGGCTACCAATTGGTCTCTGGACTCAATTCAAGGTGTTGGTTATTACCTTTAAAGCCCTATATGGCTTAGGGCCAGGATACCTTCGAGACCGCCTGCTGACACATACCTCCCAGCAGCCAGTAAGATCCCACAGATTGGGCCTCCTTCAGATGCCGTCGGCCAAACAATGTCGGCTGGTGGGCCCTCAGAGGAGAGCCCTCTCTGTGGCTGCTCCGACTCTTTGGAACCAGCTCCCCCCGGAAATCCGGACCATACCCACTCTCATGGCCTTCAGGAAAGCCGTAAAAACTTGGCTGTTCCGGCAGGCCTGGGGCTATTGACCTCACTGCTGAGGTCCGGCCCCGACTAGAATGAATGTATAAGGGGTGTCTGTTGTTTTTAAATTGTTTTGTTGTTATGTGTTTTTTATACTTCTTGTAAGCCGCCCAGAGTCCTTTGGGATTGGGCGGCCGGCATATAAAAACTCCAAATAAATAAATAAGAAGTTGAGAATAAAACTAAAAATAATGCAAGATGTCCGTGAGAGAGGAGGTCTGAAATTACCCAATTTAAAACTATATTATGAAGCAGTAGTTTTATCGTTAATTAATGACTGGATTAACTTAACAGATGATAGAATACTTAATATCGAAGGGCATGATTTGGTATATGGCTGGCATGCTTACTTGCTATAAAACAAAAAGGTAGATAAGAACTTTAAAAGTCATATTTTAAGGAATGCTCTACTGCGAGTCTGGAAAAAGTATCAATACAAATTAAATGACAAGATACCCATGTGGGCAATTCCTAGACATGCAATAGAAAACATAAATATAGTACAAAAACAGGATGTAATTACATACAGACAGCTTCTTACCTTAGAAAGAGGTGTACTACAATTAAAACCCTTGAATGTACTAAAAGAGGAAAAGGTAATTCAAACATGGTTTCAGTATGGGCAGTTACAGGCCAGATGGAAAAGAGATCAAAAAAACAGTTTTATGCAAGATGAGGATAATTTACTAAAACAAATCAGAAATCAAAGTTCAATGCATATAAAGAGACTATATAATGCATTAATAGAAATGGATTTGGAAACAGAATTAGTTAAAGACTGTATGATAAAGTGGGCCCAAAATTTTGAAGAACCAATAATGTTGGATACATATCTGGGTAAGAAATGTAAAGTTTACACAAGCCCAAAATTTGAGAGAAAATTTTTATAAGATGTTTTATAGATGGCATCTAGATCCTAAAAAACCGGCCTCTATGTATCCGAATTTACAACCTAAATGCTGGAGATGTGACTGTGCTGATGCTACTTACTTTCAGCCGTACCACTGCAGTGGCCATTTTGGCTTTTTCAACCTGCCTTGCAAAACCCCTGAAATCATGCCACACCAGCCAGCACATCGCTAACAAGATCGTTATCTTTATTATTACACCATGTACATCCCTGCAGATCTGAGTTGTAATACAACACACACATTGTATTCAACAGAATAAAAATAGTCTGGAGTTGAACTGTGGAATCCTTGCTGCTCTGGGAACTTTTTTCTTTTTGCAGATGTTTCATGACCGAACTAGGTAACATCATCAGTACTAGAAGGGAGTGGGGTTTGTGGAGTGAAGGAGGAGATGAAGAAGGCAGAATGAGAGGGAGGAAGGGGAAGAGTGGTGGTCCCTGCTCAGAGATGGTATTCAGCCAGTTCTGACAGGTTCAGGAGAACCGATAGCAGATATTTTGAGTAGTTTGGAGAACTGGCAAATATGCTCGCTGCCTCCCAGCTGATCTTCTTTTGTAGTGGGGAGGGAAGGGGGATTTTGCAGTATCCTTCCCCTGTCATGCCCACCAAGCCACACCCACAGAGCCTGTAATCACCCTGCTGCTCTCTGAAGTTGGTTGTTTTCTTGCAGATGTTTCATTACCCAATAGTGACTTTATCAGAGCACAGGACTCTGCACACTGTATTTTCAAAAGAATCTCCAATCAAAAGAAAATATATCTAAAATGGCTCTCAAAAACATTCAGAACCATTTAAACTCCCAAAATCAGAAAACATCCCACAAATGGGAGGAAAATGGAGAAGTTGGAGAGAGCTGCCCTCTTCTAACCAGTGGGCACAGTTGTGTACCTTGACACAGATTGTTTGGAGTCCCAGAGAGTGAGACTATTGATTTGTCACCCAAGTAAACTGTGCTCAGGTTGGGGACAGATCCATATGTGTTCACTAGGAGTCAACACTGACTTCCCCATCCCCTTCTCTCCTGTTCTCCTTTTCCTTCTCCTTCTTCGTCTCCATCTCCTCCTTCTTCCCCATCCCCATCCCCTTCTTCTTCCCTATCCCCTTCCCCTTCTTCCATCCCCTTTCCCTTAAGGATCTCTTTTCATCAAACTGAAGGTCTCCCCAACATTTCACCTCTGCCTGAAGTTTCTTTCACATGAAGGAACGCAATGGGTCTTGAACCCCTTGCCAAAGGCTCTTGGGGAAGATGTCTTTCAGATTTCAGCCTGCGCCTCTCACACTGGCAGCCCCAGCAAACCACATGACGGAGTGTCCCAGTTGGGGGCACTGGATGTTATGGGAGGTTAGGCCAGGAAACCTTTTTGCTATAAATTTTCTATTGTGTTTTCCCACTTTGAAAAGGCTCCCATTTTATTTCTTTTTGCCTGGCTTTCTCGCATTCTTTCGCAAGGGAGGCTGGGAAAAGGTGACCCTTCACCACAGTGTCACTCTTGTCACAACTCATTGTGCTTCCTTGACTAAGTGGAATTTCTTCCAGCAGAGGTTTTTCCCCCCTGCCCTGCTTATTCCTTTGAGGAAATGGGTCACATGAGCACAAGGCATTTTCTTCCAAGCAAAAGGCAAGGCAGAAAGAGCTCGGGTTTCATACCACTTCTGTGTGGGTGGATGGCTGTGAAATCATCTGTTGGAAGCTGAGTCTACATGGGAAGATCCAAGCATGCATGCAAAGCTTCAGAAACATGATGTTCCCTTGACTTCGCTTGTGTGAAAGATTATGACGTTCCCTGGGAAGAAGGAAGGAAGGAGGAAGGAGGCGGCTAACCCTTGTGCTCCCCATCAGTTTTCCCATGCAACTGCTCCCAAATGGAAATCTAGCTTCTCTGGATAAACATTCCTCAACTTTGGCGTCTTTAAGATGAGTGGACTTTGAGTCCCAGAATTCCCCAGCAAGGATGCTAGCTAAGGAATTCTGGGAACTGAAGTTGCTACCATAGAGGCACCCTGCTTTAGATCTCCTGCCAGACTCTGAGATCCAGAAATAAACTGGCTGGGAAAACAGACTCTTAAAAGGGGCTATAGCAGTTGAAAATCAGAGTGCATAGAAGGACCCGTGACCTTGATATTGTCACTTCTCTTTGTCACATTCCCACATACACACATAAACCAGGGGTGAAATGTTACTGGTATAGACTGGTTCGCCTGAACCAGAAGTAAAAAATGCTACCGGTTCGGGCGAATCGGTATTTTCGATGATCAGCTGTGATGTGCAATTTATATTAGCTAAAATCATCGGATTTCCTGCTTTCTAGCTAATCTAAATCGCGTGCCACAGCGGATTCCCCCCCTCGCTGTTTGCAGATTCAGAAGGCTTCAAAATGTTCCTTTTTTAGCACTGTCCGGGCGCACCTTAGGTGTACCTGTGCACCCTCGGTAGCAGACTCACTGAACAGGTAGCAGACTTCAGAGGATTTCACCACTGACATAAACCCTCATCCTTGGCAAATGGGAATACATGAGCTACATCTAGTAAGATTCATCACAGTGATTTGGCTACTGAATTTTGTTTCACCCAGATTACATTCCCAAAGTGTCCAAGAAGCCCTGCCAAGATGCCAAGACCAGTCATGAAGACCAAAGAGGCCACCTTGGCCACACAGAGTCCTTGGGTGTGGTTTGGGGAATGTTCATAGTTCACACCTAAGGAAGGCAAATCCTGATGACTGCTGAGTTCTTTCAACCATCCCAGTCATGGTTGTTCCAAGGATGCTTTTCCAAAAGGAAACTGAACTTCCTTAGTCTTTTCTTTGAGAACGTTTTGCTTCTCATCCAATAAGCTTTTTCAGTTTTAACTCAGAACTTCAGTTAGAACTGAATTCACTTCCTGGATGAGAAGCGGAATGTTTTCAAAGGAAAAAAACAAGGAAGTCCAGTTCCCGCTTGGAAAAGCAATTTTGGAGTAAATTCTGGTGGTTGCTGAGAGAGCCTGGGGTCCTGTTTTAAGGAGGACTTTGACAGCCTGTCCAGTCCAGATCCAGGCTCCAAGAGAAGACTATGAAGTAAGAGAGGAACAAGGCCAAGACATGGTCTCTTCTGCAGGCAACAGCATCTGGAGATTAGAGATTAAATACCATAGTCCACTTGGTCACTCTCTTCCCCATTCAGGTACGAAATCCAGCATGTCTTTTAAAATGACAATCATGCCCATATTTGTATTTGTTCTTCTGAAAGAGCCCATCATCTCTGTCCTCTTGGTCAAAGGTATTTAAAGGCCGTTCCTCCTAAGATCTCAGGATACAATCCAGAATTCTTCACAATGAGCTACCCCCGCAGGTGAAAACTCTCCACTTCATGAAACAATCTGGGGATGTTGAGACAGCTTTTTCCCAAATGCAACTTGTGCCCCCCCTCCCACCTGCCCAAAGGAGTGGTTTGTGGAACCTTGCCCAAGCACTTCTTCTCCTTTGGTGTCTGCTGGATTCTGCTACCTTTCACCAGGCACTTGTCTTCCTTCAGCAGCAGACATGTCCATCTTATTTTGCCCTAGGAGGCAACCCACATCTTAGGAGCTGGTACCCCCAGTGTCTCCTGATCTACTTCCAACAAAGGATCGTGCAAAAGTTCGCCAATTAAGGTACAAGATTTCTGCATGCAGGGATCTCTTTTCCTACTTCCAGAGACCCTTCCTCCAACCCTCAAGAAGTCTGAGCTGATGGTTGTCAGGCACATTGGGTAGACCAGACAGTAAACACAGACAGATAAGCTAATCCCACTTTATTGTAAAGCTAGAGAATCTAGCCAGTCTGAAAGTACAAATCTCCCACTGTCTCCTTTACTGCTTGAGAAACTAGGGGGGGTCTCTTCAGAATCTCTCCATCCATTACCCTTCTGTGGGCTCTGCTGTCTCTTATTTGACTGTTCCCTAGGCAGCATCTCTTCACCTTGTCACCCAAGGTCCTTCCCACATACAACAACACTGATTTAATGGATGCCCCAAAATATTGTTGGCTGATTCTCACTTGGCCTCCTCCAATACCAGCCAGTATGATGTAATTAATGGTTAAGCATTGAACTGCCACTGGAGATACCAGGCCCAAACCTACCCTCATCCACAGGAGGCACTTTGGACCAGGAACTCTCCCTCTCCCAGCCTACAGTAGGGGCCAAAAGTGTCAGAAGCGACCCAGCAATAAAATCTAGTTAATCTACACTTTTTGGAAAAATGTATTTTCTAAAACTAGCTAAAAACACCACTTTTTGGGGGGAAGTAGTACCATGAGATTATACATCAATGGAAAGATAATTTAATCAAGAATGTAATGCAATAACTTTGATGAAGGATTTGCTATTAGAATAGCAGATATGAAGAAGAAAAGTGAAGCAAGATATACAAAAATTATCACCATAGAAAAAATGAGATATACAAAAATTATCACGTCAGTTAATACTTAGTTGGGTAACCTTTAGCATGAATTACAGCCTTACAACGTCTTCCCATGGAGTGAACCAAGTCTTTTAGTTCTGCAGCTGTTATAATGTGAAACCAAAATTGAATGATTGCTTCTATTAACTAGATTTTATTGCTGGGTTGCTTTTGACTTCTTTAGTCGACTCCATAGATTTTCAATTGGATTGAATTTTCAATCTGGGCTATTCCCAGGCCATTCCAGCAGCGGAATATGATTATCTTGAAACTCAAAAAAAAAGTGATGTTATTAGCCATCAGACCTCAAAAACACACTTTTCCCAAAAGGTTTCCACAATTTGGGCCACTATTGTACCTCTCATGGCTCTTATGGGGAAATGGGAGGAGAGATTTATATTTATATCACCTCCAAATTCCAGAACAAAGGCAAGAGAGAAACCTAATACAGCTAGCCCAATATTTCTGTTGCTAAGCAAGATAGCTGTTAAGTGAGTTCTGCCCCATTTTACAACCTTTCTTGACACAGTTGTTAAAAGAATCACTGCAATTGTTAAGTTAGTCACATGGTTTCTATGGGAAGCATGCTCAGTGCTTGTTTTTCCCCAAGCAACAATTACTGCTGCTTTTACACAGAACCTGGGCAAAATGAAAGCCTGTGAAGCATTCTTTTCATGAATGGAAGAGTTTTTGTAGAGTATATTTTTCTCCCCATTGTTAGTAGCTTGCAACCATTTGGAAACATCTTTTTTTTTTTAAATGCAGGAAGTCCTCAACTTACAATCATAAATTCAGCAACTGAACAGCAGTAAAAAAGTGACATGCCCAGCTCCTCTTTTATGACCATCGCAGCATCGCTGTTGTCACATGATCAAAATTCAAGTGCTTGGCAACCTGCATGTATGTATGAGGGTTGCTGTGTTCTGGGGGTCATGTGACGACCATCTGCAACCTCTCCAGGTGGCTTCCCAGAAGCAAAGGATTGTGTGATTCACTCAACAACTGCAGGACATCACTTAACAACAGCAAAAAAGTTCGTAATATTGGGCATGATTCACTTAACAACTGCCTTGCTTAGCAGTGGAAATTCTGATCCCAATTCCAATCATAAGTCACATTTGTAACCCAAGGTTTAATACAGATAGTTCTCAGCTTATAACAGTTCATTTAATGGCCATTCGAAGTTCCCATGGCACTGAAAAAGTGAACTAGGACCAGTTTTCACACTTACGACCGTTACCACATCCCTGTGGTTACGTGATCAAAGTTAAGATGCTTGGCAACTGATTCATATTTATGACGGTTGCAGTGCCCCTGGATCATGTGATCCTCTTTTGCGTCCTTCTAACAAGCCAATTTAACGGGGATGGCAAATTCACTTAACAACCATGTTATGAATTTAACACCTGCAGTAATTCACTTAACAATGAGAAAGGTCATAAAATGAGGCAAAACATTAACAACTCTCTTACTTAGCAACAACCCTTTTGAGCTCAATTGTGTTCCTAAGTTGAGGATTACCTGTATGTGTAAGGCGGAAAAGAGGCAAAGTAAGCAATCTTTGAATTTTGGAGGGTTGTTTCTATGAATTTCTATCGCTTCTTTTAACTGTAATATGTGCTTGGGCCTGAGTTACTCTGACGACCTACAAACTGACCGATAAAACAAATAAGATGCAAAATTACAATGCTTCCCCACTAACCAATTACAGGAATTGGATATAGCTAGTCTAGTGGAAAGAAGGACCAAGGGAGACATGATAGCAGTTTTCCAGTACTTGAGGAGCTGCCACAAAGAAGAGGGGATCCACCTATTTTCCAAAGCACCAAAAGGCAAGATGAGAAACAATGGATGGAAACTAACCAAGGAGAGAAGCAACCTGGAACTAAGGAGAAATTTTCTAAAGGTGAGAGCAATCAACAAGTGGAACAGTTGTTCAGAAGTTGTGATTGCTCCAACAAGGGTGGTATTTAAGAAGAGATTGGACAACCATTTATCTGACATGGTGTAGAGTCTCTTGCTTGAGCAGGGGATTGGACTAGAAGACCTCCAAGGTCCCTTCCAACTCTCTTATTCTACGAGAAGGATCACTCAGGTCTAGCCACTATCTGACAAGCCATCTAGCCTCCCTTGCAGCTTCAGCCTGAGGTCAATGGGGCGTTATCTCATTCATGACTGATTGTCCACCCTGGTGATTTCTCATGGAGCAATCCAGGACAATGGAGCTTCTGGAGAAACCCAGGGATGCCTTTTCCACATGTCCAGCCCTGGTCTCCTTGCCCTGACTTTTCTCCTGCTTCCCCTTCCCCCCAGACCGGTCTTCTTTCACTGGAAAGAGGAAAAACATCTCCTGAACTTCGGTGTCCTTCAAAACAAGCCCTCACTTCCATCAAAGATTAACAGAGAAGCGGCCGGGAGCGCAGCGGGTCGGAAGGAGCGAGCGATGGAGGAGCCATCGGGGAGGGAAGGAAAGCCCACCCCTCCTTGGGGCGCGGGGGCAGGGGGCAGAGGGGCGCTCCCTGGGCACTTACCGGTCTTTCCTACGCCGCTGCCCCCCAGCACCACCAGCTTGAGGACTTTGTTGGGCGCGCACTCCAGGAGCGGGTATTCCGGGATGGGCACCAGGAGGAAATTCATGGAGTGCTGGGACATAGCCCTCCGATCGGGCGTGCCAGCGGGAGAGACCCAAGGGACGCCCCGGAGGGGCTCGGAGAGGTCCCCGCAAAGGGGACTCGGGGCTTCCCTGCTGCCTGGCCCGGCCGGCAGTTGGGCAAGCGGCAATGTTGGAGGAAGCCAGCCGGGCAGCTCCTTCCAGCCAGCGAGGGAAAGGCTGCATCGCTGCGCTCTCCAGTGAAAGCTGACTCCGACTCTGCTCAGCCAATCAAAGGGGTCGGGCCGGCATTCCAGCGGGTGGGCAGACGGACCGGGCCTCCTGCTCGCTCGCTCGCTCACCCACCGCCCACCCTCCTCTGCCTGGCTCGGCTCGGCAGTTCCCGGCTGTATAGTATGTGAAGGAAGCTGCATCGGTGGAGCTGGGGAGGGGGTGGTTTGCTTGGGGAGGGGGCCGCTGCAGGTGAAAAGCCCCCACCGGCACTTCTGCGAGGGGAAGACCTCACAAGCCCCGAGATGGGCTAAGAAGTCCATGTCCCGGTTCCTCTCTCCCTGCCAGGAATGGGGTAAAGGGGGGGGGGGATCCTGGAATAGAAGGTAACCCCCTAACCGACCTATTTTCTCTTCCCTCCAGGGCAGTCTTCCTCACTCTTAGCAACTTTAAGGTGGGTGGACTTCCCAGGATGGATGGCTGGGAAATTCTGGGAGTTGAAGTCCAGCTATCTGAATAAGGGTGCGGGAGGGCCCAGAGGGGTTGGAGGGGGGAGGGGGGGCTCTTGGAACAGGAGGCAAGAAACAAGAATAAAAGGGGCTTCAGTAGGCATTGAAGGCACTGAGGAATTTGGTAAGGAAATCTCTCTGAAACCATAACCCAACTGATCACAAGTTGTCTAGTATACAGGTAGTCCTCGACTTACAACAGTTCATTTAGTGACAATTTGAAGTTATAACGGCACTGAAAAAAGTGACTCATGACCATTTTTCACACTTACGACCGTTGCAGCATCGCAGTCACGTGATCAGAATACAGCCGCTTGCTAACTGACTCATATCTATAATGGTTACATGTGATCCCCTATTGCGACCTCCTGGCAAACAAAGTCAAGGGAATTCACTTAACAACCAACAACCAGCTGCAATGATTCACTTAACAATTGTGGCAAGAAAAATGGGGCAAAACTCACTTATTGTCTCACTGAGCAATAGAAAATTTGGGCTCAATTAATAAGTTAATCATAGGTTGAGGATTACCTGTGTTATCTCATTTTAAAAGACTAAAAATTGCTATGACGCTCCAAGGTAACACATTCATATTTATTTATTAAATTCCTATGTTGCCCATCTTGTGATTTGAGGCAATCTGGATGGCTTAAAGCTTAAATATCAAGTGCAATGAAGGACGGAATATAAATGAGGGCTCTGAATGGAAAATGATTCTATTGCTGGAATTCTATCAGTCCCATTACTTTCACCTGGCTAAATTTTGTTAGTGAGAATTTTCTGAAAATCTTGCTGGGGAAGGAACCACTTTCAACTTAAGACAGCTGCTAAAAAGCCCAGCTGCATGGGACAAGATGTGTATTGTGAGGAGACAACACAAAGTACTGTAAGTTAAGTACTTGTGCTTGACATCACAATGCAAACGTGAAAGGCTAGAGTTTGCATTATTGTACGATGACACACTTGTTGTCTCTTTCACACCATTGTGATTTCTACCATCTGCCTATGTGCTTCACCCTCAAGAGCTCTTCAAATAAACACCACAACAAAAGGGGGCACTTTGCACTGAGCAGGCTACAATTTCATGTTTGTTGACCAATTTGATCCATTCCTATGTTTGCCTTCTTGCAATTAACCTCAGTTTTAAAATGATTCCAAACATCAGCCCTGCACAATTAACCTCAGTTTAAAAACAGATAAACAAGAAATAACAGAAAGAAACATCTGAGGGCAAACACGGTCATTGTCAATCCTTATACAACAAAATCATCTACCACATTTGTCCAAGGCAAAGCCAAGGTTTTAAAACCTTAAAGGAAGGGGGACAAGGTTTTAATTACCACAATTTCCTAATTAAAATTTAAAGAACGCTTCAAATATTGTTTGGAATAATGAATCTGGCGCATACGCACTGAGACAGTTTGCTCTAGTGGTGAAACACCAGGCTACAAAGTAGGAGGCAGTGAGTTCTAGTCCCACTTTAGGCATGAAAGACAGATGGGGAACCTTAAGCCAGCCATTCTCTCTCAGCACAGCCCACCTCACAGGATTGTTGTTGTGTGGAAAATAGAAGATGTTGTATTAGTTATGTTTGTTACCTTGAGTTATTTATAAAGTAATAAAGGTAGAATAAATAAATACAGGTAGTCCTCGACTTACAAGAGTTCATTTAGTAACTGTCCAAAGTTACAATGGCACTGAAAAAAGTGACTTTTGACCGTTTTTCACACTTATGGCCATTTCAGCATCCATGTGATCACATGATCAAAATTCAGAGCCTTGGCAACTGACTCACACTTATGACGGTTGCTGTGTCCCAGGGTCATGTGATCCCCTTTTGCGACCTTCTGACAAGCAAAGTCAATGGGGAAGTCAGATTCACTTAACAACAGTGTCACTAACTGCAGTGATTCACTTAACAACTGTGGCAAGATTGTAGTACTGTAGTGATTCACTTGACAACTGTGGTAAAATGAGACAAAACTCACTTAACAAATGTTTCATTTATCAAAGGAATTTTTGGGCTCAATTGCGATCATAAGTCTACCTGCAAACCTAATATATAAATCTACCTCTGAAGAGATGCTAGTTTACAATGGCAAAATTGTACAATTGTGTTTTTCCCTCCCACTAATTGGCCTTGTTTTTCACCTCTCAGGCTGGGGGGTGAAATTATACGCCCCTCAGACAGGGTTCGCAATTTGGGAGTCCTCCTGGACCCACAGCTGACTTTAGAACACCATTTGTCGGCTGTGACTAGGGGGACATTTGCCCAGCCAACCAATGGCTGTTCCGGCAGGCCTGGGGCTGATGAGTTCCCAGCCCCACTCGAATTGTTGTGACTGTTGTGAGTTTTTTTAAACTGTTCTTTGTAATTTGTTTCTCATTTTGTTTGTTCTTGTATTGTTCCCTTCCCCTTGGTTTGTTAGCCGCCCTGAGTCCCTTTGGGAATAGGGCGGCATACAAGTTTAATAAACCCTAAACCCCCCAAAAAGAATCACATTAGAAAGGACTCTATCTGGTGGATCTTTTTCCAAGGAGCACAGCCGAGAGCTTCCTAGGAAAGATGGGACTTGGGGGAAGATTTGAAGTGGGGATTCTCCTGCAGGTGTCTGAAGAGGAATGGCCTCGGGGATAGCAAAGAAGCAAAAATCAGTTTCCAAGTGAGCAGGTGGCCTAAGCAGATAAGACAGAACACACACCAATCTTTCCCCTTCACAAGAGATTGTTGATGCAATCTGAAGAAAGAGTTTGAAAGAGGTCAGGGAGATAAGACTTGCTGGACATTTCCTTTCAAGAGATGGTTTCTCCAGAGGCAGGAGAGAGTTCAGGGACCCTTATCTTCCTTGCTTATATGTTGCAAGATGCTCTGGAGGAGACTTTCTAGATTTATCTCACCTTTCCCTTTGACAGACAGATGCTAATCTCTCACAAATATTCCCAGAGAGAAATAGGTCTAGCAACCATCCCTAGAGACTTCTTAATTTAAATCAGCGTTTCTCAATCTTGGGAACTTTTAAGCCGTGTGGACTTCAAGTCCCAAAATTACTCCGCAATGGCTATGATGGCCGTGGAATTCTGGGAGTTGAAGTCCACACATCTGAAAGTCTTGATGGATACACATTAAGTTTGTTCAATCAATCATGTTGCTCATATCTAATTCTATACCATAAGCCATTATGCAAACTTTGAGAGCAACTTTTCCAACTCACACATTTGATTAAATAGCTTTGAGGGAGATGGGCGGTATAGAAACATGAAATATAAACAAACAAACAAATTAATATGCAGCTCACTTCAAGAGAGAGATTTTAAATTGGGAGGAGGCAGAAAGAGAGAGAATGGGAAGCTGGGTTATGTGTGAGGCTGATACGTGGTATTTTTTTACTCTAGCAACTTTTAAGATGGGTGAACTTCAATTCCCAGAATTCTCTTACTAGCATGCTTGAGAAACCCAAACAAAGGAAATCAAGCTGGCTGGGTCATGAAATGGAGAGAGGGGTTATGAAATGGACTGGAATGAATTATCCTGAGACTTCATGAGAAAATGGAT
Organism: Thamnophis elegans; assembly: GCF_009769535.1. NCBI lineage: Eukaryota > Metazoa > Chordata > Lepidosauria > Squamata > Natricidae > Thamnophis > Thamnophis elegans. The sequence continues at coordinate 34,641,337 of NC_045552.1, forward strand.
AATGGTGAGGAGGAGGGGAAAGGAAATAGCAATATAATTTAGACATATACCACTTCACAGTGGTTGACAGTCCCCTGTAAGCGGTTTATAGAGTCGGCATATTGCCCCCAACAATCTGGCTCCTCATTTTACCCACCTCAGAAGGATGGAAGGCTGAGTCAACCTTGAGCAGGGGAGAATCTTAAGCCTGCAGTACTGCATTCTAACCTCTGCGCCACCACTACCGCCATAATCTTTGCGGATACCAAAGGACATAACAGAATAGAAAAGCAGAATTGTTGGAAGGGATCTTGGAGGTCTTCTAGTCCAGGTACTACAGTACTCAGGTACTAGTGATACTGCAAACTCTATTTAAATATAGGAAGGAGGAAGATCATTCAAGTCTACCATATTACCTGAGGAATTCTGGGAAATGAAGTCCACAAATCCTAAACGTTGCCAAGGTTGGACACCCTAAACTAGAGCCTTCAGCAGCTCCAGGGCTGAATGTTACTTTGAAGTGCTCAGCACCCAGTGCTCCTGAGCACCGGTGGCAGCTGGAACTCTTCCCTAGAGGGGTTCACTGGCCCAGATAAAAGCTGCTCCAAGGTTCATCCTTCCCAGGTTTCTGGAGCACCTTGGCTCAACCCTGGCAATTTTAATGATATTGAAATATATGCCGTAGCATCCTGGCCAGGGAATTCTGGGCTTTGCAGTCCATCTGTCTGAAAGCCTGCTGGCCAGGAAATTATGGAAACCAAAGTTTGTACATCTGGAAGTTGCCAAGGTTGAAAACACCCCATTGCCCATTACAGGATGTTGGTTTGCTGGAACCTATAGAATGCAGGTAACCCAAAATTTATAACCTTCCGTTTGGTGACTTCGAATTTTCAACAGCACAGAAAAAAAGTGGCTTATGACCGTTTTTCTGAGTTAGGACCGTTACAGCATCCCCATGGTCACGTGATCGAAATCCAGATGCTTGCCAACTGTCTCATATTTGTGACAGTCGCAGTGTTTCAAAGCTCACACAATCCCCTTTTGCGAACCTCTGACAAGCAGAGTCTGGGAAGACCAGAATCACTTTTTACAACCCAGTTCCCGGAACTAACAGCAGTGATCCATTTAACAACTGTGACAAGAATGGTCGTAAAATGGGGCAAAATTTACTGAACAATGGACTTGTTTCATTTGCTAACGGAAATTTTGGACATTTTGTGGTCGTAAGTCGAGGACTACCTGTTGTTCCTGTATGGGCGAGACGGGAATTTTCCAAAACCCGGCTGGGCGGGAGAGGCGTCCGCAGCCTCCGAGGATTCCCCCGCCCAGACCTTTTGAAACCTCCACCCGCCCAAGCACCGAAGCCTCGCCCCGCGTTCCCGCCCACTTTCGCGGGAGGTCACAAAGGGGCGGAGCTTCGTGGCGTTCGAAAGGGGCGGCGGCGGAACGGAGGGTGGGCGGAACTTTCTTCCCGAGGCTGCGCGGGTAGGACGGAGCCGAGAGCGAGTGACGCGCCCCCCGCCGCCTCCGCCTCCTCCTCTACCCGGAGCGCTTTCTCGGTGGCGCCACCTGCGGCGGCCGCGGCTCCGGCGGCGGCGCTCCCTCGGGCGACGGGCGGCGGGCGGGGGGCCAACATGGCGGCGACGGCGGGTTGCGGGTCGCCGCGTGAATGGCAACACTGATGACCATCCGGAGACTTGCCTCCATCTGTATCATGGTGAGGAAATGAGGAGGGGCCCGGCAGGAAACCTCTTCCCTGGGGCGGTCCCGTGGGCAGCTCTCTGAACACGTGCAGAGTGTTTTCTCCCGCGGGAGAGGCGGAGGGAGGTGGGAGGCTCGAAGGGTGTCTTCTCTCCTCTGAGCGCCTGTTTGGATTCATGGAATCAATGCACGTCGCCCCCCCCCCCCCGCTGCTGACTCTGGGATCCCAAAGACAAAGCCTGCTCCGTCCACGCAGCTCAGGGGGAGCTCGGGCTGCTCCCTCCATTCGGACTTTTCTGGATCCCAGATTTCCCTTTCCTGCTCCTTTTTTTCAGCTAACGACCCCAGTTTGGAGCCCCCTCTGGATCATCTTCTCCCCCTTGGCTAAGAGGGGCATCTATCCCTCTATCGCTTTTTCTGATAGTTTGTTTATGACGGTGCTCTTTAGACCGCATCCTCCGTTGTTTTTCTGTTTGCTGTAGCGAGAGATGTCGGTAACAGTTCTATTTCAATGGGCCTGGCCTTATCGGTGATTTGATTATGACATAATTATATGCAGTTACAACAGTAAAGAAAAGCTGCCATAGCAGAATAAGGGGAGAGGGCGTCGTAAGTTTGCACACAATGCCAAAAGGGTTCTCCCTCCATTCCTTGATAAGGTTTTATTTGATTTTTATTCTGCTTCTTTACTTTATAAGTAATGCAAGGCAGCAATCACTCCTAATACACTTCCTCCTCCTCCTATTTTATCCACAACAACCCTGGGTTAGGCTGAGAGCGAGAGCATGACTTGTCTTTTTCCTCAGCTTTCTTGTTCCTCTTTGGTCCCTTCTGCTTTATTACTTTTAGTTATTTTTCTCCTCAGTATGTTTGCCACAGAAAACATATCCTGGAGTAGAAATGGCTTGAAATGTGTGAATGCACCGTGAGGTGCGCAGATGAGTCATGTAGGTGCTCTGTGGACTTGAGCTACAACATGTAGCCTGTTGGGAGACGGGTGACATGGTAGATTCCGTAAGTTTAGTTCATTAAAGTGAGTAGGATCATATTGTTCCCACATTTTTAATGTAATTTTATGTCACATAATCTGTATAGAAGTGGAACGAGTTGGTGAAATGAGAAGCAATACAGGTAGTCCTTGACTTACGACAACAATTGAACCCAAAACAAGACATTTGTCAAGTGAGTTGTGCTCCGTTTTCCGAATTTTCTTGCCACAGTTGTTAAGTGAATCATTGCAGTTGATAAGTTTGTATAACACGGTTGTTAAGTGAATCTGGCTTCCCCATTGACATTGCTTGTCAGGAGGTTGCAATGCTCACATGACCTTGGGACAGAGCAACCATCAAAAGTATGAACCAGTTGCCAAAGATCTGAGTTTTGATCGCATGATCATGGGGATGCTACAAAGGTCATAAATGTGAAAAATGGTCATAAGTCACTTTTTCGGTGCTGTTATAACTTTGGACAGCCATTAAATGAACTATTGTATGTTGAGGGCTACCTGTATTTAACAATATGGAGAGATTAAAATGTCTAGAAATAGTAATATATTAAATGTATATGCCACCTAACTTTCAGTAACTCTGGGCAGTTGATTATATGTTGAAATCTTATTTTGTCCCCCCTTTGACTCCAATTCATTTTTATTGAGTCAGAAAGTTGAGTTAGATGCTCTTATATAGTGGTGTATACTTAAAGTAGCACAAAGATGTGTTGCAGTGTAGGTCCTTTCTAGCCAGCAAGCATGAGATTTTTCCCTCTGGGTTCCTGAGAGAGAAAATAATTGATTGTCAAGACCAGAAAGGAAAGCAGTCTTCTGCAAATGAGGAGGTCCTTCCCCCCTGCAGCTCTTGCAAGCAATTCCTTCTCTCCTGAAGCAATTTGTGCTGCAGGATTGATGCTTGTACAGCATTTCATTCCAGCAAAGATCATCTGGAATTCTCATTGCTTTGTATTGGGGAAGATCTCTTGACATTTTATATATTTCATCTTTTAGCTTCCTTCCTTCATGAAAGTCAAGTGTCATGGGATAGTTTTGACTTGAATGAAGGAATGCAGTTGAAACTTCATCTAGATGAGAACCGTGCATTATAGGTGAGAATAATCTGTTGATCTGATTGGAAATGCACAACTGAGTGATTTGCGTTCTCCTTGAATGCCTCTGTTGTTGATCTGCATCTCCCAGCACTACAGCTGCTGGAAGCCGTGTTCAAAAATACCTGGAGGGAATGTGTTGCATAACCATGCCTTTAAGACTGAGGGATGGTGTTGAGATGTTGTCATGGATGTGGCATTTTGTTAAACCGCAATTGTGTCAGTGGTTGGGTGTATCATTTAACACTGTTGGCTTGTTTACCAACTGTGATCTAAAGAAAACTGATTTTGCCTCCATTAAACAGGATCTGATTACCCTACATGCTTTATTGAGGCTGATGTTGCTGATGGCTTGGAAACATTCAGTTCAGTTTTGAACTGAAAAAGCTTCTTGGATGAGAAGCGAAACATCTTCAAGGACAAACAAAGAAAACTCAGTTGGCTTTTGAAAATTCACCTTTGGGATCAGTTTGTAAGTTTCTACTGTCTGGCCCATCAGAGCCCATGGAGCCTTCTCCCCAATATCCCCAAATCTTTTGAATTGTCCCCCCCCCCCGAACAAAGTTTCTATTTTTTTCTTTCCTAACTTCTTTCTTTTAGCTTGTAGTTGTCTAGTTACACTATATCAGTGTTTCCCAGCCTTAAACTTAGACGTCCACCCTCAAAATACCTGAGCAAGCAATGTTGTGATGGCATTCTGGGCATTGAGGTCCACCTACCTTTAAATGGCCTCAATTGAGAAACATTGTGCTATATTAAACATTCAAATAAGATCTTTGTTGCAGTTGTCTTTCTTCTGCTGCTGATCACTTAGATCATGGGTGTCAAACTCGCCGTGTCATGTGCCATTCCGTGATGTTTTTCCCTTCATGGAGCTGGGGTGGGCGTGGCCTGCATGTGATGCATCTGGTCCACTTTGGCACCCCTGACTTAGGTGTTTAATTTTGTGGTTTGGTTTTTATTTTTAAAGAATGGTCTGTTTTTAAGAGGTTTTGCTCTGAAAGATGAGTTAAAAATGGCAACATAAGAATAACAATGATAAATATCCAAGTGTTTCCCATCCTACCTTCTCCCTGGATGCTTAACATCAATGGGACATTTGGCTCATATATTTGGAATCCATATCCTGTCTATTTCTTTTCCCACAGATAAATTCTCAAGACAAAAGCTGCATTTCTCTTTAAAACTCTTTCTGAGATAGATAAATGAATCCAGTCCAATCAGTTTATCTTCTTTCTGTCTCCCTGAATCTCATGGAGCTTCCCTCCACCCCTTGTCCAAGAAGGCCACCTGCATTATGTTCATCCCCAGAGATTGTTCTAGTTTCTCGTACCAAACCACACCTCGCTCTGCAGAGGTACATGGTGTTGATGGCCATTTAGCCATTAAAAGAGTCTTGGGGAGAGTGTCTCAATCTTGGCAATTTTAAGATAGGTGGACTTGGCTGTCTGGGGAATTCTGGGAGTCGAAGTCCATGTATCTTAAAGTTGCCGAGGTTGAGAAATACTATTCTTGGATAAAAACATTCTCAATGGAGAAAAAGGCCCTTGACCTTTCCACAGCAACCTCTTTCTCCATCAGTAGCTTTCGGCTTCTGTTGCATTTATTCGACTCATTATGTTTGTTTCTAATGCATTAATGTGAATAAGCACAGCAGTTTTGGACCATTGGGCAATATAAATAGTCCATAAGTGGACAAAATCTACATGGAGGCCACCAAAATGACATTGAAGCATGTGCCTCTTCTCAGTCCCCCAGAACCTTCTCTTGAATCCTCCTGGTGTTACTTAGAGCAGTGTTTTTCAACCTTTTTTGTGCAAAGGCACACTTTTTTCATGAAAAAAATCACCACCATTAGAAAATGTTAAATTTTTTTAACTCTGTGCCTATATTGACTATATATAAAGTAATTCTCTTGAATCCTCCGCGATTGTTGCTATGGGCGCACGCATGGGACGTCAGTGACGTCCCTGCGTGCGCTACCTCCCGGCGGTCCCCGCGTTTTTAAAGTAAACGCGGGGCCGCAGGGACTTAATAGAGGACACAGACAATGTTCCCTCTAATTTTTTTTCAGTGTGAGCAGAAAAGTATAGTGTTTGAGCGGCATATTTTCATGCCTGAGCACCTGAATTTTTTTCACAGATGTCACCTAAGACAACAACGAAATCAGTATTATTTGAAACTCAAAGTTATGTTTATTCAAGGTACCCGCTTAATTAAAAGTGCTATATAATATCAGTATCACTTAACAATGGTCCTGCTTAGCAACCAAAATGTTGGCTCAGAAACTCTGGCATTGAAGCATGCAAGTCTTAAAGCTGTCAAGTTACAAGACCTTTTCACCCCTAACCCTTTAGAAAAAAAAATCCCAAGGGTCTCCAAACCTGACAGCTTTAAGCCTTGTGGACTTCAACTCCCAGAATTCCTCCTCCAGTCATGTTGGCTCAGGAACTCTGGCATTGAAGCATGCAAGTCTTAAAGCTGTCAAGTTACAAGACCTTTTCACCCCTAACCCTTTAGAAAAAAAAAACCCCAGGGGTCTTCAAACCTGACAGCTTTAAGCCTTGTGGACTTCAACTCCCAGAATTCCTCCTCCAGTCATGTTGCAGCAACGTCATCTGCGTGGATCTGCTCTATCTTCGGTTTTTTTCACAGGGGGCAGGGCTGCCGCTGAAGATGCCAACGAGCCCCCGCCGCCACTAGAATAGCTGCTGCCGCCTCCTCCTCCTCCTCCTCCTCCAACAGCACCAACATATTTGCTGCCCAGCGCTGCAGCCGAGGTGAAGCCTCCAAAGCTCCCGCAGGCGCCCCCGCCCATGGCAGCGGCGGCGGTGCCTCCCCCTCCGCTCGGAGCACCTCAGCTGGGCTCTGGGTTACCCCTGCCGCCGCCTCCACCTCCGCGGTTTTTCAGAAGCCATGAGGCTTTTTTCCCTGCTCCCCCCCCCTCCGCCGCCTTCCTACTAGCTCCCGCGGCCAAATGACTTCTCAAAAGCACGGCGGAGGAAGAAGGGGGAGGGATAACAAGGGGGCCAGCTCAGGTGCTCTGCGTGGAGGCTAAGTCAAGGACTGGCTGTATTGCAGAGGAGCTGGGAGCCACCCAAGAATTTCACGGAGCTACGAGGAGGAGAGCGAGCCTCTGAGCAGCTGCGGGGAGCCTGCCTGGCCAGGAGCGACCTTCGGCTGGACGGAGGGGCGAGGGCTGCCTGGAGAAACAGCAAGGGCCCTTTTGAGCTAGTGAGCAGGAACGTTTGTGGAGCACACCGGTTGTGTGTGGAGGCTCCACGCAGAGCACCTGAGCTGGCCCCCGTGTTATCCCTCCCCCTTCCTCCCAAAGCGGGAGCTTTGGAGGCTTCACCTCGGCTGCAGCATTGGCGGCAAATCCGGCAGTGCTGTTGGAGGAGCCGCGCACCTTAGAGGGAACAGTGGACACAGAGATGTCCCGAGGCAAAAACACCCGGCGGGTGTTTTTCCCACGGCACACCTTACACTATGTCACGGCACACTAGTGTGCCGCAGCACAGTGGTTGAAAAACACTGACTTAGAGGGCAGGAGGGAAGAGGATGAGGCAGAAGAAAGAAAAAGCTGTGCACAGGTAGTCCTCAAATTATGACCAGTCATTTAGCAACTATTTGAGTTTATAATTGACCTACCTGGGGAGTACAGGTAGTCCTTGACTTACAACAGTTCGTTTAGTGATTGTTCAAAGTTACAACAGCACTGAAAAATGTAACTTATGACCGTTTTTCACACTTACGATCTTTGTAGCGCCCTCCATGATGAAGTGATCCAAATGGTTCCAACTTACGATCGCTGCTATGCCTCAAGATCATGTGATCTACTTTTGTGACCTTCTGACAAGCAAAATCCACAGGGAAGCCAGATTCACTTAACAACTAGGTTACTAACTTATGTTATGAACTGCTTAAAGCGCGTGATATTTTCTATCAGTTCAATCTAGGATAAGGAAAAGAAAATTATACTGATGAAATATTGAAGCAATGGGATTACCTACTTCTTATTTATTTCCAGCCTTTATTATTTTTACAAGTAACTGAAGATGGCAAACATATCCAACAAATCTTCCTCCTATTTTCCTCACAACAACAACTCTGTGAGGTGGACTGGGCTAAGAGAGAAGGGGGGGGGGACTGGCCCAAAGTCACCCAGCTGGTTTTCATGGCTAAGGCAAGACTTGAACTCACGGTTTCCTGTTTTCTAATCTCATACTATAACCACTAGACCAAACAGGCTCTCTGTGTTCCTGCCTCCCCCTTCACCATTGAAGCTGTTTTCCCTATTTACCCCTTCCTTCTAAATCCTGGCTTCCATTTGCACATCTTCATTTTTATTATATTTTATTTATCAAATTTATTTGCTGCCCATCTCATGGTTCAGGTGACTCGGGATTTTATGAGTCCAGTCTACATCATTTCAAGCATTTTAGTGGCTATTTGCTGCTAAGCTTCGTGAAATTTCCCTTTGTGGAGCCACTTTTAAAGGCAGAGCTAATACTTTTGATAGTTTCTTGTCTGCACTACATTGCAAGGCTAACAAGCTTTGGGATTATATATTTGGAGATCCTGGATGCTGCTTTATGAAATAGTTGCTTTAACACACTTTGACTAAAATAACTCTTGCAGATGTTGTATAACTGTAGTGGGTTGCTTTTGGCACACTTTTAATCTATAGCATGAAGGGCCTAGGGTGACTTTTCTGTTAGCTTCTCTCCATGATCTACTCCAAGAGGGACAATTAATCTTAGAGTTAGTCTTTTGATAACATGGCCAGGAAGGGATTGACTAGTAGATTTGGAATTCAGGCATGTTTCTGAACTGTTACTGATCTTTGCTTGCCAGTATGCCGGAGATTTCTTTCTAAGGAATAGCTGAAGAGTAGTCTACACCAGAGAGTAGCAAGTTCATGACTCATCCAGAGACACAACAGACCACCTCCACTCTGCATGGCTGCATTGGTGTTACAGGCATCTAGAGAAATATTTGCCAGCCTTAGCCATTTTAAGATGTGTGGACTTCAAATCCAGAATACCTCAGCCAGCATTGCTGGCTGGGGTATTCTGTGATTTGAAGTCCACAGAGAGGAGGAGAAAGCTGTGCTGGATATGTCTGCCATCTTCTGTTATTTGCAAAAATAATAAAGGTGGGATTAAATATATAAATAAAACACTGATCTAGAGTAAAATTTCATTCTCAATTATTTTACAATTTATATTATATATTTCCATATGTTTTTCAAATAACAGGGTTTGGGCAAAGATTGCAGTAGCAATCTTCCCAGTGAAAGGTGTCAATCTACTTTGCTTTAATTTGTGATTTCCTTGGTTTTGGCTTGTCAGAATGGCAGAGTGTTGTAGTTGGATTAAAACAGTTATTAAATAGTCCACTCATTCTTCTTTTCAAGCTGTTAGATGATTTATTCCAGAACTTTGACCTTTTTCATATTCATTTGCCAAAATCACATCCAGTTGCAGCTGAACATTTCTTAGAAGTGTTATTTTTATCTGAAGGGAATAATTCTGTGTTTGAGATTTTGGTGCATAAAAAAGAGGACACAAATGCCATGGCTGACACTCCCACAGAGCTCCATATGCTACTTCAAAATTGACAGAAGGAGAAAAGAAGTAAATAAAATTCAAATCTTAACCCAAGCGTTTCTCATTTTAATCCAGTCTATTCCCCCTCATCATCTTATGTGCAAGGCCACCGGAGTCACTCAGGCTCTGCCCAGGCATCTGCCCAAATAATATTTTGTACTTAGGATTGACAGGATTTTAGGGAAATTCTGGCGTGATGGTGGAATGCAAAATATAGCACTTCCACACTTTATTTGCTTGTAAAATGCACTATGCATTTTATACGTGACATGCAAAAAAAAAAAATTCTGTTCTTTAGCTTTTGTGTTTTCCAGCTTTGTGTTTCTTTATGTCAGAGAGCAGCCTTTGGATAGTGTGGTGGTTCCACTACTTTTATACTCAAGCAGTATCTCAACCTTGGCAAATTTAAGAGGTATAGATTTCAACTCTTAGAATTCCCTGGGGAATTCTGGGAGTTGAAGTCCATACGTCTTAAAGTTTCCCTGGTTGAGAAATGCTGCACTAGGGTCTCTAGTGACATAGTGGAGGAGTGATTTGTATATCCGGAAGTCGTGTTCAGGTAAGCATTTGGGATTTCAATACTCACTTCAGTTAAATTGGGGCTAGTCCATCATTTTTCAAGCTTGGAAGTCTTCATGTAAGAATATTGTTTGCATCTGTCATAAAGTAAGCAGCACATCGTCAACTGTCAAGTTCTGTGTGTAACCCTTTGATTATATCCTGAGTGGTGGACTGTGGTAGTCTGTTAGTTTTTGTTGTCCTCCCACCTCATAATTACATGCTTCAGTGATTTTGTTACTCTATTTGTGGCAAAACCGTACTTAGTGCTTGTTGTAGGGAAAATTGACAGGCGTCTCTAGCAAGCAAATGAGTGGATTTGGGTGACAATGTGTTAATAGGGATGAATCAAGTGTGAGGTGTTCCTCATTGAAATGATGCATCAGCATCCCTTCATGGGCACCATCTTTTATCTAATATTTTTCATTATTTCATAGTTTTCTAAGTTTGACACTTGTTGCTTTAATATAGGTAGTCCTCGACTTACAAAAGCTTGTTTAGTGACTGTTTGAAGTTACAAAGGCCCCGAAAAATGTGACTTACTACTATTTTTCCCATAGGACTGTTGCATCCCCATGCTCACGTGGTCAAAATTCAGATGCTTGACAACTCATATTTATGACGGTTGCAGAGTCCCAGGTCATTCCGTCTCCTTTTGCAAGCAAAGTCCAGATTCACTTAACAACCATGTTAATAGTTTAACAACTACAGTGATTCATTTAACAGCTGTGGCAACAAAAGTCATAAATTGGAGCAAAACTCACTTAGCTGTCTTGCTTAGCAACAGAAACATTGGAGTCAATTATGGTTGTAAGTCGAAGACTACCTGAATTAAGAGAGATATTTGTAATGCACGCATTCTGGTATCAAATTATTAATTGAACTGATTGGAAGCTAAGTTGTGGCAGAATTTTTTTATTTTTCTGACTTTAGGTGAAACTGGTGTGGGCAGGTTGATAAGAGGTGGCTTCTGAGCCTTCCCACCTGTGTGTGTCCATCCCTGTGGCAGAAGGAGATGGGGAGGTTTGCATTTTTTCTGGGCAGCTTCTGCCCAGAGAAAGTCATTATGACCAGGCCAGGGTTAGAAGCAATGCTTTTAAAAGGGAAGCTTTTTGCATTGCTGTTAAACTCACCCTGCCTTCCCAAGCAAGACAAACCACACTGCAGTGGGTAAGCTTGGCCAAGGCATTAGTCAGCGTCTCATCTCATTGCAAATGCAGCTGGAGATAGCAAAGGTTTATCTGGTCAGATGCAGGCAAAGAGCTGCGAGGGATAATGTTTCGTGTAAAACAGCCGTCCCCAACCCTTTTGGTACCAGGGACCAGTTTTGTGCAAGACCATTGTTACCCAGACCAGGGGGGCGGTGGTTTCGGTTTCACTCACCTGCCCGCCGCTCACCTCCAGCTGTGCTGTCTTGTTCCTAATACACCACAGACCAACATCAGCCATTGACATGGGCTCCTCAGATATAAAGCCCGGGTGTCCAACCCGTTTGGCTTGCCTGGGCCTCATTCAGTGAAGAATCTTCAGCTGCATATAAAATAATATAGATATTATACATATAAACATCACTAAAAACGTTATATAACATTAAAATTTACGTTCTTCTAGGGCTGCAGTACAGCTAGTCCTCAACTTATGACCACAATTGAGTCCAACATTTCTGTTGCTGAGTGAGTCAGTTGTTAAGTGAGTTTTGTCCCATTTTACGACCTTTATTGCCACAGTTGTTAAGTGAATCACTGCAGTTATTAAGTTAGTAATGGTTAATGTGAATCTGATTTCCCCACTGACTGCTTGTCAGAAAGTTGCGAAAGGGGATTACTGCAACCGTCATAAAATATGAGTCAGCTGCCAAGCACCTGAATTTTGATCACATCACCATGGGGATGCTGCAACCATCATAAATGTGAAAAATGGTCATAGGTCACTTGTTTCAATGCTGCTGTAACTTTGAATGGTGACTAAATGAACTGTTATAAGTGGAGAACTGTCTGTATTAGCTGTCCAGGGCCGCATGGACACATGTGATATAAGGTGTTCAATTCTGCACTGTTTCTGCGATCTTTGCTCTGTTTGCCTTCAGCATAGCAACAGCACTTATATGGTGCTGCTTCACAGTGCACTTTACAGCCCGCTCTGAGCGATTTACAGAGTCAGCCTCTTGTCCCAAACAATCTGGCTCCTCATTTTTCCGACCCGGGAAGGATGGAAGGCGGAGTCAACCTTGAGCTGGTCAGGATCGAACTCCTAGCAGTGAGCAGTGAGTTAGCCCTGCAATCCTGCATTCTAACCACGCGCCATCCTTAACTTATTTCCTATGATCAAACACGAAAGTGCTTAGGGGCAATCTGATTTTAGGCAGCCTTTGACAAGCTGGCTGACTTTACCATGTAGTCCTCAACTTGTGATCACAATTGGAACCAGAACTTCCATTGCTAAACAAGGTGATTGTTAAGTGAGGCATGCCTGATTTTGCAACCTTTTTTTCACCACAGTTGATAAGTGAATCACTGCAGCTGTTAAATGGATCATGCAATTAAACAAAATCTGCTTCCCCCATTGTTTTTTGGAAGGCAGCCAGGTCACAAGTGGCATCCATGAAGCTCTAGGATGCTGCAGTTGTTATGCATAGATGCCAGTTTGCCAAGAGCCCAAATTTGGATCACCTGGCCATGGAGATGCTGCAGCCCACAAAAGTGTGAGGACCAGTCACTTCTTCATTGCCTTTGTCACTTTGAACGGTTGCTTAAAGGCATATTGTAAGTCAGTGACTACTTGTGGTTACTTTAAATCAGCTCCCCACTTTAGCAATCCTCTGATGATCTCTTCTACCTTTTGATTCTTTTCTAAGACTTTCTCCACAGTGAGTGGGGAGGAGTATCCAGAATGGGTTGACCTTGTCCTCTCATGATTGGATTGAGTCAGATAAGCTCTTTGGGCAACGCCCCCTGGCCACCAAGAAGACCCCAGTTATTGACTCAATCCACTCACTGGAAGGTGCACCATTCTGGATCTCCAGTATTCTACAAAGGATTAAAAGAAAATAAGCTTGGACCCGTCGAATCTTGCTTCCCTGCTCCGCGCACAGCCTCCTTCTGCAGGAATGGGACTGCCACAAGCCCCCCTGGGCCGGCACGCTACCCTGGCCACTGAGTGAAACCGAAGTCACTCAGCGAGGACCTTGGCTGGGCAAGCAGGGGAAGAGGGCACAAGCCTCCTGGAGGCAAGCCCTGCCGCTGAGGATTGTAAGACGCTGGAGCGCTCCGTCGCTCCCCCCCAGGGGTTGAGCGATAAACCGCGGCTTCCAAACGCCGCAGAGAGCCCGCGCTGCCTCCACGTGGCCAGAAGATCGTGAGAAAGCTGAAGAAGCCTTTCCTGGCCACAGCGGCATCGGAGAAGAGGCAGGAGGAAGAAATCTGGCTGGGAGGGCGCGTGGCAGCTCCTTGGAGCACAAGCCGCTCTGCAGGTACTTTTTAAATTTTGCGCTCCTTTTCCAACCGTGCGGCGCCATTTTAAAGCCGGGAGGACCCATGTGGTCCAAGATGGTGGTGCCCAGCAGCTCCCAGGAAGAACAAACCCAGGCAGCTGCAAGCATGGCAGGCAGCCCCACCGGAGGAGCAGAGGAGCAACAATCAAGGTCAGTGGCTTCCCCAGAGACTGCCCGAGGGGGGGAAGGAAAGGCTAAATACAAAAGCAAGCACCTCTCCCCCAGGGCAGATCCAGAGGAAGGGAGGGTTCACAAGCCTTCCAAGTACGAGAGGAGAAGGCACAAGACTTTAGAGAGGCTCTGCAAGAAGGCTGGCAGCCATCAGGCCACCCCAGGCAAAGGGGGGGAAATTGCAGGCACTACCTTACCTAGTGGAGGCACAGTGGAGAATCCAGCCCTGCCAGCAAGGATCCCTATAGACACCTCAGGACTTTGGGGCTCTACTCAGGGGTGGCAATCCCAACCCCCTCCTGCTGTGGGGGCAGCCTTGCCTACTGGACTTCCCCACTTGGGCATTCCCTCTGCTCAGGGGGGCATGGGCCCCAGCCAGACACCCTCCACAGGGGCTGCCAACTTTCAGGAGCTGATGATGCAAGCCCTATAGCAATGCATGGCAGCGGCATTCCAACAGCCACAGCCACGAGGGGGGGGCTCCCCCCCCAGGGCTCCTGAATACCTAGAAGCCCAGGAGGAAGAGGATCCCCAGCTCCTCAGCGTCATCCTAGGAGGACAGTGACCTGGAAAGTGAGGAAGGCGAGAGGAAGGGAGGAAGGTGTGAGGAAGGGAGGACAAGCTGTCAGAGGACAAAGGAACGCCCCCCCCCTCCCTAAACCTACATTCACCTGATTGTTCCAGCCCTCACTGTTTAAGTCCCTGCTCTTCAAGGCCAAGACAACAGCCAAGCTAGGCACCAGGGCTTCTGAGTGGAGAACATCTTTGATGAGCAGGCCATCGAGGCGGATACCGTCCCTACGCCCAAGACCTTCCTCAACCTGGTAAGGCACCAATGGGCATCTCCTACCACTGGTCCCTCACCCTCCTCTTCAGACAGGGTATTCTTTAATGTGGACCAAGAGCTAGCTAAGCTGTTGGCGCAGCCCTCCATTGATGCTCCAGTCGTGGCTCTCCATACATCTACCAACATACCCAGGGAGCCAGAGGATGCCTTGAAATCGGAGGACAAGAAGGCAGACCTCACCTTGCAGAGGAGTCATCAAGCAGCTGCCTGGGCAGTGAAAGCAGCTACCACAGCCTCCTTCATCAACAGATCATCCTTGCTGTGGCTGCAGGAGCTACAGCAACACACTCCCATAGCAGATGTCCGGTCACATCAGGATATCAACAGGCTAGTGGCAGCCATCCAGTTTTCATCGGATGCCAACTTAGCTGCAGCCAGGTTTGCTTCCAGGGCAATCGCGTCGTCGGTGGCATCACGCAGGCTGCTGTGGCTACGGCATTGGCAGGCGGAGGTTCGTCACAAGTGGCGCCTGGCTTCAGCCCCCTTCACAGGGGACTCCCCCTTTGGACCTGTTCCTGATTGAGAACAAGGACAAGAGGAAAGTCCCGCCCACCGCCCTGAGGAAAGCCAGCTTCAGGACGGCTCCATACCCCAGACACTCCTTCTCCCGGGGTCAAGACTTTGGGTCCTTCTTCCGGGGTCAGGATTCCTTCAGGGGGTCAGAGGCAGGGTACTCTGGGAACAGGCAGTACCAGGGGGGATTCCCTGCTAGGCAGAGGTACCCAGACAAACAGCAGAGAGGCAGGCAACAGAAGCGGCCCTTTCGAGGGGGCGGAGGGGGCGCTCCTTCCACAAAAATTAAATCTAGACCCAGCGCTCTTTCCATTGGGGGTGCTTAGTACACTTCGTCAAGCACTGGGACCTCACCTCCTCTGACAAGTGGGTGCAGAAGACCATCAGGCATGGCCTTTCATTCAAATTCCTTTCCAGTCCCCCGAGTTTCTTCCGGATATGCCCGGTTTCAAAAAACCCGACCCGGAGGTTGCTGATGCAGGAGGCCATCCAACACCTGTTGGAGATCAGGGCGATCCAGCTGGTGCCTCCAGAGCAACAGGGTCAGGGGGACTACTCCATTCTTTTTGTCATTCCCAAGGCCTCGGGGGGCTGGAGAGCGATCCTGAATTTGAAATGCCTGAACCGTTCCATTTGTTATAGGAGGTTCAAGATGCACTCTCTGCACTCTATCTTGGAGGGGGTTAGGCAGGGAGACTTTCTTACCTCCATAGACCTCTCAGAGGCCTACCTGCACATTCCCATTGCCCAGGAACACCGCAGGTATCTCAGGTTTTGTACATGGGACACCACTTTCAATACCGGGCCCTTCCCTTTGGGTTGTCTTCGGCCCCGAGGGTATTCACCAAGATAATGGCAGCACTGGCAGTGCACCTGAGGCAGGTCCCGGTGCACATCCAATGTTACCTAGATGGCCTGTTATTACAGTCATCTTCATTTAAGGATGCCCTACGGGATTTAAATGTCACCATGGCAGTCCTGAGGGATCACGGGTTCACAGTGAATCTAGCCAAGAGCCACCTCCACCCCTCTACTAGTCTGATCCACTTAGGAGCCAGAATAGATACCCAGAACGGCAGGGTCTTTTTGTCTTCTGACAGACAGATAGCGCTTAGAAAGCTAGCCTTCTTGGTAGCCAAGAAGCATAAGATATCCTTAGCCACTCTGTCTAAACTGCTGGGCACCATGGTCTCTGCCATTGTCATCGTCCTGTGGGCTCATCTCCACACCAGAGACCTCCAATGGTTCCTCTTGCCTTTCAAACGAAGGCGCACAAGCTGCTCACGGGCCAAGGTACTTCTTCCTGCAGAGGTCTCCAGTTCCCTGACTTGGTGGATGTCTCCAGCGATCACGAAGGGCGAAGTCTTCTGGACACCAGACCGCATGATGGTAACAACAAGTGCCAGTCTGAGCGGGTGGGGCGCCAATCTGCTGGCTCAGATGGCGCAAGGACACTCACAACTTAAACTGGTTGGAGCTCAGGGCGGTCCGCCTGGCCCTGTTACATTTCTAGCGCTCAGTCAGGGGCCATCACATATTAGTCGTCACAGACAATATCACCACCAAGGCCCACATAAACAGACAGGGGGGGACCAGATCGAGGGCCCGCATGAAGGAGTCCAAACGTCTGGGACAGTGGGCTGAAAGGAACCTCCGGTCTTTGAGGACAGAGCACATAGCGGGGGTGGACAACACCAGAGCCGACTGGCTCAGCCGGGCCGAGGTGGACAAGTCAGAGTGGAGACTGCAGCCGGCGATTTTCGAGAAGGTGGCTGTGCGCTTCAGGCACCTGGAGGTCGACCTATTCGCCACTCCACTCAACACCCAGCTCCCGAGGTTCTTCTCCATGTACCAGACATGGGAGGGGGGGCGGAAGGAATGGTCGCTCTGCGGAGAGCCTGGCCCAGCGGCCTTCTGTATGCCTTTCCTCCTTTACCCCTGATCCCCAGGATCATACAGAAAGTCCTTCGGGAAGGAGCAGAAGTGATTCTGTTGGCCCCTCACTGGCCCCGGAGGCCGTGGTTTGCGGATCTCCATTCACTGTCAGTGGAGAGGTCCTGGAGAATCCCCCAGGAGAGGATATTCCTCAGCCAGGGGTCACTGGAGCACCCAGAACCTCAGTAGCTCCAGTTGATCGCTTGGCGCTTGAGCAGAGCATCCTGAGGAGAGACCTCTTCTCCCCCAAGGTGATACAGACTATCCAGGCTGCCCTCAGATCATCCACGGAGTGCATCTACGGCTCTACATGGCGGGCCTTTGCCTCATGGTGTAACTCCCGGGGGTACAATCCTATCCAGGCCATGGTGCCACAGGTTTTGGACTTCCTTCAGGCGGGCCTGGACAGAGGGTTAGCTCCTAACGCAGTTAAGAGACAGGTTTCAGCCATCTCATCAGTTCTCCTGTGTGGCGGGAAACAGAGCTTGACTCACCACCTCATGGTCAGGCAATTCCTCAAGGGTGCTTCCAATCTCAAACCACCCACGGTACACAGGTACCCTTCCTGGGACTTACACAGGGTATTGGATGCTCTAACAGGCGCTCCGTTTAAGCCTTTACGAACAGTTTCCCTTAAGTTCCTGACTCTTAAGGTGGCTTTCCTGGTGGCCATCATCTCCGCCAGGCGGATATCCGAACTGCAAGCGCTGTCCACCAGGAAGGATCTCTGAGGATTTACCTCAGGAGAACCAGGCCAAACAGGAAATCCGAAATCCGAAGCTCTGTCTCCTTCCAACCAGGGTCCCTGGGTAACAAGGTAACTTCCACCACCATAGGCAGGTGGTTACGAACCTGCATTGCCACTGCATACCAATCGCAGGGCCTACAGACACCAAATCATATCACAGCTCACTCCACGTGGAGCGCAGCCACCTCCATGGCCTGGGCCGTGCAGGCATCCCTGGCCAAAATCTGCAGGGCAGCCACGTGGCTTCCCCCTCTCCCTTTGTTAGGAACTATAAACTGGACTCCTTTGCCTCAGCCGAAGCCTCATTTGGCCGCAGGGTGTTGCAGGCGGTCCACGAGGCGGGGTCCACGCCTCAATAGGTATGAGTTGGGAGCATGTGGCCTCAGGGGTCTCCCTCCTTAGACACGTATAGGCTTTGGTACGTCCCATTCTGGATATTCCTCCCCCCTCACTATGGAGAAAGGGCATTGGTACTTACCTGATACGCTTCTTCTCATAGTGGGGGGAGGAGTATCCAGCCCCTCCCTGACTATGTTTGTATGACTAAGAGTTATGTTCAATTGTTTATGAAGTTACATGAATATTGATGTTGAAAACAATAAAAGCTAAGAACTGAATCAAGAGTCTGGAGTGAATGGTGCAACGAATTGGATAGAGTTCTTCGCCAATAACTGGGGTCTTCCTGGTGGCCAGGGGGCGTTCCCCAAAGAGCTTATCTGACTCAATCCAATCATGAGAGGACAGATCAACCCATTCTGGATACTCCTCCCCCCACTATGAGAAAAGGCGTATCAGGTAAGTACCAACGCCCTTTCTCTTTGACTCAACATCCTCCACTTTCCGTTTTTATCCCAGTTAAATTGAACGTATCCACCATGACTCTTTTACCCTACTTCCTTATCTATTCCTCCTTGGCTTCCCCAGACTTACACCTCTGTCCTTTAAGTTCAGTGGAAACGATCATTTTGCTGTTTTCATCCATTTTCATCACATGCCACCTTGATCCCGTTAATATGGGATTCCTGATTTCTATCTTCCTTGGAAATTCTATCATATCATTAATGTAAGACAGAGCTTTTTATTTGGATTATGGACCAGCATAGGATGATAGAAAATGATAAATATAAAGATGATAGTCCTTTCAGCAGTAAAAGTTAGCTTTTCCAGTGGAAGAGAGGGAGGGGTTACGCGTGGGTTATTCTCAAAGCCTGATTGGTCCAAAGACTGGGGGAAATTTCTTAAATACTCCTGCCTTTTCCTTTATCGCCCAGTTTCCTCTCAGTCTTTTTTGGTCCAAATACTGTACTTTTGAGCTTAGGAAGGAAAGTTGTAATTGATATTGGATTACTTATTTGGCTAATTGGATATTCTAAATTTCCAAATTAATTTGCTGCGGCCCACGGAACAGTCTTTTCTGCCCCACGCGGTTTGGGGAGAGCCTTGTGCGGTGTTGCCCTCCCCTCTGCAGGCCTTGAGGCCTGAACATATCGCCAGGTCAGTGGGAGTGTTCGATACTTTTTGAGCAGCCCGGGGAGTTCATTTCTTCGCCTGGAAGACTGCGGGCTTTAAAACTGCTGCCGGGGCTTCCAGAAGCGCGTGCGAGGTTCGCAATCGGCCGCCCGTCACTTCCTTTGTTTGCCGGCCACCATGTAGGAGGGCAGATTGACTAACCGGCCTCAGCGCAGCGATCCCCAGGCCACAGACAAGCCTTATCGAGCCAGGGATAGGGAGAGGCGAGCCGCGGAGCCCTGCAGCGCCAGCGATCGCGCTAATAAGGACGGAAAGAGCGCGGTCGGAGGATTTTGATTGTGCCACGTGGAGGAGGCCGCAATCCGCCGCGTGTTTCTTCTAGCGGCTGCTCCAGTGGTCTTCCTTGGCAGCCAGTCGCAGCCCACACAGGCCCAGGCACCAGCGGAGCCTACAGAGGCCTCTTCTTTGAGCATGTGAGTGGGGCGATGGAGGCGAGTGCTGAGGCGAACCAGGGCCCGGAGGAGGCCTTTATGGGATGAGAGGAGCCTTCCCTTGGGCCTAGGATCAGATCAGAGTGGCCGCTGCTAAGCCTCTGGAGGCCCAATGCCCATCCAGGGCAACTACTAGGGAGGACTTGAGACGGCATAAGGCCCTGGAGAAGACTTTTGCCAGGGCGGAGAAACAGGCCTTAGCCACTAGGCCCAGGTCAACCAGTAGGTCCAGGTTCCCAATCAGGCACTCCTCTCACCACTCGGCCTCACCTAGGGGCTTTAGCCCTTCCTCTCCTTTGGTCTCCCCCCCCAGGTCTACTGTCTATATTGGGTGGGGAGTGTCCCCCTCCCCCTCGGTTTCCCCTGGGCCACCAAGGAAAGAAGAGGTTGACCCACTGGAGGGTACCTCCAGGGCACACCATCCTGCCAGAAGGTTGGCCCCTCAGGACCCAGGTCCCTCCCGGGAGGACCTTGAGGACCTTGATCTCTTACCCAAAAGCATCAAGCGACTGATCTCTGCTGCCATCTCTCATGGCATCTCCCAGAGCGATAGGGCACCCTGTTCTGGCAGGGCTTCGGGTCATTGGGGTCAGTTCTATCATAGGGCTCCTTCCCCATCCATGGTCAGTGAAGGTTCCACTATGGGTGAGGACAACCAACATGATATGGGGTTTTTGGAGGACGAGAACTCAGCTCCTACTGATCCCCCCTCCTCTACGGGTCTGTTTTCCCCTGCTATGTTTAAGACGCTTTTGAATAAAGCTAGGAAGACCACTAAGATTGGGACTAGGGACCCTACAGTTCCTCAGCCCAGGGACCCAGACATGGCCATGTTTTCTAATACCACCACAAACAAAGAGGAGATTCCTGCTCCTCCCCTGTTACTGGAGGTGGTGAAGAACCAGTGGGACCATCCCTCCAATTTCTCCAACCCGGGCAGAAATGACTGCCGTTTCTACAACGTAGAACAGGTGCTGGCTAAGACTCTTCAGTTGCCAACTATTGACATCCCTGTTGCTGCCCTGGTCGCCTCTTCCCTGGTAGTGTTGGGGGATGCCACTGATAAGCTAAAGCTGGAGGACAAGAGTGCAGAACTTACTTTGCATAAAAACTTTAATGCCTCCGCCTGGGCCGTCAAATCGGCAGTGGCAGCCTCTTATTTCAGGCGGGGGTGGCCGTCCCTTCCGCAGAGGGACTCAAACTCGATTCTTCCCATATGTGGATCATTAGGACGAGATCACCTCAGACGCCTGGGTCAGATCCACCATCAGGCACAGTCTGCGGTTGGAGTTCCTCTCCACCACCACCCCCGAATCTTTTCAGGACGTTCTCTCATCAGCAATCCTATGGTAGTTCCCCGGTACTCCAGGATCTCTGAAAGATATAGTTCAGTTGTTGGGAAATCTCGTCTGCCAGTTCCTTCAGATCCCTGGGATGTAATCCATCCAGTCCTGGGAATTGGATCTTGTTTAGCGTAGACAGGTGCTCATTTACCATTTTCTTCCCTATCTCAACTTGGGTTCCTAATCTGATTTTTGTGGTGCTGTTTTTTGACAGGTTGGACTGTTTTATCCCTTTGTGTAAAGACAGATGCCAAACATGAGTTAAATAGTTCTGCTTTACCCCTGATGCTTGTCACCTTCTGGCCACTTTCTCCCAGCAATGGACCAATTGTTTCCTTAGTCCTTTCTTGTTTTTAACATGTTGGAAGATGCCCTTCTTTGTTTTTTCTTTTACCTTGTGGCAGGCCTTTCTTTATGGTGAGCCTTCCTCACTTCATCTTTACACGCACCCTAGGGGCTGACCATTGAACTCCGTCTGCGTTTGCATTCAGAATATTTCTGAGCTAATCCTAGTCATAGAATCATAGCACCCTTATAGCCAGGGGGAAAGGGTCAGACAGGCCGGTCCCCAGACCAGAACCCACCACAAACTCAGAATGGGATGTCCGACTATGAGAAATTGCAGAAGCACCTCAGATAGCCCATGATCTTAGACAGCATTCGCTGAGGGCAGAACACATATCAGGGGTGGAGAACATCAGAGCCGACTGGCTCAGCCGGACCGAGGTGGACAATTTGGAGGGGAGGCTGCAGCCAGCTGTCTTCGAGGAGCTGGCGGAGTGCTTCAGATGCCCGGAGGTCAGCTTATTCGCCACATCCCTCAACACTCAGCTCCCGAGGTTCTTCTCCAGATACCAGACATGGGGGGGCAGAAAGAGTGGATGCTCTGCGAAGCCCCTGGCCCAGGGGACTTCTGTATGCCTTTCCGCCCTTACCCCTGATCCCCAGGGTCATACAGAAAATCCTTCGGGAGGGGGCAGAAGGGGTTCTGTTGGCTCCTCACTGGCCCCGGGGGCCAATGGTTTGCAATTCTCCAGTCGCTTTTAGGGGAGAGCCCTGGAGAATCCCCCAGGAGAGAATATCCCTCAACCAGGGGTCGCTGGACCCTCAGTGGCTCCAGCTGACCGCTTAGCTCTTGAGCGCAGCATCCTGGGGAAAGACCTCTCCTCCCCACGCCCAGGGTGATACAGACTATCCAGACTGCCCGCACACCCTCCACAGAGCATATCTATGGCTCCATGTGAAGAGCCAAGGTGGCGCAGTACTGCAGGCCACTTCAGCTGACTGTTATCTGCAGTTCAGCGGTTCAAATCTCACTGGCTCAAAGGTTGACTCAGCCTTCCATCCTTCCGAGGTGGGTGAAATGTGGACCCAGACTGTGTGGGCGATATGCTGACTCTGTAAACCGCTTAGAGAGGGCTGAAAGCCCTATGAAGCGGTATATAAGTCTAACTGCTATTGCTATTGGGCCTTTGCCTCATGGGGTAACTCCCTGGGGTACAATCCTATCCAGGCCTCAGTGTCACAGATTCTGGACTTCCTCCAGGCAGGCTTGGACAGAGGGTTAGCTCTTAACACGATTAGGAGACAGGTTTCAGCCATCTCGTCAGTTCTCCTGCGTGGCAGGAACCAGAGCTTGATTCACCATCCTGTGATCAGGCAATTCCTCAAGGGGGCTTCCAACTCCAAACTGCCCACGGTATTCAGGTACCCTTCCTGGGACTTACATAGGGTAGGGGACACTCTAACAGACGCTCCATTTGAGCCTTTACGAACAGTTTCCCTTAAGTTCCTGACTCTTAAGGTGGCCTTTCTGGTGGCCATCACCTCTGCCAGGCGGATATCCGAACTCCAAGCACTGTCCACCAGGGAGGATCTCTGCGTCTTCCACCAAGACAAGCGGGGTTATGACTGGATCCGTCCTTCATCCCCAAGGTGGGCCCCTGCTTCCATTGAGCCCAGGAACTGATTTGCCCAGCTTCTGTCCAGACCCTTCTCACCCGTTGGAGAAGAAGTGGCACACTCTGGGCGTAAGGAGGGCTCTGAGGATTTACCTCAGGAGAACCAGGCCAAACAGGAAATCCGAAACTCTGTTCGTCTCGTTCCAACCAGGGTCCTGGGTAACAAGGTAACTTCCACCACAATAGGCAGGTGGTTGCGAACCTGCATTGCCACTGCATACCAATCGCAGGGCTTACAGACACCAATCATATCACAGCTCACTCCACACGGAGTGCAGCCACATCCACGGCCTGGGCCACACAGGCTTCCCTGGCTGAAATCTGCAGGGCAGCCACGTGGACTTTCCCCTCTCCCTTTGTTAGGAACTATAAACTGGACTCTTTTGCCTCGGCAGAAGCCTCTTTGGCTGCAGGGTATTGCAGGCGGTTCACAGGGCGGGGACCACGCCTCAACTGGCATGAGGGGGGGACATGGGGCCTCAGGGGTCTCCCTCCCTAGGGACATGCAGGCTTTGGTATGTCCCATTCTGGATACTCCTCCCCCCTCACTATGGAGAAAGGGCATTGGTACTTACCTGATACGCCTCTTCTCATAGTGGGGGGAGGAGTATCCAGTCCCTCCCTGACTATGTTTGTATGACTAAGTGTTATGTTCATTGTTTATGAGGTTATATAAATATTGATGTTGAAGACGATAAAAGCTAAGAACTGAATTAAGAACTGAGTCTGGAGTGAACGGTGCAACGAGTCAGATAGAGTTCTTTGTCAAATAATGGGGAATACCTGGTGGCCAGGGGGCATTGCCCAAAGAGCTTATCTGACTCATCCAATCATGAGACGCCCTATTTCTTATATCTTCATTTGCAAAAGCTTTACAAAAATGTCTCAGTTTATCAAAAGTTCTAAGCATATTCTACTTCTAATTTATCTGGCATTAATCCTGATGCAAAAGATTTTCAAAGAAAGAAGACTGAGCAATTTTGAAGTTGAGAGGGTGGGATTTCTAGCCCTTGATTTACAATTTTAAGAATGCTTGCAGATAAATGGGTAACTGTACCTTTAAAAATAATAATACATGTATTTCATTCTGATATAATACCTGTCAGACTGGTTTTATAATTAAAACAATATAAAACAGTTTACACTGTAAGTCTTCAAACTTACCCCCAAAATAAACAGAATTAGCTGCAACCCTGCAACAGATTTTGCAGGATCACTGAAGCAGCAATAATGTTTTTAACCATCTCCATGGAAGTGTAGCTGTGGGATGCATGTTGACCTGGGTTCAGGAAGAAAATGTATATAGGTGTACTGGGAACTGCCAAAAACTCTGCACCACTACATTCTGGACGAGCTTCAACTTCTGAATGCTCTTCATGGGCAGCCCCACATAGAAGACATTATAGTAATCCAATCATGAGTGACTAAGACCTGAGTCACTGTCAGGAAGCCTCCCGGTCACACTTATTTGCACAAGACGAACAGTGCAAAGGTCTTCCTAGCCACAGCTGCCGCCATTCACGAGTCCAGGAGGATTCCCAGATTGCACACCAACTCTGATTATGGAAGAACTAAAGATGGAAAATCTCTGGATCTGTGAAGGCCTTGAAATCCACAGCCATCTTGTTGGGCCAGAGCCTGTTCTCCTCCATCCAAACTCCAGAGGCTCCAGGTGGTGGGAAGGAACCTTGATAATTTCACCTGGTCCTCCAGGATAGAGATGTATAACTGAATATCATAAGCTTGTTGATAATGCTTGACCTCATACCAATAGATTACTTCACCTAGCAGCTTCATGTAAGTGTTGAATAGGAGTGGAGAGAAAGTGGAGCCCTGAGGCAACCCATAAAGCAGGGGCCTCAGCTCAGTTTCTCTCCTGGAAGAAATAGAAATGACTAGAACCAATGCAATAGAAAGGAGAAGCATGGAAGCACCGGGCCTTTCAGTGCTCTGAGCCAGCTGAAAGAAAGCCATGACTGATAGTATCAAAGGCTGCTAAGAGATTAAGGAGGGCTAGAATGATGCACTTACCCTTATCCCAAACCCACCAAAGGTCATCAACCAATGCAGTCAAAACCACTTCAATATTCTGCCTAAGCCTGACTGGAAAGGGTTCTGATAATCTTCTTTCAGAACTTTTTGGAGGTGTAGGCCAGTTATCTGTGGCCAGATTTGTTGGATCAAGCAATAGCCTCTGACGAAGGGGTTGGAAAGCCATTTCTTTCAAGGCAGGTGAAGCCACCTTTTTTGCAGAGAAGCATTCACATCCAAAAGACAACTGGACTTTCTTGGTTTTTTCTTTAAAAATGTTTTGCTTCTCATCCAAACAGCTTCTTCAATTCTGGATCTTCTTGGATGAGAAGCAAAATGTTTTCAAAGGGGGAAAAAACCCAATAACGTCCAGTTGTCTTTTGGACAAAGCACCTTTGGGACAACCATGACCTGGATGATTGAGAATCTCCATAGATAAACATTTGCATCTCATGGGCCCAGCCACCGATCATCTTTTGGGAAACTAATCAACCAGGAGGGAGAGGCATCTAAAAGGCCAGTGGCCAAACTCCCAGCATTGAAGATTCTGCTCACTTCATTCATAACTATCTCACGGGGGACTCTGATTCACCAGAGGTTTCTGTGAATAGAAGGAATAGAATCTGGTACAGAATTTTGCTTGGCCTCTAGAGATTTTTTGCCAAAATTACCCAATTAATTAGTGATCCCTATTTAGGTTATAAATGTTATGTTTGCCTAATGCAGGAGCCTCCAATCTTGGTAACTTTAATCCTGGAGGACTTCAACTCCCAGAATTTTTACAAAAATGTTTCAGGTGTTAAAATGAAACTTCAGTTCATCAAAGTTATTGCTACATATTAAGCTTTATGTGCATCACCTAGAATGGTGTTTTGGGGGAAGAAGATTAAAAATCAAGGCTTGTACAGTCCAAAACTGGCACGCAAAGAGATGATGTGACTTAAGCATCTTTACTAGGAAACTTTGTAAGGCAATAAATCTCTTCTTTTGTTCATGAATGCATTTCATTGCCCAATAAAAGAACTCTTGCAACAAACAGGCCATAAAAGATGGAGGAAGGAATATGTTTCAAATATAAAAACAGGCTGTAAGTAGCGAGTTGTACTTTTATTACAGTATTGTAATAAAATATTGGAGTAAGAAATGAGACAACATATCTGCCTGATTTAATTGAGTTCTTTACCCATAAAAAGATTCTACTGGCAAAAAAGGGGGAGGTGAGTGCCTGGGGGGGTCGCGTTCGGGCGGCCCCTGGATGGCGTTCCTGTGTCTTTACATCTCCTTGTTGGCTGGCGGCGGCGGTGGCGTTCCGCGGGCAGCGGCAGCGGCGGCATCATTTGGACAGCGGGTGCCTTTCAGCTGTGCTGCTGGAGAGAGGTTTTTGATTTATATTGGACTTGCTGGACCTGGGCTGGGCGTTGTTGGAGTGGTGGTCTGTGCCTCACCCCGAGGAGGGGGTGCTGAGTCGCTGCAGCAATGTGTGCCGGGACTGGGCGGCTGGGCTTTGCCGCTGCCACAGTTCTTCCAGGCCTCCCCCCCCCTCTCTTGATGCGGCCTTCTTTTTCTTTTCCTTGGTTGTTGCCGCTGCGGGGCTTTCGTGCTGCTTGGTACTCTGCTGCCTGACACACTGTCCATTTTTCACCATGGTCAGGGCAGCCAGCGCTATCTGCTGCCCCCTATTCCCCTCCCTGCAACCACCCCAGCCATCATAGACTCTGGGCCCTTGGGCCCTCTTTGGCTTCTTCCGGACTTACAGGAGGGGAGAGGGACTGAGGAATTCTTCCTCCTTTTCATTATCATTGGCCCTGACCTCCATATCTGCACAAATCTGCTTGAGTGGACTTCTTAAGATCTGCGCAATTTCTGTGGATGGAGTGTGTATGGTGTGATTGTTGATGAGTGAACCCACTTAAATTTAACTAATTTTATATTATTATTCACTGTATTTTGTACGCTTTTAATTGACCATAGTGGGGTATGTATGAGAGAGTGACTGTGGGTATATATGAGAGGACCGAGGGTGCAGCCTGGTGCCTCCTCCACTGAGTGCATAAGCAGAAGTGGTAGGGCGCCCAGGCCTACCTCTCGTCCTAGAATGAATGATAGACTTGGCCTGCCGGTGAAAGCGGGGGCCATGGGAGGGGGGATCTACGGGGTGGGGCGGAGCATTCCGGTCATGATGGGGAGGGGCAGGTATGACAGGAGTTACAGGGCTAGCCATCACTGGGGAAGGAGGGCTCACTACGTCACAGCAATCCCTTGTTCCAGCCCTGTAAGCTCAACTCAAGGACCTGGTGGCAAGAGAAGCCAGGATCCTGGTCTCAGGTTGTTGTTGCTAAATGCCAGGTCTGTGATTCATAAAGCTCTCCTCGTCCAGGACTTAATACTTGACGAGGGGGCAGACCTGGCATGTATTACTGAAACCTGGCTGGTCCATGAGGGAGGAGTCCCTCTCTCAGAAATGTGCCCGGAAGGGTTCCAGGTGCTCCACCAACCACGACACCAGTGAAGGGGTGGGGGAGTGGCAATTATTATCCGAGGATCATTGGTTCCTTGCAGGATCCCTGCTCCGGAGACTGTAGGGTGTGAGTCCCTTCTCTTGAAGTTGGACCTAGGGGTTCAAGTGGGCTTGCTTTTGACGTACCTACCTCTCAGCTGCGTCACAACAGCCCTGCCTGTGCTCCTGGAGTCAGTAGCCGGGTTGGCGGTGGAGTTCCCCAGACTGATAGTACTGGGGGACTTCAACCTGCCGTCCCTAGGCGAACGCTCTGATGGGGCCCAGGAGTTCATGGCTTCCATGACAACCATGGACTTGACCCAGGTAATTCAGGGTCCAACTCATAGAGCGGGACACACGCTCGACCTAGTGTTTCTCTCGGGGCAGTGGACACGTGATCTTGAGCTAAGGGGTATAGAGATCTCGCCCTTGTCATGGTCAGATCACTTCCTGTTGAGGCTTGATTTTCGGAAGCTACTCCCCCACTGCAGGAAGGTGGAACCGATTAAGTGGTTCCGCCCCAGGCACCTGATGGACCCGCTGGGATTTCAGAAGGAGCTTGGGGAAATACCTGACTCTCTTGCCCACAATCCAACAGAGTCCTTGGTCACCGCCTGGAATACAGCGGCGACTGGGGCGCTAGATCGGATTGCGCCTTTGCAGCCTCTCTGCGGCAGTGGATCCAGGAGGGCACCTTGGTTTACCGAGGAACTCCGGGAGATGAAGCACCAAAAGAGACGCCTAGAGCGATGCTGGAGGGCTAGCAACTCCGAATCCGACCGAACACTACTAAGAGCCTTCATTAGGACTTATTTAGTGGCGATACGGGCGGCAAAATGTGCACATTTTTCAACTCTTATTGCGTCCGCAGAATCTCGCCCAGCCGCCCTGTTTAGGATAACCCGCTCCCTCCTGAAAGGGGGGATGCCTTACAGGGACCGGCTGAGGAGTTTGCCCAGTTTCTGTCGGACAAAATCGCTCAGATCCGGACAGACCTTGACTGCACTTGGACAGAACCAGTGGAGATGCTGGGGGAGGGTCTTGCTCAGATTTCCTGGAATGAGTTCCAGCTTGTCACCCTTGATGAGGTGGACAAGGCCATGGGAGCGATGAGTGCCTCTACCTGTTTACTGGATCCATGTCCCTCCTGGCTGGTTTCGACCAGCAAGGAGGTAACACGAGGCTGGCTCCAGAGAATTACGAACGCTTCCTTGCGGGAGGGTTCTTTTCCACAACCTCTGAAGGAGGCAGTGGTGAGACCCCTCCTCAAGAAGCCTTCTCTGGATCCAGCTATTCTTAAAAACTATCGTCCAGTCTCCAACCTCCCTTTTTTAGGGAAGGTTGTTGAGAAGGTGGTGGCCCTCCAACTCCGACGAACCTTGGATGAAGCAGATCATCTAGACCCTTTTCAGTCTGGTTTCAGGCCTGGTTACTGCACCGAAACCCCTTTGGTCGCACTGACCGATGATCTCTGGTGGGCCAGGGATAGAGGACACTCCTCTATCCTTGTGCTCCTTGACCTCTCAGCGGCCTTCGATACCATCGACCATGATATCCTTCTGCGATGGCTGGAAGAGGTGGGAGTGTTAGGCACCGTTTTATGGTGGTTCTCCTCTTACCTCTCCGACAGGTCGCAGTCGGTGTTGGTTGGAGGACAGAGGTCAACTCCTAGGCCCCTTAATTATGGGGTGCCGCAGGGGTCGGTCTTGTCCCCCCTCCTACTTAATATCTACATGAAGCCACTGGGTGAGATCATTCGCCGGCACGGGATCAAATACCACCAGTATGCGGACGATACACAGTTGTATTTGTCCGCCCTGTGCCAACTCAGCGTAGCGGTGGAAGTGATGTTCCAGTGCCTGGAAGCTGTTAGGGTCTGGATGGGAGTGAACAAACTTGCACTCAATCCTGACAAGACCGAGTGGCTGTGGATGTTGCCTCCTAAGGACAGTCCAGCTAGTCCGTTCCTAAGCCTGGGAGGAGAAACTTTGCTCCCCTCAGAGAGGGTCCGCACCTTGGGGGTCCTGGATCCGCAGCTGATGTTGGAACATCACCTGTCAGCTGTGACCAGGGGGGCCTTTGCCCAGGTTCGCCTGGTGCACCAGTTGCAGCCCTATTTGGACCAGGAGGCACTGCAAACAGTCACTCACGCCCTCGTCACCTCAAGACTGGATTACTGTAATGCGCTCTACATGGGGCTGCCCCTGAAAAGTGTTCGGAGACTACAATTAGTCCAGAATGCAGCTGCGCAAGCGATACTAGGTGTACCTAAGTACACCCACACTACACCTATCCTCCGCGAGCAGCACTGGCTTCCTATTGGTCTCCGAGCACGATTCAAGGTGCTGGTTATCACCTTTAAAGCCCTACATGGCCTAGGATCCGGATATCTACAAGACCGTCTTCTGCCGCACACCTCCCTAAGACCGATAAGATTGCACAGGATGGGCCTTCTCCAGGTACCATCAGCAGGACAATGCCGGCTGGCGACGCCACGGAGTAGGGCCTTCTCTGTTGCCACTCCGCCCCTATGGAATGAGCTACCCCCAGAGATCCGGACCCTACCCACTCTCATGGCCTTCCAAAAAGCTATCAAAACCTGGCTATTCCGGCAGGCCTGGTGCTGTTGACCTCTGGATTGAGGTCCAGCCTCGCTTACACTGGGTGCATGTTGTGTCTTTTTAAATTTGTTGTGTTTTATTTGTTTTTAATCTTTTTTAATATTTTTGTTTCTGTAAGCCGCCCGGAGTCCCCTGGGATTGGGCGGCCTATAAATTTAATAAACAGTAAACAGTAAACATTCTGACCAAGGCTAGGACTTCGTCCATTCAAATGGGACTTCCTGCCCAATCTGATAAGAATACCGCTGATCAGGGTAACAAGGAGACTATAGGACCAGGGGATCCAGGCGCAGGCCTCTTTAAGGAAGCTACTCCTCAGGAGTTGGTTCCAGTGCCACAGCTGTTCCTGGAAATTATCCAGCGACAATGGGTTCAACCTGGGTCATTGGCCAATCCTAGTGGGGTGGATAAAAAGCTCTATTCGGTAGAGACTGCCATGGAGGAGCTCTTGAAGCTTCCGCAAGTAGATGATCCCATAGTGGCACTGACCTCCAACTCAGCCCTCCCAGCCGATCTACTGGAAGGTCTGAAAGCGGAGGACAAAAAAGTGGAGAAGGCCTGCCATAAAACTCACATGGTCACTGCATGGGCCATGAAGGCCTCCTCCTCCTCTTCCTACTTCAGCAGGGCAGCACTGTTTTGGCTTCCCAACCTCCCTGCTGGGGATGCTAGATCACGCCAAGATGTGAACAAGATCATTGCAGCAGTCGAGTATTTGGCCGACGCTTCACTTAACGCCACCAAATTTTCATCTAGGGCTATGGCTTCAAATGTGACCACCCGCCGCTTGCTGTAGCTATGCCACTGGCAGGCAGTCATGAAGGCTAAGTTGAAGTTGGCCTCACCACCCTTCAAGGGTGACAAGCTATTTGGGGAGGCCTTGGACTCTGTCTTGATTGAGTCCAAGGACAAACGGAAGATTTTACTGGTGGTCACCAAGAAACCAGACCGCAAAGGTCAGCCCTATTTTCGTAGGCAGTCCTTTCAGAATAATGACTCCCCTTCCACATTGGGGAGCTTTGCCAGGTCCTATTCCCAATCACAGGACCGCACCCAGAATAGGGCGTCCTTCAGGGACAGACCCAGGCAGCAGGGGAACCACAGGTCCTTTCGAGGGGGGGGGTTCCAACTGCTCCTTTCGCAGATCCAAGTGACCATCACCGGTCTCCTCCCATAGGGGGTCGGCTACAGCTTTACACCGACCAGCGGGAGGAGACAACAACGGACACTTGGGTACTGAACACCATTCGTCAGGGTCTCACCTTAGACTTCCTATCCCTTCCTCCTTGGTCCTTCATTCGTTGCCCCATCCCAAAGTCGCCCCACAAGCGACAAATGATGCAGGCGGAAATCCAGCATCTACTGGACATAGCGGCCATAGAGCAGGTGCCCCGGGGTCAGGAAGGCAGGGGATTCTACTCGATCCTCTTTCTGGTTCCCAAAGCTTCAGGTGGGGTGAGAGCCATTCTGGACCTCAAGAAACTCAATATCCACATAGAGTACAAGCGCTTCAGGATGCAGTCCCTCCAGACCATCTTGGGTTGCATCAGGCAAGGTGACTTCCTGACTTCAATCGACCTGAAGGAAGCATACCTGCATGTTCCCATTCATCCA
This sequence comes from Thamnophis elegans, assembly GCF_009769535.1. Lineage (NCBI taxonomy): Eukaryota > Metazoa > Chordata > Lepidosauria > Squamata > Natricidae > Thamnophis > Thamnophis elegans. The sequence continues at coordinate 34,673,016 of NC_045552.1, forward strand.
GCGCATCGCAAGTTACTGAGGTTCCAGTTTGCAAACCAACATTATCAATACAAGGCTCTCCCCTTCGGCCTGTCATCGTCCCCCAGGACTTTCACCAAGCTCCTGGCTGCTGTCGCTGCACACCTCAGGACTTGTCTGGTGAGGATCGTCTACTACCTGGACGACATCCTGTTAATGTCGGTGTCCAGACAGAGGGCGCGCCAGGATCTCAATGCCACTGTCTATGCATTACAGCAACACGGGTTTTCCGTCAATCTGGAGAAGAGCCATTTGGAACCTACCTCCAGGATTCAACACCTGGGCATTGTGATCAACTCCAGAACCTGCAGAGTCTTCCTCACGCAGGAGCGGAGGGACAGCATCATATCCCTAGTACGCCAGGTCAGGAAATCCAGGTCAGCACCTCTAGTGACTCTGTCTCAGCTGCTGGGGAAGCTGATCTCATGCATCGCTGTTCCATGGGCGCGGCTGCACGCACGAGAACTTCAGTGGTTCCTTCTCCCCATACAGCGACGCAAGGCCAGCAACTCCAAGAGGGTGGTCACCATTCCCCCAAGAGTGGTTCGGTCACTTGGGTGGTGGCAATCCCCAGCACTAGCGAGGGGGATCCCTCTTCAAGGAACCAGAGTGCCTGGTCATAACAGCAGATGCCAGCTTATATGGCTGGGATGCTCACCTACAGACTCACATGACACAGGGCAGGTGGTCACAGGCAGAGCTCGCCCACAACATAAACTGGCTGAAACTCAGAGCCGCCAGTCTTGCCCTGTGCCACTTCTGTCGATTCATCGAGGGCCATCATGTCCTCATTCTGGCAGACAACATCGCCACCAAGGCTTACATCAATCATCAGGGCGGCACTCGACCGAAAGCCCTGATGTCGGAGGCAGAAGCATTGGGGCGTTGAGCAGAACGCCACCTCGAGTCCTTGAGGGCGGACCACATCTCCGAGGAGAACAATGTGATGGCGGACTGGCTGAGCAGAACGACCATCAGCAACTTGGAGTGGCAGCTTCATCCATCTCTGTTCCACCAGCTGACGCAGAGGTTTGGTCTCCCGGTTCTAAACCTATTTGCCAGTCCCGAGAACGCTCAGCTCCCCTGGTTTATTTCAAGGTTCCACTGCTTTGACGCGGAAGGGACGGATGCTCTTCGGTGCCGCTGGCCCCCAGGACTGCTATATGCGTTTCTGCCCCTCCCACTGATGCCTCAGGTGATCAAGAAGATCCTACTGGAGGGGGACGAGGTACTGCTCATGGCTCTGCACTGGCCACAGAGGTCCTGGTTCACCAACATTTTCAGTTTGTTGGTGACCGAGCATTGGCGCATTCCTCAGGAGCAGATTTCCCTCTACCAGGGGGCCATTCCTCACCCGGACCCTCGATGGCTTCAATTGGCCATGTGGCACTTGAGAGGGAGCTCCTGAGTCAGGACAACTTCTCTGACAGAGTCATCCGCACTATCCAGGCATCCAGGAGACCTCCCACTGTGCAGATCTATGACGCGACATGGACCAGTTTCTCTTCTTGGTGTCACTCCCATCAAATTATCGCCATGGCTGCGACAATGCCACAAATCCTGGATTTTCTACAGGACAGCTTGGACAACGGTCTGGCCCCCAACACACTTCAGAGGCAGACTGCAGCCCTGGCCACCATCTTGTCCAGAGACAATTCTCAAGCGCTCAGCAGACACCCAAGGGTTCGCAGCTTCCTGAAGGGGGCTACCAACTTACGTCCCCTGTTACCTGAATTGGGACTTGTCAATTGTCTTGCAGACCCTAACATCACTGCCATTCGAACCTATTCGCTCTTTGACATTTGTCGCTCAAAACTGCCTTCCTCATAGCCATTACCTTGGCACGCAGAATCTCAGAGCTGGCTGCACTCTCCATTAGGGAGGACCTTTGTATCATACATTCGGACAGGGTCATTCTGAGATTGGACCCAGCCTTTTAACCAAAAATTAACAGCTTATTCCACAGAACGCAGGAGGTGATCCTCCCCGACTTTTGCCCGCACCCTAGCCATCTCAGGGAGTGGGTCTGGCACAAGCTAGATGTGTGCCGCATTGTGCGGGTGAGCAAAAAGAGGACAGCCTTCTTTAGCAAGTCGGAATCGTTCTTCGTTTCATTCCAACCTACTTCAATGGGCAGGAAGGTGTCATCTTCCACCATAGGTCGCTGGCTGCACGTATGCATAAAGTTGGCCTACGAACAACAAGCCAGGCCTGTTCCTCCTTGTATAACAGCACACTCCACAAGGAGCACCACGACGATGGCCGTCTGGGCCACTCAAGCACCCATTGAGGAGATCTGTCGGGCAGCCACTTGGTCCTCGCCGGCCCCGTTCATTCAAAACTACCTTTGCCTCGGCTGAGGCTTTGGAAGGAGTGTCTTACAGTGGGTCCTTGCAGCCCCTGTTAACTAGGACGTTCCTTCTTCCCACCCTGGGATCACATAGCAGCGCCTAGGAGAATGACCGTTGGCTTACCTGAATGGTCGTTCTCTAGGCACTGCGGGAGTGTCCACCCTGGGGTTTTTTCTTGGATGGGTGCAGGACCTTGCACCATAAGACACAGACTTTTCCATACAGCAACCTTTGGATCAGATACCTTTGTTTTTAAAACTGAGCCTCTATGGGGAACAGGAGGCGTGGCTACACAAAGATTTGAACTCAGTCCTTGGGCAGCAAGCTGAAGTTAACCCATACTTGGACGCTCCTGCAGCACCTAGAGAATGACCATTCAGGTAAGCCAATGGTCATTTTGTTGAAGGAAGCATAAATAAAGGAGGTGACACAATTGAAGTTCATTTACCTCAATTTTTGTATCTATTTACAAAATTTATCTGGTTTTTTCCAGGGCGCTGCTCAGGAGAGTCCATGCAAGGGTTAAATACAGCCAAACTGCCCAGAACTGAATTGAATCTTTAAGCCACGCCTCTGGTGCTGATTATCCCCAGATTTTTTCAATTCAGCTAGCCCAGCGAACGGGCTTAAAGTTTCTCTTCATTTCTTTTACTAGCTTGGACTCTCTTGAGCATTTATTGTGAGTATTATTCAATTTAGGATGTGAACAGGCTGAATGAGTGTATTCAATTTTCTTTAGTTCGTTCCTGGCTCACTCTTCTTTCCTCCGGCGTCCTGTTTAACTCCCAGGAGCCGCTCGGAACGCAGGCAGCTGCTGGGGCAAGCGCGCGGGTCGGAGTTCACTAAATGAACTGTTGTAAGTCAAGGACTACCTGTACCCATTTTACCCGTCTTTTCTTCCCTCTGTTTTGTCTTCCAGGGCGCCAATGCCTCTGCTTTGGAGAAAGAGATTGGTGCGGATCAATTTCCTATGAACGAGCATTACTTCGGCTTGGTTAATGTGAGTGGCTCTTTTGTGCTTCTTGGGCAGTTGTCTGATCGTTGTGTCTTCTTTTATCATCCCTGGATTTGGAACCAAACACCCCTGAGTACCCCTGAGTACCCCTTGGATTCACTGCTACTGGAGCCAGTTTGTATCCTGAATCTCAGAAACTCTGCTTAAAAATTGACCTTTGCAAAGTAAAGCAAGAATTCAAACATTGGCCATTTGTCTGCTTGAGGAAGTTTGATCAATTGGTTAGGAAGCAGCAGCAGCAGAAGTGTCTTTCCAGTCAGAATGAGATACAAAACTCCTGAGACAGGTGGACCACAGAGAAAGGGGCTGGCCCAGAAAAAGCCACCTTTCTGCCCTTTTTTAAAAAGCAGAAACCTTTGGGCCAGAGCTTGCAAGTATTTGCTCATTGCAGGGACGTGCAGTCACTAGAGGCAAGGGAGGCAGAGCCTCACCAGTCTCCTCAGGAAAAGGAAAGAAATTTAAATAATTTTTTTAAAATAATTAAAGCCAAGATATTTGCTACCAGATTCCAGGTCACAGTGGCTTGGTGTCTGCTTAGTGTTAACCAAAGCAGGAGGCGAGAGAACTCGGGGCCTCCTTTGCATAAGGAATTTTTCGCCTTCTAAAAGTTAAGAAAGAGTTAAAAGGCAAAAAAGTTCAGATGCAAAAGAGGCACTAATTCTCCCGCCTCCTGATCTGGGAGCAGCGAATCATGTCTTCTTGAGCATGCTTACGTTGGGCGGGTTATTTCGGAGGGCGCGCTTCAGAGGAGAGAGGAGTGGGGGAGAAGGAGGAGGCTCGCTCTTCACCCCTCCCCAACCTTCCCAGGGTCCAGATTCCCTTCGCTGCAACCCTTGCCGTATCTTGCATCCCAAAGGTGGGTGGGTGTGGGAGCTTTGGTGGCCCCAATTCTTCTCTGGGGGGGGTGTCTCCTGGGGCTCCTGGCTAGATAGACTCCCGAGGAGCGACCCCTTCCCTCCTAGTACCCCTGTGGGTGGCTGGAAACATCCGCGCATTTTAGCCAGCCATAAAACACTTAGCCGGGGGTTTCCTTACAAGAGCCAGGCGGGAGAAGCCCTCGCTTCTTTCTTGTGGAGACGGGCACTTTGCATCGCGGGAGCTGCCAAGCGCCTTTGCTGCAGACCTGGGTGCTTGGCGGCTCCCGCGATGCAAAGTGCCCTGCCGCCCGCCTGCTGCCCCGGCCTGCTTGCCAGGCTCCACTGCTGGAAGTCCCGGATCGCCTCTGGGGGAAGGCTGAGTGAGAAGCAGAGCGAAGCTTCTCCGTGGCCTCCTGGCGCTGCGCAGAGGCTCTCGCAGGAGCGCGTGCCAGCGGCCGGCGGCCCGGAGCGGCCCCGGCTACGAGACAAGGCAGCGCTTAAAGCAGCCGCTGCCGCCGCCACCACCCCTCCTTCACCCGGCGGGGCGTTCCTGCCACCTTGGGCCGCTTTGCCGCGCGGCAGCTGCTTCTGCAAGGAGGCGCTGGGCCAGGAACTTGAGAAGCCGGTGGATCGATCTGCCTTGTCTCACAGCTGGGGCCGCTCCGGGCCGCCGGCCGCTGGCATGCGCTCCTGCGAGAGAGACTGCGCAGCGCTGGGAGGCCGCGGAGAAGCTTCGCTCCGCTTCTCATAGCCTTCCCCCAGAGGCGATCTGGGACTTCCAGCGGTGGAGCTTGGAGAAGCAGCGGCCGCAGGCCAGGGCAGCGGGTGGGCGGCGACATTAGGGGCGGCGGGGCACTTTGCATCGCGGGAGCCGCCAAGCGCCTTTGCTGCAGACCCGGGCGCTTGGCTGTTCCCACGATGCAAATTCCCCCCCCCCCCACCGCCGAGGCTGGCCGCTGTCCTGCTGAGCTGCTTCGCAAAAGGATGCCCAGGTGAGCCTCACCAGGCATAAACCTCACCACACGTCACTGGCTGATTGTGAGAGTTTAATCCTGCCCTAATCCTGTGGAAGTGAACCTAAGGCTGGACCCATCCATGGTCAGCTTGGAGCTTGTATTTGAAAGCTGAATTGAACTTCCAGATGTGTGGATGGGAGCATCCCAAAAGAATAGAATTCTGTGGGATGGAGGGAAGCGTAATAGGCTCAGAGACCATGAGATGCTGAAACCCATTGGTCATGTCAATGTCCATGGCTCTTCTCCCTGCAGGGAAGTGGAATTGCAGAAGGGGTGTACAATGACCCCGGCAAAGCTATAATAAAAAGTGTTTCATCTTCATTCAGTTTGCTGCTTTGAGGCAAGAGATTCACAAATCTGCTTCAGGAGTGATTTGATTGATGATTAACTGAACCAAAGCACCCTATCAAAGCTTTCCACAGCCTAGGGTTGAACAGCACACAGCTCCCAATACATTATTTTCAATGGGTAAATATTAGTTTTGTTTATACCAGGGGTCTCCAACCTCGTCAACTTCAACTCCCAGAAAGCTGGCTGAGGAACTCTGGGAGTTGAAGTCCTCAAGTCTTAAAGTTGCCAAGGTTGGAGACACCTGGTTTATACTGAGAGTCTTGATGTGGATGGAGGAAGCTGTTGCGGAGATGAAGATGATGATGTATTCTGAATGTCAGATGATTTCTCCCAGATGTGATCATCTCCCCTCAGATTCTCTTTTCTTTCTCTGAAATGAAGCAACCTTCCAATGTGACAGATGCAAACATCTGCTTTCAGCTTTGTAAACAGGAAGCATGTAGACACTGTCTAACTCATCCCTAGGACATTTTCCTCCTAAGCGTGCTGGTCTCTTCTCTAAACATCCTTGATCTGAGCTGACTCTGGAAAGAGCCTCCTCTAACCCTCCTTGGCATCCCATCAGAGTTCTGGCTGCTGTCAGCTCCACACATAAATCATGGTCGGGTCACAAACAGCCCCCTCGCCCTGAGCACCACCCATCGCTGACAGTCGTAACAGCATAGCAACAGATTCCTCTGGAGTGACAGGCAACGACATAGTTCCCCTCCCTAATTGAACAGCATTGTTGCTTTGTGGAATGGGTGGGAGGGTGGGCCAAATGGCATTGCAAAGCTTTTAAAAAGTCTGGGTCAGCTCCCTTCACGGAGGGTCAACAAAGGAAATACTTCAGGCATATTGTGGGGACGGGCAGCTGTGGGACATTTCATGGTTGAGGAAGTCCTGACAAAGCCCCCAAACTAGCCTACAAGGCAGGCAACCCCAAGACAGATCCAGGTGGAGATTACAGAGGGAATGCATTCGGAGCCAGTGCAGCAGTTTCAGCTTAAGCAAAGCATTCAGGGACAAAAACTTCTCAGGCTTCCTGCAGCTCTGAATCCTCAAAAAGATTCTACTCCCCTCAAATGGTGGGGTTTTTTTGTTAGAATATTGCATGCAACACCTTCGCTTTTTATACTATTTTGTCAGCCTCCCTCTATCCTCTTCTTTGCCAGCTTACTTAGAAGGCAGAATAACAAAAGTTGGAAAGGATCTTGGAGGTCTTCCGGTCCAATTCCTTGCTTGAGCAGGAGATCATCTACTAAGTGTCTCCAACCTTGACAATTTTAAGACTTCAAAGTCTACAAGTCTTAAATTGTTTACAAGTTGTCCATAAGTCTTAAACTTGCCAAGGTTGGACACCCCTGCCTTATACTCTTGGTTTCCTTAGTTCTCTTTTGCCTGCAGTTGGATAACCATTTTGCTGACTGACAGACAGACGCACACACACACACACACACACACACACACACACACACAGTTACTTTTCTTTTTCTGTTCTCCCAGTTTGGAAATACCTGCTATTGTAACTCAGTCCTCCAGGCCCTTTACTTCTGTCGTCCATTTCGGGAAAAGGTTTTGGCCTATAAAGTCCAGGCCCGCAAAAAGGAGACCCTTCTGACGTGCTTGTCGGACCTTTTCAACAGCATTGCCACCCAGAAGAAGAAAGTGGGGGTCATCCCCCCCAAGAAGTTCATTTCCCGGCTGAGGAAAGAAAACGGTAAGGAAGCCTCTCGGGGGGAGAGGATGCTGGAGGCTTCTGCGTGATTGGAGGCCTTTGGAAGCCTCTCGCTCAGAACTAGGGATTTGGGGGAACAGGAAGCTCCCTCATACCGGTAGACCTCGACTTACAACCGCTGAGTTAGCACTGAAAACTGTCTTAAGACTGTTTTTCATACTTATGACCATGCAGCATCCCCAAAGTCACATGATCAAACTTAAGACATTTCCAGCAATTGATGTTTATGACTGTCGCAGTGTCCCATTATCATGTGGTCCCCTTTTGCGACTTTCTGACAAAAAAAGTCAATGGGGAATGCAGATTCACTTAACAACCCTGTTACTAATTTAACAAATCATTCACTTGACCGTTTTGGCAAGAAAGGTTGTAAAATGGGGCAAAACTCACTTAACAACTGTCTTGCTTAGCAAGAGAAATGTTGGGCTCAATTCTGGTCATAAGTGGAGGACTACCTCTACTGGGGTATGTATGGACACACATCTCCATTAAGCTCCCTGTCTCTCTTAACCTTTTAAAAAATTCTGTTAATTTAAGAATCAAGCTACTTGCAAATAGCGAATCACCATAGTGACCACTAGGCACAGATGGTAGAGAGCATCCAGGTTCAACGTCTGATTAAAGAATGTCTTTTAACTGACTAAGCCAACCTTGAGAACTAGTTAGTAAGTAAATCAGACTCACATGGTAATCATTTTGTAACTGGGCCCATCGTTTGTCGTCCTTTGCCCTTAACTTCAGGTAGTTCTCAACTGAACAACCAGTCAATTGACTTATCCTTACGACCTTTGGAGTGTCCCCATGGTCCTGTGATCAGAAATAGTGTGCTTGGCAACTGGCATGTACTTATAGCAGTTGCACTGTCCCAGAGTAATGTGATCATTTCACTCATGATATTATATGCATGCTGTGAATATGTTCACATCTCCTTCTTCAAAACCTATTTTTGCTAAGCACTTTTGCTCATTTTTGATAAAAGCATGCCCACGTTGCTAGGGTTAGTATCTGTCCTTGCATCTGAAATTCTGTAATGACTTTAACCGTACTAGGCTGGCAGCCTAATATTTTAATTCCTCTGCTTTTGTTGTTGTTGTTGTGTGCCTTCTTGTTACCAGAGCTATTTGACAACTATATGCAGCAGGACGCACATGAATTCCTGAACTATCTATTGAACACAATTGCGGACTTGCTGCAGGAAGAAAAGAAGCAGGAAAAACAGAATGGCAAACTCCAGAACGGAAGCATTGAGAGTGATGAAGGGGAGAAGGCAGAGCTTACGTGGGTCCACGAAATCTTCCAGGGAACACTAACAAACGAAACTCGCTGTTTAAACTGTGAAGCTGTAGGTGGCTCTTTACTTTCTCTGAAATTCCTACTTAGTGGTGATCTTTCCCAAGAGTGTTGCCTGTGTTTTCCCCCCATCTTCCTACTGTCCGTATATAAACAAGAGAACAGTCATTCTAGTTGCTAAATCTGTCCTCCCTTGTAGGAGCACATGAAGTTCATAACTCTGCCCCACTCTTATCTCAGTTCTTGTTCTCGATCTGAGATGCTCTCTGAGCTTGGTTGTTCGCTTGCTGATGTTTCACTGCCCAAGTAGGTAACGTCACCAGTGCGAGAGAGTTGTAGTTTGCTTCCTCTTTATATGTAGTAGCTTGCCCTGCCAATGATGGGAGGTGTGTGGTTTTCTCCTTCATAGTTCCTTGATTATGGTAGTTTTTATCTCCTTGAAGTAGTTGCCCTGTTATGTTCTTCAGTCTAAAGGTTAGAGTCTAGTAACCTATAACCTTTGACTCCATAACATAATATTTGTCACTGGTTTTTTGGAACTATAGCAGTACTCCTGTCAGTGCTGAAGTCTCCAAATGGCCTCCCTCTTTTACAGCAGTTTGTTTACTTCAAAGTTACAATGGCACTGAATAAAGGCATTTCCTGCTGTTTTTCTACACTTTGAGACTGTTTGTAGCATCCCCATAGTCAGGATTGGTAACTGCTTCATATTTATGATGGTCACAATGTCTCAGGGTCATGTGATCCCCTTTTGCAGCTTCTGACAGCAAAGGCAATTGGGGAAGCCAGATTCACTTAACAACCATGTTGCTAACTTAACTAGCTGCAGTGTTTCACTTAACAACTGTGGCCAGGAAGGCTGTAAAATGGGACAAAATTCACTTAATAACTACCTCGCTTAGCAGCAGAAATTGTTATAAGTTGAGGACTACCTGTAATGAAGGCAAGCCTAAAACCCGCATTCCTAGGAGTAAGTGTAGGGAATGTGACTGGCTGGGGATCCTTCACTGAGATGAAAGGCTTAGCCGAGAACAATGCTCCGAATTAGATGCTGTACAGTTGTACATTCTTCATTCGATTTCTTAAAGATTCTAAAATCTGCATTTTTACCTCTTCAAGGTAAGCAGCAAAGATGAAGATTTTCTGGACCTGTCGGTTGATGTGGAACAAAATACATCAATCACCCACTGCCTGAGGTACACATTTCAACAAAAGCAGAAAATGCAGCCAGATAAAACCGGGAGGCTTTATTTAATCCCAGGACACCGAAGCCCCGGAACCAACACTAATACTAATAGCTAAAACTAATAGCTTCCTAGAGTGTTATTTATTTTTATTTAACTATGTGTATTCTGCCTTTTATAAGGCTTCTAAAAGAGTTTCAGGGAGAGTTATTTGCTTGGTTTGGCCATCATACAATTGCAAATCCTTGAATCACTGGGCCACTGTAAATCCAGTTGTTTGATGTGATATTTATGTTAGCCACAAAAGGTCCCAGTCTAACAAAGTCGTCATAAGTGGCTTTTCCTTACTGTTCCTTCTCTGAGTCATTTAGGGATGGGGGCCTAAAGGAGACAGGGAAAAAATAGAAGAGGGATTAGCTTCAACCATTAAACTGCCCGTTTTGTGGTGCTGCGTGACATTTGCATTTCCCACTGCAAACAGAGGGATCTTTGTCCTGTGGGGAAGCTCTGTACAGACGACCCAGAGAAAATCTGTTGAGTGCTGGAAAACCTGATAAATGATAACTTCTGCTCCAATCTTCCATTTTGCAGAGGGTTCAGTAACACCGAGACACTGTGCAGCGAATACAAGTACTACTGTGAGCAGTGCCGCAGTAAACAGGAAGCACAGAAGAGGTGAGGCCAAGAGGCATTTTTATTACATATCTGGGTCCCACCAGGGACTTCGGTTCTTGGTACGTTTACAACACACTGCCTGGCAGATAGACTGTGCTGAGAAAGAATCAACTCCCCCACTTTAGAGTTGAAAAAGATCTTTCTGTCATTTATGAAAGACACATTTCTAATTTGTGATTTGTGGTTTTGATGATAATGGAAACAGAACTAATATAATGGAACTTTAGAGCGAGAGGGTCGAATATGTTTTATCTATAACTGTTAGGGAAAATTTTAGAAGCCACTTCTCTGTATTTTTCTTCCTTTCTATGTTACTTTTCTTCAGCTTTTTTCTTGCATTTCTTCCTTCCTTCCTTCCCCTCACCTACCTACCTCTTCCTTCCTTCCTTCCTTCCTTCCTTCCTTCTTTCCACCCAACACACATAAGTGACTTCTTCCTCACTATATTAGTTTGTGTTAGCTTTTACCTTCTCGTTGTATCTTTTTGTAATAAAAAGTATATAGAGGAAATGGATGCGACTTCTGTTATAGTTTATTGAGGTGTATTCAAAAACATCTGGCTTAATCTCAGAAATGTGAAGAATGGCCAAATGAGTTTCTACATGAGAAAGAAAAAAGTAGCTGAATAACAGATGAATAACTGATCCCGCTCCTCATAATTCTGTTCATTTTTTATTTTGTATGATTAACTCTGCAGACGCAAAGATAACATTGATATTACTCATGACTATAATTCTGCAGTTTTTTCCTTTGAAGAAAACCTCAAATTCAAAGTGGACCAGGGACTCCTCTGCAGTCCTTACTGTAGTTCAAGGGTTGCCTTCTCCTTCCAGGAGAGGCTTCACTCATTCTGGGGCCCAGGAGCTTTTCAGAGCAGTTGACCTCTGATGGTTTTTGGAGCCTGAAAAACTAGTGAATTCCAGGTGTCGAACCATGAAATTAATCACGCCAAAGAAAGAGACAGAGGAGTGTCATAAATCCTCTACGGGACCAGATGTTCTTTCTGTAGCATTTGACTCTTGTTGGTGGCTCCAAACTCAAGTTTTCTTGATGCAATATGGGGGAGGGAGAGCAAAAGGCCCCTAGTTTGGGCAAGTACAGTGATGGCGAACCTTTTAGGTACCGAGTGCCCAAACTGCGCATGTGCGCATACCCAAATTAAAAGCTGTTTGCATGCACACACTTGAGTGATTTATAAACAATTAAAAAGGTGGGATTTTAAAAATTGAGAATAAATAAATGCATTTTTTCCTGATTTCTTTGTCAATATTAGCCAATTTATTTGGTTGGTGGTTTGGGTCTGAACTAATAGCTGCCTTGCATTCAATTGTTGCTCAGGGCTCAAGTCATCCCAGAATTAAGGAAGTCTGCTTCATATCTTTCCTGGCTTCTTTTTTGGGGGGTGGGGTGGATTTATCAAGCAGTACAGGTAGTCCTCGATTTACAACAGTTCTTTTAGTAACCGTTCAAAGTACGGTTCATCACTGAAAAAAGTGACTTCTGACCATTTTTTTACAGTTGCAACCTTTCCAGCATCCCCATGGTGATCAGGGCCTCAGGATTTGGATGCTTGGCAACTGGTTCACATTTGTGACAGTAGCCGTTTCCTGGAGTCTCCTGAACAGCATTTGCGACCTTCTGGCAAGCAGAGTCAATGGGGAAGCCAGATTCACTTAGTAACCGGGTTACTGACTTATCAACTGTAGTGATTCACTCAACAACTGAGGCAAGAAAGGTTGTAAAATGGGGCAAAACTCACTTAACAAATGTCTCAACGACCGAATTTTTGGGCTCAATTCTGTTTGTAAGTCAGGGACTATCTTTACTTTATTCACTGGGGTTATTTTTTAAACTTGAATAAACTCGGTGGAATTGGTTTTTTTAAGAGCTGCTTTTGTTTCTGTTTTCTTTTTTTGTTGATCTTCCATTGCTCCCCAAGGATGCGAGTGAAAAAGCTGCCTATGATTCTGGCTTTGCACTTGAAAAGGTTCAAATACATGGACCAGCTACACCGATACACCAAGCTTTCCTACCGCGTGGTTTTCCCTCTGGAGCTGCGACTCTTCAACACATCAGGAGATGCTACAAACCCAGACCGGATGTATGATCTCGTGGCTGTGGTGGTACATTGTGGCAGGTAAATATCCCCCCCCCCCCGAAAAAAACCCTGTCATATATGTTACTAATCACCTATGACCGTGATGGAGAACCTATGGCACGCGTCTCACAGGTGGGGCACAGAGCCCTCAGCCCAGCTCAGCTCCATCAGGCATTCGTGCACGCCTCCCCACTGGCCAGCTGATCTTTTGGCATGCACAGGGGCATGGCACATGCGGGAGATGCAAGCGCTTGTGCGTGGGTGGTCATGTCAGCATGTGCGGGAGGAGCATGATCCTCCCTGGCCTCTTTTTGATCCCAGGAGGCTGCAGGGAGGCCTGCTAGCCCAAACTGGGGTGTGAGGGATGTGTCATGCATGCATTGCATTATGGGTGCGGGCACACACATGCATTTGGCACATGACGACAAAAAGGTTAGCCATCACTGACCTATGGGGTCCTTGGTGCTCTCTTGCAGGTGCTTCATGACCCAACTAGAGCCATTAGTAAGCAGCCCAGTCATACGAACTGACAACAAACAGCACTCCTTACTACCAGTAACACTGATGATGTTACCTAGTTAGGGCAATGAAACATCTGGAAGAAAGCAAGGAAGTACAGAGAGCACCTGTGGACCTCTCATTTCAATCTTGAGCTACAAATATTCTCCTTTATCAATGGCCCAACTAGGTCACATCCTCAGTGCTAGAAAAAGAGTGGGCTTTGCAATGAGGAGGAGAAGGAGGAGAACTGTGGAGTCCTTGGTCTTCTCTGGGCTTGGTGATTTTCTTGGAGACGTTTCATGACCCAGCTAGCTAACGTCGTCAATGCTAGAAGGGAGCCGGGTTTGCAGAGTGGAAGGAGAGGCCCATGATGCTCTCTGAGCTTGGTGGTTTTCTTGCAAGTGTTTCATTAACCTCATCAGGGCGAGGATTAACACTGATATTACCTAGTTGGCAGTTGAAGCACCTGCAAGAAAGCCACCAAGCTCAGAGATCACCAAGTCATAGCTAAGCTGCAGCCCCCTCGTCTTTCCTGAGTTGCAGGTGAACTTCAGGGAGACAACACCCCCTTCCCCCCAGCAATGGTGGGTTCTGGATCCCGGTGCAACTGGTATGGTACAGGGCCCGGCGTCCACCACATGAACGTGCGCAGCACACTCATCCATCCTTACCTCTTGCGACACCTCCGCGACATTTCAGCTCTCGGCGGAGCATCACAGAGTCGCCATGCGCTCTGTGCACTCTGTCCATGTCCACAGAAGCGCCAAAAAGCTCAAATTCAGGTAAGGAGCTCGGGTGGGCCCTCCAGAGCACCGTACTGGAACGGTGCCCAGTGCTCCAGGCAGGCACTGGTATGCCCGTACCGGGGCATACCACCTGCAACCCACCACTGCCCCCCAGGTTTAACCCAAGGATAGATTTGGGCTAGCATTACCATTTGGGCAAGGGGTAGATCAGTCATCAAGATGCAACGGTAACATTTGGTGCATGGCTGGATGCATGCAATTCTAGGTAGGGCTAAAATTCCTCATTCCTCCCCCCTCCCAAATTAACTTCCCCCTTCTGCTCCAGACCTTTCTAAGCTCAAGTTCTTCTCAATTAGCTGCAGTTTGTTCTTAGCAGATCCCCTCCGTCACTAAATCTCCCGGCCTCTTCCCCCATCCTCTCTTGAAGCCCTCAATTGCCAACTGAAAAGACAAAACCCTTCCGTTCTGCACCGTTTCCCCTCCATTTTATTTATGGTCTGGCCATCGCATAGGTAGTCCTCGACTTATGACCACAGTTGAGCTCCAAATTTCTGTTGTTAAACAAGATAGTTGTTAAGTGAATTTTACCTCATTTTATGACCTACCTCGCCACAGTTGTTAAGAGAATCACTGCGGTTATTAAGTTGTTAAGTGAACCTGGCTTTCCCCTTGACTTTGCCTTTCAGAAGGTCTCAAAAGGGTGTGACCCTGGGAGGCCAAACATGTCATAAACATGAGTCAGTTGCCAAATGTCTGAATTTTTATCTCATGGTCCTGTGGATGCTGTGCAGCCTTATGGATGGAAACACTCCTAAGTCACTTTTTTCAGTGCCAATGTAACTTCAAACGGTGAGAAAAAGACCTGTTGTAAGTCAAGGATTGCCTGCATACCTTGCTCTAGCAGCTTTCTCCCTTTGGCCTGGATTTGCATCCCCAGGGCAGCTGTAGGCGAGCAGGAGGAGAGGATTGTGTTCAAGAGAGCTGTTGAGGCCAAGGGTCCCTAATCTGCTATACGCCCACAGGAACCTTTGGCTTTTTTCCATCCTTGGGTGGATAATTGATATGCGCATTTTTAAATGTGTATGTCGGTTAAATGGATGGATAGAAAATGTTGATGGGAACTTCATCTACTGCAAAGGAGAATTGAAACCAGCCATTATTGGAACAAAGAAGCTATTAAAGCAGTTTAGCCAAATGATTTAAGGGTTTTTATAGCAGCAGCCCCGGGCAGTTAAGCTGCATATTTTGCAAATGTTTATTGAATCCATTAATTTTGGCTTTGTTCTCAGAGCTCAGTTATAAGCCTCCCTAATTAGTTTTTGTACAAGAGGTGTGTAATATAGAGCCATTCTTTCCCTCTAGAGCCGTGATGGCAAACTTATGGCACGCATGCCACAGGTGGCACACACAGCCCTCTGGGTTCTGTTGCACACATGTGCAACGACCAGCTGTCCAGCGCGTATGCACCCACGGCCGGTCACTCTCTTCCGGGTTCAATCATGCGCATGTGTGAAGTCCAGCTGGCTGGCGCCCATGCACACAATGGAACTCAGAAGAAAGCGGCTGGTTGTGCACGCATGCACACCAGCCGTATGCTCTCTTCCGGGTATCTGTGGTCCGGTGTGAGCGCCCTCCTGTGTCGACACTCAGTGCCAAAAAGGTCAGGCACCACTGCTCTGGAGGATCCTATCTCAGCCATAGATTGAACTCCCAAGTCACACTCTGCATGATTTGTGCAACTACAATTTGCTCACCAAACCATGCTTGGTGCTGTTCTGTCAGTCGTGGATTTGCACATGATCGCCTGGCACAAAATGTGATGCCCTCTGTCTGTACAAACAAGGCTTAAGGTCGTCACCTACATTTTAGGATTAAATTCCAAGGTGCAAGTGAGACCTCCAAAGCACATGTCTATTTATTCATTGACAGTTTTTGGTTTTCTTTATGTTATTTATTCAACTGGTATGGCAGAGCTCTTAAATTCATGCTTTGGGGTAGCCAGCAAGGCTTAAAACGTTACTTAAAAAATGTGTACCAAACCTATACAGGTAGTCCTCAACTGACAACCACAATTGGTTGAGCCTCAAATTTGTTTTGCTAAGCAAGATGGTTGTTAAGTGAGTTTTGCCCCATTTTACAACTCTTCTTGCCGCAGTGAATTGCTGCAGTTGTTAAGTGAGTCACATGATTGTTAAAGGAATCCGGCTTCCCCGTTGAGTTTGCTTGTCAGAAGGCCGCAAAAGAGATCACGTGACCCCGGGACACGGCAACTATTATTGGCAACTGTTGTAAGTCAAGGACTATCGTAATGCTTATTTTTCCTGCCCAGTGGTCATGGGGCAAGCCAAAAGTCTCATCTATACCCAAGCAATTTTGAACCCAGGAGTGGAAAAGCAATAAGGAAAATCCACATGGAATCAAGGATTCCTTGTAGCCAAAGAAGATCCGTGAAGCCAGTGCAGAGAGTGGGCGAAAGTTTGAAACTCTAGATGATTTCCACACAGGGGCAAAACCACAGTCCAGAGCCAACCTTGCTTCCACCATCTGATGGGGAGTTGTCCCTAACTTTTCTGGAGAGAGGGATAGTTCTTACTAGGCCTTCAGGAGGGAGTTAAATCTATTCAGGAGGGAGTCCTGACTGCTAAACTAGTTTTTACTCCCAAAGACCTCTGCACTTACCGTATTTTTCGGAGTATAAGACGAAAAACAGCCCGTTTTTGGGATGTCTGCAGAGTGCAAAAACTTCTTTTTTAAATTTCCCTCTTCAAAATCTTGGTGCGCCTTATACTCCGAAAAATATGGTATGTACTACAGGTAGGCCTTGACTTATAATAGTATGTTTAGTGACCATTCAAAGTTACAACGGCACTGAAAAAGTGGCTTATGACCATGACCAGCCTTCCATCCTTCCATCATTCAAGAGGCTGACTCTGTAAACCCCTTAGAGAGGACTGTAAAAGCACTGTGAAGCAGTATATACATATTTTTGAAGTATAAGACACACCTTTTTTCCCCAAAAAAGAGGGTGAAAACCTATACACTTAATACAGCATTTTTGGCCTCCTGAAACCCCGCCCTGCGCATACTGTTTTTCTTAAAAATGGACATGCAAAGGGTTTGGGAGGCCTGTAGAGTGCTCCTGGGGGCTGGGGAGAACAAAACCAAGCAAAAAATGGGCCCATTTTTCACAAAAACAGGGCTGCTTTTGCCCTCCCCAGCCCAATGTTCCCTCTAATTTTTTTTCAGTGTGAGCAGAAAAGTATAGTGTTTGAGCAGCACATTTTCATGCCTGAGCACCTGAATTTTTTTCACAGATGTCACCTAAGACAACAACAAAATCAGTATTATTTGAAACTCAAAGTTATGTTTATTCAAGGTACCCACTTAATTAAAAGTGTTATATAATATCAGTATCACTTAACAACGCTCCTGCTTAGCAACCAAAATGTTGGCTCAGAAAGTCTGGCATTTGAAGCACGCAAGTCTTAAAGCTGTTGTTACAAGATCCTTGCACCCCTAACCCTTTAGAAAAAAAAATCCCAAGGGTCTTCAAACCTGACAGCTTTAACACTTGTGGACTTCAACTCCCAGAATTCCTCCTCCAGTCATGTTGGCTCAGAAACTCTGGCATTGAAGCATGCAAGTCTTAAAGCTGTCAAGTTACAAGATCCTTGCACCCCTAACCCTTTAGGGAAAAAAATCCCAGGGGTCTTCAAACCTAACAGCTTTAAGACTTATGGACTTCAACTCCCAGAATTCCTCTTCCAGTCATGTTGATGTCATCTGCGTGGATCTGCTCCATCTTCAGTTTTTTTCACAGGGGGCAGGGCTGCAGTTGAAGATGCCGACGAGCCCCCGCCGCCACTAGAATAACTGCTGCCGCCGCCTCGTCCTCCTCCAACAGCACCACATTTGCTGCCCAGCGCTGCAGCTGAGGTGAAGCCGCCAAAGCTCCCGCTGGTGCCCCCGCCCATGGCAGCGGCGGCGGTGCCTCCCCCTCCACTTGGAGCACCTCAGCTGGGCTCTGGGTACCCCTGCCGCCACCTCCACCTCTGCCGCCTTCCTACTAGCTCCTGCGGCCTCATAGCTCCTCAAAAGCATGGCAGAGGAGGAAGGGGGAGAGATAACACGGGGGCCAGCTCAGGTGCTCCGCGTGGAGGGGGAGGCACCGCCGCCGCTGCCATGGGCGGGGGCGCCAGCGGGAGCTTCGGCGGCTTCGCCTCAGCTGCAGCGCTGGGCAGCAAATGTGGTGGTGCTGTTGGAGGAGGAGGAGGTGGCAGCAGATATTCTGGTGGCGGTAGGGGCTTTGAGGATTCATTTCAGGCACAGCACCGGGCTAGGATTGGCCGCCCACAAAGGACCTCCCCGGGCTTGCTTTGCTGAACACGGGGCGACTGATGTAGTTTGAGCGGCCGCGGCCGGCGCAAACTACCGTCAGTCGCTCCGTGCTCATCAAAACAAGTCTGGGGAGGTCCTTTGCGGGGGCCAGTTCTAGCAGCCTGCAAAGGACTTCCCCACGTTTGCTTTGACAGAAATCACTGCGCGGCAGTTAGAAACTGCTACACGGGGTTTTCTTGCCACACGCGCGGCCGCGCACCTTAGAGGGAACAGTGCCCCAGCCCCCAGGAGCACTCTACAGGTCTCCCAAACCCTCTACACACACCATTTTTTGCAAACAAACGGGGTGTACAGAGGATTTGGGAAGCCTGTAGAGTGCTCCTGGGGCTTGGGAGGGCAATTTTTTTTTTAAATTTACCTCTTCAAACTCTTGGTGCATCTTATACTCCGGTGCATCTTATAATCCGAAAAATACGGTAAGTCTCAGTGCTATTGCGATTCCCCTGTGGTCACATGATCAAAATTCAGGTGCTTGGCAACTGGTTCATATTTGTGATAGTCGCAGTGTCCCAAGGTCACATGATCCCCTTTTGCGACCTCCTGACAAAGTCAATGGGGAAGCCAGATTCACTTACCGACCATGTGACTAACTTAACAACTGCAGAGATTCACTTAACAATTGTGGCTAGAATGGTCGTAAAAAGGGACAAAACTCACTTAACAAATACGTTTTGGGCTCAACTGTGGTCATAAGTTGAGGACTACCTGACTCTTTTCGTTGCTTTTCCTTTCAGTGGTGACATCCTCTTGGGATTGTGGAAAAGCTTTGGGATCAGAAGTCCGAAGCGAGTGGCTCTTGCCTTTAATCAAGCAGAGACACTTTCTCTCCAGTCCTCATCCTTCCTTCCCTCTCGGCTAAGATCAGGGATTCCTCAGAGCTGAATCACAAAAATCAGCCACAGCTTCCTCTGAAATAGATGGGAGCACAAACGATGCGACTTCCACTCACAAAGGGAGATAAAAGTCCTAGGAGAACCGTAGTTCGTATCTACGTGCCCATATCCAGCTTTAACCTTACCTCTCTCCTTTGTTGCAGTGGTCCAAATCGTGGGCATTATATCACCATTGTGAAGAGCCACGGCTTTTGGTTGCTCTTTGATGATGACATCGTAGAGGTAGGCTTGGTTCCAGTGCTTTGTAATAACTGGCTCAAAGCTATTTTCAGTGTCTGCTTTTGTGCCTAAATATAAATACGAACTCTTTGTAAACGGTCATGCAAACAACAGTTCCAGCCCTAATAAATCAATACTAACAAGCCTTCAGATGACATCAAAAAGGCACAAATGCCACAACAATCCAGGACAGCAGAAGACTGGAGAAGTCTGTTCTCCCTCCGGAGATTGGGTGAGGAGCTGTAAAATGCTTAGGACGGGGTCTAAATAAGAGGGTCTCGTAGCCAAGGAGGACAAGGTCTCCCTCCAAAATCTCAAAAATTGGATGGAATCCAAGCTCCTTAGGATCCTACAAGCCAAGGGCAGTTTCAGAGATTCTGAAGAGGTGAATAAGGGAGCAGATCAATTACGGAGCCGTTTTGATCAAAACCTCCATATCTTTAAGATGTATGAACTTCAACTCCCAGAACTCCCAAGTTGTGGAACACTTGTGTAAAGGCCTCACACATCACACACTTTAATAACTGAGCAGCAGTATGCTGCCAGATGATGACCAGGGTAGTCCATCAGAGAGGAAACAAAGTTATTCCAGGTAGTCCTCAGCTTACAATAGTTCATTTAGTGACCATTCGAACTTACCAAGGCACTGAAAAAAAAGACTTCTAATCATTTTCCACACTTATGACCATTGCAGCCTCACAGTCACGTAATCAAAATTCAGACGCTTGGCAACTGACCCATATTTATGACAGTTGTGGTGTCCCAAAGTTATGTGATACTTTTTGCGACCTTCTGACCACGAAAGACAATGGAGAAACCAGATTCCCTTACCAACTGTGTTATTAGGAAGTTTTCCCTTAATTCCAGGTTGCTTCTCTCCTTGATTAGTTTCCATCCATTGCTTCTTGTCCTACCCTCTGGTGCTTTGGAAAATAAGTTGGCCCCCTCCTCTTTGTGGCAGCCCCTGAAATACTAGAATACAGCTATCACGCCCTCCTCCCTCCCAGTCCTTCTTTTCTGTAGACTGGCCATACCCAATTCCTACAACTCTTCTTCATATGTTTTTGTCTCCAGGCCCTTGATCATCTTGTGAAGACATCCTTTTTTTACAATATAGTTTTCAGTTTGCAGCATTGTTGCTTTTAGAAATGGGTAGCTAAATAAAATGAGTGAGATAAATCACCATGTTGCTGGTTGCTCTGCCCCCGGTGGGTCCTTACAGCTTTACTAGACTCCATAAATTTTAAACACTTCTTTATTGGATGCAGCTATATTAGATTGGCTCTCTGCTCAACCCTCTAACGTACACAGGCACCGCGAGTTCTTTTGCATGGTGAATTTCTCTTCACTGCTAGGATGAGGCAGTTGGGAAGGAAAACAAGGGCCAGTTTTACTTGTCAGGGCTGAGGGCGAAGGGTTTTCTCGGGTCTGGCGAAAAAAGTGTTAGCTATTCAGTGTTTCTCTTGCATGAAAGCTAGTAACTTTGAGAGCAGATTTCGCTCTCTTGAAGCGTTCATTCAGGGGTCCTGCAGATTTTCCAGTTTTTACATGCAATGTACATAAAAACCCGTCAGAGCTGTGATTCGGCTGTGGTGGCCGTTATCTGCATTGTTTTGAACCAAACTCTGTGAATATCCCTGCTATAAATAACTGGTAGTTTTCAACTTAACAGCAACTGGAACGGGGATTTCCATCTCTAAGCAAGATAGTTGTTCATTGAGTCATACCTGATTTTGCAACTTTTTTTGGCTATAGTTGTTAAGCAAATCACCACAGTTGTTAAATGAATTATGTGGTCATTAAGTGAATCTGGCTTCCCCTATTGATTTTGCTTGTTGGACTTTGCTGGCTGGGAAGATCACAACTGGCCATCTGGGGACACACACTTACACAGATATCAAGATGTAAGTACATGTCCCTTGTTAAGATTTTGATCAGGTGACTATGGGGATGCTGTGGCAGCTGTAAGTGCCAGGACCAGTTCTAAGTCACTTTTTTATTGCTGTTGTAACTTTGAATGATTGCTAAAGAAATGGTTGTAAGTCGAGGACTCTGCAGATGGCGATGCAATATTCTCTATTGAGAATATGGTTTGATTGGCAAAACACACACCCTAGATGAGTGAGAATTGTTGAATGTGAATTACAGTCTCAAGTCTGTAGTCTTATGTAGTAGTCCTTGATTTACAACAATTCATTTAATGACCGTTCAAAGTTACGATGGCACTGAAAAAAGTCAGTTATGACCATTTTTCACACTTATGACCGTTGCGGCATCCCCGTGGTCATGTGCTCAAAATTCAAATGCTCGGCAACTGTCTCATATTTAGGATCATTGCTGTATCTCAGGGTCACGCGATCCCCTTTTGCGACCTTCTGACAAGGAAAGTCAATAGGGGGAGGGCAGATAGACTTAACGGCCCTGTTACTAGCCTAACAATTCCAGTGATTCACTTAAGAACTATGACAAGAAAGGTCATAAAACGGGGCAACATTCACTTAATAAGTGACTCGCTTAGCAGCAGAACGTTTGGGCTTAGCTCCTTGTCTCTGGAAGGGCCCAACCTCTTCCCAGATAAATACATTCAGCCCCGTGGACCGCAGGAGGTGGCGCTAAATTTGCAGTGAAGTCGTTAATAGCAGCAAAGAGCAAGTGGGTTGTTTCAATTCATTGGTTTGTTGCATATTTAATGTATTTTAAATGTATATTTAAAGCAGGAGCCTTTTGCTTCTTAATGTCCATTTGTTTGTCCAGAGATGACAGTGGGGAATCTCCCTGCCTTTCTGACTGGGAAGAGGCCACATGTGCGGAACCAATCATGCACCATCCCTTACCTTGTGCTGACCTTCTCAGTGGGAGGAGCCAGGGCCACTGACTTGATTGTCAGCTGAATTTTAATGAGCTATATAACAGAATAACAGTTGGAAGAGACCGTGGAGGTCTTCTAGCCAACCTCCTGCTCAAGCAGAAGACCTTATACCATTCCAGACAAGTGGCTGTCCAATCTCTTCTTAAAAGCTTCCAGTGTTGGAACATCCACAACTTCTGGAGGCAAGCTGTTCCACTGATTAATTGTTCTCAACTGTCATGATATTTCTCCTTACTTCCAGGTTGCTTCTCTCCTAGATTAGTTTCCATCCATTGTTTCTTGTCGTGCCTTCTGGGGATTAGAAAATAGGTTGACCCCCCGCCCCCATATTCTTTATAGCAGCCCCTCAAATATTGGAACACTGCTAACATGTCACCTCCTAATCCATAGACAGAAGGTCCCCATAATGATAAAGGCTGGAACAAAATTGCTTAAATGAGAGGTCCTTTGGTGCTCTCTGAGTTTGGTTGTTTCCTTGCAGGCGTTTCATTACCCAAACTAGGTAACATCTTCAGTGCTAGTTCTGATGACGTTACCTAGTTTGGGTAATGAAACATCTGCAAGAAAACAACCAAACTCAGAGAACACCAAGGGCTCCTCATTTTAACCCTGAGCTACAAATATTCTCCTTTATCTGCTTAAAATCAGGGCGTGAAAATGCTAGACCAGGGGAAATAGACAGTGATTCTGATTCTCTCTCTTCATTAACCTCTCCATTGTCTTAAATTGTAGAAAATTGATGCTCAAGCAATTGAAGAATTCTATGGATTGACCTCAGACATTTCCAAAAATTCAGAATCTGGATATATCCTTTTCTACCAATCAAGAGACTGAGATGGCACATTTTGGGGACATCTTGTGCACAAAAGAAGGGATCAAGGCTGTGCCCAGAATGATGGCAGAAACAGAGTGATGGCAGAAACGTTTCCTCCTGGTTATCGTGGGCAATCAAGTGGTGCATTTCCTTGAGGAGAACAGTCCTGAGCAAGGATGCATTTTGCTTTGGTTTTCTTTCTAGGCTATTTTATACTTGCTAACTTCCAAAATCTTTTACCTCTACTTGAAATCTGGCTGCTTAACTCTTCAAGAACCAAGAAAGTGATTTTTAAAGTAACATTGTAAAATCCATTCACTGTTCAGTTATGGCTTAAGACTCGTCTTTGGTTTCCGTTATTGCCATTTTTCTGTTTTCTAACAGAATGATTTCCCCTCTGGTATTTGCTGAATTCCTTCCTCTTTTCGGACTCAAGAGGAAGAAAGTTGCAGTTTTGATACTGTGCAGCCAGCTTAAATCATTCTGGAAGCGTCGTGGTTTAATTTTTACTTTTTTTTCTATGGGAAAAGGACACTAGGTATTTTTACAGGATTGGAGATTTTTTAAAGACGTCACTTTTATTTCCGATAACACTATTTATTCTACATTTGTTCCGCTTTGTCTCTTTCTTAAAATTTTCCTTGGAAGGTAATTTTTATATGCTTTATAAATCTGTTAATCCTTTGTAAAAAGAGATTTTGACTCAGAACCACAATACTGTAGAAGTCAAAAAAGAAATAGTTGTAAGTGTTGGAGGTCACATCTCTTCTCTAAGCCAAAAGTGCCATCTGCTGAAACAGGATCTATTAAGGGTTCAGTTTTGCATGTAAGCAATTCTCGGCATGGATCAACATGCTGTAAATGGACATCACCGGTCTAAACTTTAAGGTTTAAATAATAATTACAATTTTGGCCTTGAAAACAGTTCAGGGGTGGGACTTAAACTAAGGTCTATCGATGCTTTGAAAGGAGTTCCTCTTAACTTCATCCTCTCCTGCTCTCCAGCTTTCATTTTTCCAGTCCACATTTATGCTGCGCTTGCTGCTTCGACAGAGGAATAAGGCAGTATTAGGAAGACTAAATCACACTTACGTCTATTTTCCAATGTTGCGCATTATAACTCTAAGCTCTTTTAAGAGGGGAAAAATTATACAGTGGAGAAGAATCTGCCAGATTTAGGCTCGTAAGAAGCTTAGACTGAGCTTAATTTGGGCTGTGGGAACCATTGGTGCCTCTCCCTCTTCACAGCAGCCTCCCAGAAGGTCTGATGCCCAAGCGCCCTCCCAACCAACAGCAGCTGATCCCAGCAGCTCTTGGTGAGCCTTGACAAAGCATAGATTTCTTTGTTCATCCACATGAACAGTAATAAGAACGGGCTTCCTGTTTGGGAGAACTCGGAAATTATCTCTGCTTGTCCCAATCACCTTCCTCCATCATCTTCTGCCGGGAATTGCCAAGAACAGAATCGACTCAGAAAATGGCAATGGCTGAACTCAAATCTGGGATTAGAAGGTCGGGCAAAATGCTTTCTTTTCCTTGCTTCCTCGGCTCCATATCTGGGTTTAACTTTTCCATTGGAAAGCTTTTTCTTGCATTGCACGATTGTCCCATCTCTGCAGCAGCATTCAAGCTCCACAGACAATGTCCGAGAAGAAAGAGACTCGCCATCGTTTGCCTTAGACCACTTCAGAGCATCAGAGTTTCTACAGATTTCCATGAGGCCTGGGAGAAGTTGGAGACCCTCGGGGGGGGGGGATACCAAACTGAATATCTGGGACCTCCAGGGAGGTCATAAGATTGCAGCCATAGTCTTAACAGTAACTGCTTCCTTTTGGTTAACAGTGACATTCCATTAGCGACACATAATGTCATGTAATGTGTCGTCAAATAATTCGGATTTCAACAGTCTCCCTACTTCAGGCGGGCAACTGGTGTGGATATATTCAATCCAAAGTGCAGAGTCCAATTTTCTTCAGAGGATGTCATCTGTAACACAAATAGCTATTGGCAACTAGTGGGCAGTTTATGCATTATTTATGCATTAGGGAATGAACTTTCGGTTAGAAAATATCTCCAAGCAAAACCACTTCACCCTGGAGACTCCCTCTTTGGTGGGCAAAGCTGATAGCTCCCTAGACAAAGCCCCCACCCCATCAGAAGGCAGGGGCAACTGCCCAGCATAGGAAACGGCTAGGCTTGTATTTTGTATATTTGGTGATAATGTTTTTATGAATAATACCTGACTTGAAAGAGGGAGAGAATATTGAAAAAAATATATGTTATAGATTAAAAGTGCACTTTTGCTATAGATTTATAAGGGGTTTGAATTGGAAGAGAATGGTGTGATGTGACTTCTGTATAATAAATGATGCCCTGATATCGCCAATAAAGGCCACGTATGGTGAAATTGTCTCAGTCATGTGTGGGGGTTTTTTTTATGTCATTGAAATGCCACAAAAAAACACATTTTTAAACCTGCTTTTTTCCAACATTACCAAGGTAACAGCCAGTTCCAGACAATATATTAGGATGCCTTTTGCTGAACTAGAAAGTTGAGTTCATGTGTCACATGAGCCGTAAGCCGGGGTTCCCAAACTGGGGTATTCAGCCAAATTGGAGCCAATGCCAAATGATATACCGTATTTAATGTAACTTTTCTCAGCCCTAATGAGGTGCTAACAAGTGAATGATTTTCCGTGCTTTGCCTGCTTTTCTCATTGCTGCTCCCTCCAACATTAGCGTCTCATTAGGGCTGAAAAAAAACTTCAAATATTTTTACTGCAGCATACTCACCCCTTCAAATACCGGTACAGCTAAATGAGGCTTGGAAGAGTAGAGACAAACAAAATGGAGTCTGTGCTTCAAAAAAGGTTGGATAAAAGTTCCAAGATGGCAGCGTGCGTAGACACTGAGGCTTTGAGCTCCTGGTGTCACAGTGGAGTATGTAGGCAAAAACTAGTCTATGCCTACAGGGAGTTACTGAAGATTGGATCCTCTAGTCAACTAGATATTACCAACAACATCCAGCAGTCTTAGAATATACCAAATGACATAGTAAGACTCCGTGGATCATTGTTGGGCCTAGGAGGCAGTGAAGAGAGTAGAAGCAGGGGTGAGGATGTAGAGCTGGTTGGCTAGTTCAGTTACGGAAGCAGCCTCAGACCAGCCTTACCAAGCATTTTTCTAACCAACTCTAGATCCTTTGTCCACAAAACTGATGAACTAGAGCTATGGATGGCAGCAAATAAGCTTATTCGCGACTGCTGTGTCATGATCATCACAGAGATCGGGCATCATCCACTTGTACCGGACGCATCAGTGGAACTAACTAACCGCTTCGACAAACAGCACCTCCAGTAAAAGCAAAGGTGGAGGACTTTGTATTTACACACACAATGATTGGTGTACTAACAGTAGAGTTACTTATACACACTGTTCTCCAGATGTGGAATTCTTAACTCATTTGTTGGCCATTACCTAGAGAGATTTCTGTTATAGTTATCATCGCTGTCTATATTCCACCTGATGCAAATGTTAGCACAGCACTCTCTTAAGTTACATGATGCCATCGAGCAGGCTTATCCTGAGGGCGCTTTTGTCATGGCTGGGGATTTTAATCAAGCCGTCTAAAGTCTGTTCTCCCCAGTGACGTGCGGTGAGGATTACAGTTGGTGAGGCAAGAGCGCGGCAGCAGCGAGAAGCAATGTCCCCGCCACTGTGTCCGACAGGCGTCTTGCATTTATGTCCTCCATAAACATGAGACGCCTGTCAGACACAGCGGCGGGGACAGAGGTGGGGCGACGAGGCGGCAGAGCACGGCAGCGGTGAGAAGCAATGACCCTGCCGCTGTGTCTGACAGGCAGCTCATGTTTATGTCCGCCATAAATGCGGGACGCCTGTTGGACACAGCGGCGGGGACGGAGGAGGCAGTGGGCAGTGGCCGTAACGGCGCCCGGCGGAGAGACGTGCACTGACATGGAGCGGGAGTTCGGGCAGGCGGGACCACTGTTGCAGGAGCAGTGGCCGTGACGGCACCCGGCAGAGAGACATGCACCAGGCTGGGCTTCGTCAGCTTCTCCCTGCCGGAGGACGCACAGCGGGCCCTGAGCGAGATCCACATCTTCGGCAGCCACCAGGTCAGCCCAAGAAGAAGCGGAGGGCGGCAGGAGAAAGGTGGTGGTGAAGAGCCCCCCCCAGGAAGCGCCGGAGCCCCCCAAGGCCAGCCCCCCCCAAGAAGGCCCAACTGATCATCCGCAACCTCAGCTTCAAGCGGCGACACAGACACAGTGGTGGGGATGGAGGAGGAGGGGGCGAGGCAGCAAGCGGTGGCCGTGATGGCACCTGGTGGAGAGACGTGCACCGACCTGGAGTGGGAGTTCGTGAAGGCGGGGCCGGTGCGGCAGGTGGTGGCCATGACGGTGCCCGGCAGAGGGACGTGCACCGGGCTGGGCTTCATCAGCTTCTCCCTGCCGGAGGACGCACAGCAGGCCCTGAGCAAGATCTGCATCTTTGGTGGCCGCCGGATCAGTGTGCCGCTGGCGCAGCCCAAGAAGAAACAGAGGGCGGCAGGAGAAGGCGGTGGTGGTGAAGAGGCCATCCGGGAAGCGTTGGAGCCCCCCAAGGCCAGCCCCCCCCCCCCAAGAAGGCCCGGCTGATCGTCTGCAACCTCAGCTTCAAGCGGCGACAAAGACACAGCGGGGGACGGAGGAGGTGGGGGGGCAAGGCGGCAGCCGGCGAAGAAAGGGGAGAGGAGGAGGAGGAAAGGGAGAGGGGAGCAGGATGGGGCTCCCGGTGGGGGGAGAGGAGAAAGGGAAGGGGGGCACAGCAAGCAAAAGAAAGTGCCAGCCTGCCAGCAGAGGTGGCTAAAAAACCCGCTTCTGCTGGCAGGCTGCCCCTCTCCTCTCAAACAAGGCTGCCCTCCCTGCCTCTTCCCCTTCTCTCTCTTCTCAAACTCTCTCTCAAATTGAGAGAGAGTTTGTTTGAGTGAAGTGAAGAAACGCACGCGCACACACACACAAATTACTCATAATAAAAAATTACTTACAAATTAAATTACAATAATTTTGAATTCCTCCCCCCTCCCTCCATCTGAGCCACATACCTTTTCCAGCTGTGTCACAGGATTTTAACTCTCCTCTCATCCGCCATGATGAAAATGTAAAAAGAAAAAGGCAAGACCTGCTGCTCCCAGAGCAGGAGGCGAGAGAACCACATGCCTCCTTTGCATAAGGAATTTTTTGCCTTTTAACCCTTGCTTAACTCTGCTCAAGTGATCATAATGATAGTCTAAAGGAGGCACGTGGTTCTCTCGCCTCCCCCTGCAGTTAATCACTAAGCAGAGTCATCCACTAAGCAGAGTTGCTGACTCTGGCAGCAACTACCTTTGCCTTTTTCCTTTTATTTTTTCTTTTCTTTTCATCATGACAGTGGTGAGGCCCTGCCTCCCCTGACTGCACATCCCTGGTTCTCCCTAAGTTTGTGCAGTATGTGCAGTGTACCACCAGGGGCAAGCATACTCAAACCTAAGACAGTCATATAGAGCAATCCCCCTCTCCCATTTGGATACATCTGATCACATTTCTCTGCTATTCTGCCCAAAGTATATCCCCCTTAGGAAAAGGATATGGCCGGTCAGGGAAAATGTCAAAATCTAGCCGGAGAGAGCACTCTGCCAGTTGCAGGACAGCTTTGAGACTACTAAGTATATTTGAACATTTGGAGCTGCAAGAAATCACTGACGCCATACTCTCATACATTAAAACATACACAGACAATGTAATGGTAAACCCTGGATGTCAGCAGAGGTATAATCACTTCTGAGAGTCTGAAACTCCACCTTCAAGGCAGGAAACGACGAATACAACGAGGCCAGGGCAAACTTGAGAAGAAGCATTAAGGCGGCTAAACAGAAATACAAACAAAGGTGGAGAAGCATCTGGAAGATAATAACTCAAGACAGGTATGGTGGGGGATAGAACTCGTAATCAACTATAAGGGCAATACGAAAAAAATAGCCAATGCTAATGCTCTGCTGGTGAAAGAGCTAAATAGCTTCTTCGCCTGTTTTGAGGTCAAAAGACTGTGGCTTTGTGGCCCTAGCCCAAAGGCCCTCTGACCTCCAGCCACTCGCCCTGGATGAACATCAAGTGAGAGCTGTGCTGAAGGTTGTAAATCCCAACCAAGCTGCAGGTCCAGACGATGTGTTGGGGAAAGTGGTAAAAACATGTGCTGACCAATTAACAGGGGTCCTGACAAGGATTTTTAACCTCCCTGCAACAGGCTAGAGTCCCATCATGCTTGAAAGCAGCCACAATCATCCCAGTTCCAAAGAGAGCAGCCATAAAAAGCTTGAATGACTATAGACCCATTGCACTGACGTCTATAGTGATGAAGTGCTTTGAGAGACTGGTCCTACAACACCTCAGGTCCTGCCTTCCACCAAATTTTGATCAACACCAGTTTGCTTATAGAAGCAACAGGTCGACAGGGGACGCTGTCACCACTGCTCTACATATTGCACTGAACCACCTTGAGAATTCTGGGAATTATGTCAGAATGCTTTTTATAGACTATAGCTCGGCCTTTAACACCATCTTACCAGGAATTCTCATTGAAAAGTTGATTGACCTGAATTTCCCTCCCCTCACTTGTGAATGGATCGAAGACTTCCTGATGGATCGTCCACAAACAGTAAGGGTTGGGTTCTTTACATCTTCCACGCTGAAGCTCAGCACAGGCTCCCCTTGGGGCTGTGTGCTCAGCCCCAACCTGTACTTGCTATATACACATGACTGCATATCAGTGGTTCCAGATCCTGTTCCAACCGGCGGTTGGAACGGGCCTGGCGTCACCCACATGGATGCGTGCAGTGCACGCACAGACACAAACACAGTGCGCGTATGCGTTGTAGCTGCCCGTGATGCTTCCACAAGCCTCTGCAATGCCCCAGCTGCTTTTTGGAGAGTCGCATTGGCGCTGTACGCATCATGCGCATGCACAGAAGCACCAAAGGCTTTAAGGGACAGGTAAGGAGCTCAGGCGGGTAGGTGGGCCCTCCAGAGCACCATACCGGAACAGTACCTGGTGCTCTGGGCAGGCTCCAGTATGCCCGTACTGGGGCGTATCACCTGCAACCCACTACTGCTGCATATCCTCTGATCCATCCAACTTCATAATAAAGGGTCTTATAACTGGAGGGGACGAATCAGCATACAGGGAAGAAGTCCAGAAGGTATCCGCATGGTGCTCAAGAAACAATATCTAAATACTAGTAAGACAAAGAAGATGGTGCTAGATTTTCGGAAGCACATAGAGGACCCTGCCCCACTGTATATCGAGGGGGGCTGTGTGGAGAGGGTTTCCTCTTTTAAATTCTTGGGAATGCTTATTAGAGATCTCACCTGGAAAAACAACACGTCTCTGGTGATTGGAAAGGCCCAACAGAGACTTCATTTCCTTAGAGTCCTGTGAAAAAATCAGGTGGAACAAAGGCTGATGACCTCTTTCTATTGGACCACCATAGAAAGTGTCCTCACATATTGCATTACAGTATCAATAGCAATAGCAATAGCAGTAGACTTATATACCGCTTCATAGGCCTTCAGGCCTCTCTAAGCGGTTTACAGAGAGTCAGCATATTGCCCCCAACAATCTGGGTCCTCATTTTACCCACCTCGGAAGGATGGAAGGCTGAGTCAACCCTGAGCCGGTGAGATTTGAACTGCTGACCTGCTGATCTAGCAGTAGCCTGCAGTGCTGCATTTAACCACTGCGCCACCTTGGCTCATGGTATGGTATGCTGGTTTAACAGCTGCGGACAGGAAGACACTACAGAGTGATGAATTCGACACAAGAAACCATTGGTTGCCATCTGACACCACTGGATGACATCGCCAGATCTCGCTGCTTTAGTAGAGTAAGGAAGATACTCAGAGATGATTCACACCCTGGTCAGTGTCTCTTTGCACTTCTACCATTGGGCAGAAGACATCAAAGTATAGCCAGCCAAACAAATAGATTTTAAAATAGTTTCTATACTTGGACTGTCAGACTCTTAAACACAACCACAATCACTCCACGCATACGCAGAAACATATGACTAGTTTTTGTTTTTCTTTCTTTTCCTTTTCCCATAATTGCTTGCTTTGGGATTATTCTTTATACTATTTATGTTGTTTGCATTTGTTATCATGCATTGCACCAGTGAGGCTAAAACCAATTTTGTTGTATCTATTTTGCACAATGACAATGAAGGGTATACTATATGATACTATACTATACAAAAACAATTTCTCAAGGAATGGAAAATCTATTTCTCTCTAATGCAACACATTATTTTGCAAATTGTGGCTATCTTTGAATTTTCTCCTTTAAGTATGCCTGTCAGCCTCCGCTTTGCTACTGCTTCGGCTGTCATTGAAACGGGGAGGGGGGCTATGGTATTTGGGAGGGGAATCATTGTTGTGCTGGAGGAAGTTTCTAGACTCTGAACTGACCACCTTACTGCGCATGTGGAGGAGGAGTGTTTCCCGCCAAGGCCAACGGTCTAGCATTCCATCCTGGTGATGCCTTTCGACATTTGGGAGAATTATGATTGGACTGTGCACGGGATGCCAAGGGGAGGGGAATGAATTATACAATATAATATTCGCATTCGCGCCTAATTAACCAGACTTAGCTTAGCTTTGCAACTGTTCATTTATAATTAGTAAAAGTACACTTGATTTCAACAAATGGAGTCCAGTGGTTTTCTTTCTTGATTATTGAATGAAGAAATTCTGACAATAAGCTAAGTCTCATTTTTCACCCAACCCGGAGCTACAACCTACCGAGGGGGGTGTCCTCATAAGAAGAAAAGAAATGTCTTTGCGTGTGAGTGACCAAGAAGAAGATGAGGGGGTGACGGCAGGACCATCTTTAACTGAAAGGCTGCTTGGGCTAAGAGTGGAAGAGCCAGTTGTTCGTCCCAGATGGACTTTGAGTGTGGGACAAAAAGAAGAGTCGGAGGAGTTGGATGCTGGAGTCACGAGAAGGAGACCAAAGAAAAAGTCAGCGGATTGGTGTGACTCTGGGGAAGAGGATTACAAGCTGTCCCATGCCATGAGACTCCTCGAAGAAGCTTGGTCTGAACGCAAAAGCCGTGAAAGAGCAGCGGAAAGGGAGCCGGCTGAAGATCTTGAGCAAAGGTACTCAATGCATAGTTTAAGGGAGGGTGAAGAAGCCGAGGGGGGTTGGGCACAGGAAAACCCAGAACCAGCCTCCCCCCCTCCAGCTAGGGCCGCTCAAAGAGTAGGGGGGGCCCCCAGGAGATGCCAAATGGCAAAAGTCCCTCCCTTAACTGTAAAATACGATGGAGATCCAGTTGTTACTAGGAATCAAGCACGTTCTAAAGTGGAGATGTCCCAAGACTTTCTTTCCAATCTCAAGACAGCCCTCCCTGATGATGATTGGTTCCAGCAGCACGTGAATGAATGTACTATGAGGGATGAGTTGCCCTGGATTGGGGTGAAACTTTACATTCCTGCGTCTCTTCGATTAATTGTTCTTCAGCGGGCTCATGATTCCTGGATGGCAGGGCATTTTGGTTTCGTTAAAACGCTCCATCTCGTCAAGAGACAGTTTTGGTGGCCTTCTTTGAAAAAGGACATTGAACGTTATGTTGCCAGTTGTCCTGTTTGGCCGCTGCTAAACGCCCGCCGGGGAAACCACAGGGACTGCTTCAGACTGTAGCTCGCCTGGTCGCCCCTTGGAAGGAGATCTCTATGGACTTCATCGTCGAACTTCCTGAGAGTCAGGGACACACCGTTATCTGGGTTGTTACCGACTTGTTCTCCAAGCAAGTCCATTTCATCCCTTGCTCAAAGATTCCTTCTGCGAAGACTCTTGCTAAGATGTTCATCTCCCACATTTACCGCTTACACGGGTGCCCGACCGCATCATTTCGGATAGAGGTTTGCAGTTCACCTCCATATTCTGGAAAGAGTTTCTGAAGCGGATTGGCTCCACCCAGGGCTTAAGCTCCACCCACCACCCTCAGACTAATGGGGCTTGTGAGAGGACTAATTCTGTTCTGGAACAATATTTACATTGTTTCATCAACTACCAGCAGGATGATTTGGTGGATTTGTTGCTGCACGTGGAGGTGGCTTATAATAATTCTGTGCATAGCAGCACTGGCTTCACCCCTATTCGTGTGGTGTTTGGCCAGGATTTTGTGCCCATTCCTGAGGTTCCTCGTGAGCAGCCCCAAGTATCATCTCTGTCCGAGTGGAGTGATCGCCTTCGGCACGTTTGGTCATTAGCTCTTAAAACTTTGGACGCTGTGCATCGCACACATAAGAAACAGGCTGATAAGAAGTGGACTAAGCCATATGATTACAAGGTTGGTGATCAGGTTTATTTGTCCACCAAGTTTCTTCAGACTCCACAAAAGTCGAAGAAGTTGGGGCCTAAATATGTTGGCCCATTTCCTATTATCAAGATAATCAATCCTGTTTCTGTTCGGCTGCAGCTGCCTAAACACCTCAACCGGGTGTACCCTGTTTTTCATGTTAACCTCATAAAGCCTGTTTGCACTTCATCGTTACGTCCGCCTGTTCCTCCACCGCCCGCTCTGCTTTTGATTGACGGTGAACAACATTTCGAGGTTCGCGAAATTTTGGACTCTCGTAAACGACGGAACCATGTCCAGTACTTGGTGGCTTGAAAGCATTTTCCCCCCTGTCACGCCGAATGGGTGGATGGGTCCCATGTTCGGGCCCCTCAGTTACTCCGCAAGTTCTATTCTACTTATCCTGACAAGCCCTGATTTGGCCAGTTTCCTGACAAAAATTTTTTTTCTTCTCTCTTTTCTCTCTCTCTTCCTCTCCCCTTTTCCACTTTTTCATGTCTTGTTGTTTGTCTGTTTGTTTGTGCTTTCTCGTTTCTGCAGGTCTGACTACCTTTTTCTGGAGGAGGGCC
The DNA here is from genome assembly GCF_009769535.1 of Thamnophis elegans. NCBI lineage: Eukaryota > Metazoa > Chordata > Lepidosauria > Squamata > Natricidae > Thamnophis > Thamnophis elegans. The sequence continues at coordinate 34,706,987 of NC_045552.1, forward strand.
GGATGTCAGCCTCCGCTTTGCTACTGCTTCGGCTGCCATTGAAACGGGGAGGGGGGCTATGGTATTTGGGAGGGGAATCATTGTTGCGCTGGAGGAAGTTTCTAGACTCTGAACTGACCACCTTACTGCGCCTGTGGAGGAGGAGTGTTTCCCGCCAAGGCCAACGGTCCAGCATTCCATCCTGGTGATGCCTTTCGAAATTATCTCACACCTGACATTTGGGAGAAATATGATTGGACTGTGCATGGGATGCCAAAGGGAGGGGAATGAATTATACAATATAATATTCGCTTTTGCGCCTAATTAACCAGACTTAGCTTAGCTTTGCAACTGTTCATTTATAATTAGTAAAAGTACACTTGATTTCAACAAATGGAGTCCAGTGGTTTTCTTTCCTGATCATTGAATGAAGAAATGCTGACAATGCCCTTCAACTTTTCTGTGTAGCAGATAATTTGCTAGTATTACTGCTCCAAGTTTCCAGAATAGAAATAGCATCGATCATGCTGGTGGATGATTTTAGATAGAGTTTAGATAGGAAAGTGTACTCCCTTTTGGTCCAAATATACTTCTCACTTGCCCTCAATAATGATTGTTTGTAATGATTGTGATTGTTAATCAGTGTGGCCTCATTTGGAATACATAGCCCAGGGAATAAAAAGTGTGCACACTCAAAACCAGCAAATTTATATGCTGAAGCTGACCAGACTGAGGACGCTAGCCAGATGAATATCTGGTAGGCAGATTTCTTTTCCTATTTTCCTCCCCAAAAACTAAGGTGCGTCTTATACTCCGAAAAATATGGTATGTTGTTGTGTAGCATAATTTAAATTTGAATTCCGTCACTTCTAATTTACCGATAGTTCTCAACCTATGACCACAATTGAGCCCAAAATCTCTGTGGCTAAGTAAAACATTTGTTAAGTGAATTATGTCCCATTTTATGACCTTTCTTGCCACAGTTGAATCACTGCAGTTACCATATTTTTCAGAGTATAAGATGCACTGGAGTATAAGACGCACCAAGGTTTTGAAGAGGCAATTTTTTTAAAAAAAGTAGGTAGGTAGGTAGGTAGGTAGTGGGATAGAGAGGGAGAGAAAGAGAGAGAAATATAGTAGGTAGGCAGGGGGGGAGAGAATAGGTAGGTAGGTAGAGGGATAGAGAGAGAGAAATATGGAGAGAAATGTTAAATATTCATTAGTGGATTTGTGTATGCATTACATTCTAGCCTGGCCACAGTTACTTACTGATTGGCCGAGGTACTGAAGTCAGCGGTCACGCCCAGTCCTCGGCCAGTGATTGGTTGTTATAATTGTAAATACCTTGGCGCGCGTTTCTGGGGAGAATCGCTGTCGCCTTCCTTTTAATGTTGAATAAACCTGGACTGTTTTGTTAACCCTGGCTTTCACGTTCCTCTTCTGCCGAACCACAAAACTGGCGACGAAGGTGGGATTTTTTTTTTCTGAAGGAACTCTGGTCTCTTCTCTCTACTCCGAAGAGTCCTTCCCGCATCTAAGCCACGATGACTTCTGCCTTGCCTCCTTTTGCTCCCTACGGCTCGGGGGGAGAATCCTGGGAGGGATTCATGGAGCGTTTTGAGTGTTATCTCATTGCGTCTAAGAACCAGGTACAAACCGACGAGGAAAAATGCAGTTTCTTTCTCTCTTGTTGCGAACCCTCCATGTTCGCCTCCGCCCGAGCCTTGGCCGCTCCAAGGCCGGCGTACAAGTTAGGCTGGGACACTCTAATGACCAGGCTTAAAGGACATTACGCACCGACACCCTCGAAGATCGCCCGCCGCTTCGCTTTCCGTCGCCGGGTGCAGAGACCTAACGAGTCAATTAGCCAATTTCTAGAGTCCTTGCGGACTGCCCAATGTGACTTTACCAACTTAGAAGAAAACTTGGTGGAGCAGTTTGTCTGTGGTGTGCGGGATGTAAACTTGCGAAGCCGTATGTTCCGCCATCAAGACATTACCTTACTCCAGGCCGTGGAGACTGCCAGAGCAGTGGAGCTCTCGGAGCAGTCCACGGCCGATATCGAGCGGCTACAATTGGCTTCGCCTACCCACAACTCTGCTGGCCCCTCATCACAAACGTGCCTAGCCGATGACCTGCCACCCCCGGAGGATCCATCTGATGAAATTGTGGGGCAGCTTAGGACGCAGCCGAAGCGCAAACCTCAACCGCAGTCGGCTGCGCCTCCAACAGCTGGCGCTCCTTGCTGGGGTTGTGGCGGTCGCCATGCCCGTACAGCCTGCCCTTTCCGCAACGCAACGTGCCGCCGTTGCAATGGGTAGGGGCACATCGCTAGAGTTTGCCGAGCTTCGCTGCCTGCTCCATCTTTCCTGCAAACCGCTGTCCAACCCCAAGCGCAGCCGCGCCGTCAACCACCGCGGCCCGCTCGGCGGGTTGAAGACTGCTACACCATTTGCCAACCGCAAGCCTCTGACTGCTTTCTTCACCAAGCCTCCGCCGGAGCCCGGAAGATCGCTACCTCAGTCCAGCTGGAAGGTCAGCTTTGCCGGATGGAGGTGGACTCTGGCTCCTCTCGCTCTTTGCTGTCCTGGGCTCTTTTCTCCCGCCTCTGCCCCAGGGTTTCCCAAAGCCAGCTCTTGCCTGCTGAGACCACCTTAAGGGACTATCAGGGGCATTTCATCCCCACCTTGGGCTCTTTCCCCATTTCGGTCTCTTATGGCCCCTTTGTGGGAAAATTGCCCATCCTGGTAGTTAGGGATTCTCTCCCTGCCCTCTTAGGCCTGGATTGGTTCCCTGCCCTGGGTCTATCAATTGGGGGGGTGCACCGGGTTGTCTCTTCTTCCCTAGAAAGCGTCCTGTCCGATTTCGCGGAGGTTTTTGATGGCCAGTTAGGCTGTTATAAAGGCACCCCCATATCCCTTAGTCTCGACCCCCAGGTTGCTCCAATCAGGCTGAAGGCCCGCAGGGTGCCTTTTGCCTTAAGGGCCAAGGTTGATGCCGAGCTGGATAAGCTTCTGGCGCAAGGAGTCATCGAGCCCGTTGACCACTCCCCCTGGGAGACCCCTATCGTTCTCCCCGTCAAGCCGGACGGCTCGGTGAGGATCTGCGCCGACTACAAGTCGACGATCAACCTGGCCCTTCAGGCAAACCCCTATCCAGTCCCCATGGTGCAACACCTGCTCCATTCATTGGGCCAGGGTTGCACGTTCGCCAAACTGGATATGGCGCAGGCCTACCAACAGCTCCCAGTGGATGATGATGCGGCGGCTGCGCAGACCATTGTCACCCATCGTGGGGCTTTTCGTTGCCGCCGCCTTCAATTTGGCGTTTCTGTGGCCCCAGGGATCTTCCAGAGCCTCATGGAGCGTTTGCTCCACGGGCTTCCCGGCGTAGTACCGTATTTCGACGATGTCCTGATCACTGCTTCCAGCCGCTCAGAACTTGTCGAAGTACTAAGGAAGGTCCTCCTGCGTTTTAGGGCCGCGGGTCTCAAGTTGAAGCGCAGCAAATGTTCGTTTGCTGTCCCGAGGGTGGAATTCTTGGGCTTCTTGATTGACGCCCAGGGCATCCACCCCACGCCTTCTAAGGTTGCAGCCATCAGGAATGCCCCTGCACCCACCTCTAAGGTGGAGCTACAAGCGTTCCTGGGGCTACTTAACTTCTACGCGCCATTCATTCCGCATAAGTCGTCGCTAGTCGAGCCGCTGCATCGGTTGCTTGACCGATCCGCGGCCTGGCGCTGGGAGAGCCGCGAGGCGCAGGCGTTCGCGGCTGTCAAAGGGATGCTGACGTCATCGGCAGTCCTGGTTCAATATAATGATAGGATGCCTCTGCGCTAGCTTGTGACGCCTCTCCCTATGGTCTGGGGGCAGTCCTGAGCCATGTCCTCCCGAATGGCTCGGAGGCCCCGGTGGCCTTTTATTCCCGGACGCTCTCCTCGGCGGAGCGCAATTACAGCCAGATTGACAAGGAGGCTCTGGCTGCGGTGTCCGGGATTAAGAGGTTCCACGATTACCTCTACGGGCGGCACTTCACTCTTGTCACTGACCATAAGCCGCTCCTTGGGCTTTTGGCAGGTGACAAGCTGACCCCCTCCATTCTCTCCCCACGCATGACACGCTGGATGGAATTCCTTGCGGCATATTTTTATATGCTGCAATACCGTCCGGGCAAGCAACTTGGGCATGCGGATGCCCTTAGCCGCTGCCCACTGCCGGAGACCGACACTGCCCCTGTGCCAGCCCTCTCTGTTCTATCCATCGCGGCCTCCGGCCTACTCATTTCAGCAGTGGAGGTCGCGGCCTACACGAAGGCCTATCCTATCCTCTCCCAGGTCTCCTCCTGGGTCTTGAGGGGGTGGCCCACAGACAAAGTGGCGGAGGGTTTCCGGCCCTTTAAAGCTCGGCAAGCGGAGCTTTCCATCCACGGGGGGTGTCTCATTTGGGGGGATCAGGTAGTGATTCCTGCTGCGTTGCGGCCACGAGTTCTGCCTCTGCTCCACAAGGATCATCCAGGCATAGCGCGGATGAAGGCCTTAGCCCGCAGCTATGTCTGGTGGCCTTTGTTGGATTCAGAGATAGCGGCCTACGTGGGCCGCTGTGCTACATGTCAACTCTCTAGGCCCAATCCTCCGGCCGGGCCTGCTCGGGAGTGGGAGGTTCCGAGAGGCCCGTGGTCACGCCTCCATGTAGATTTTGCCGGTCCCTTCCACGGCCAGAATTTCTTAATTGTGGTGGACGCCTACTCTCGGTGGGTGGAACTGGTCCTGATGGCCTCCACCACGGCCGAGAGTACGGTCCGGGCCTTACACAGACTGTTCGCAACCCATGGGTTGCCGGACATACTTGTTTCAGATAATGGCCCGCAATTCACAGCCACCACGTTTCAGGAGTTCTTGGCCGAGCAGGGGATCCGGCACGCGCCCATAGCCCCGTACCACCCGGCCAGTAATGGCCGGGCGGAGCGGGCGGTCCGTTCGGCTAAGGAGGCGCTGGGCCGTATGGACAGGGGCGACTGGCAGTCGAGAGTGGCGGGTTACTTATTAAGCCAGCATTCCACCCCCTGCCCGACAACCAACAAAAGCCCCGCGGAGCTCTTGATGGGCCGGCGTTTGCGGACTTCCCTGGATAGACTCCATCCGCTCTATTCCGGAGACCAGCCATGCAACCTGGGGGTTCTCCCTTCCCGTTCCTTTAGACAGGGGGATCTGGTGTGGGCCCGCTCTTTCACTGGGGAGCCCAGGTGGGTTCCAGCTAAAGTGACCACGCTGACTGGCCCCTGTTCTTTCAGGGTCGGATTGGCTGATGGATCCGAGTGGAGACGCCACTTGGATCAGTTAAGGAGGCGCCTCCCAGCGGAGACAGGCAACCCGGACTTTTCTGGACGGGACAACGCCGTACGACCGGGGTTGCCGTGTGAGGCCTTCACACATCCAGGCCTCGCCTATCCACAGCCAGACACTGCTCAATCCGACGAATCGCGACAACGGGCTGTCTTCACACCAGGCCCGGCCTGTCTGGGCGCCCCCTGCCGGGAAGCGAATCTGTCGGCTCAAACCGCCATCGAAAAGTTGCCAGCTGATGCTCCTACCTCCCGAGACACTCCTCCAATGCTCTCCCCTACATCTGTGGACGCGCCATCCCGGCCCAGCCTACCTGCGTTGTTGAGCCCGCCTTCTGGGTCGTGCCGGGAAGGCGTCCCTCGGAGCTGCACTCCCTTTGGGGAGGAGCTACAACGAGCAGGTCCACCTCCGCCGACGACTGCTGTTGAATTGAGGAGATCTAGGCGGGTCCGGCACCGCCCCGCCTATCTTTGCGACTACGCATGCTCCACTCGGGAGCATGCACAGAACTGGGAGGAAGGGGTGTTAAATATTCATTAGTGGATTTGTGTATGCATTACATTCTAGCCTGGCCACAGTTACTTACTGATTGGCCGAGGTACTGAAGTCAGCGGTCACGCCCAGTCCTCGGCCAGTGATTGGTTGTTATAATTGTAAATACCTTGGCGCGCGTTTCCGGGGAGAATCGCTGTCGCCTTCCTTTTAATGTTGAATAAACCTGGACTGTTTTGTTAACCCTGGCTTTCGCGTTCCTCTTCTGCTGAACCACAAAGAGAAATACAGTAGATAGGTAGGGGGAGAGGGAGAGTAGGTAGGTACATGGGTAGATGGAGAGGGATAGAGAAACACAGTAAATAGGGGGAGAGAGAGAGAGAGAGAGAGTGAGTAGGTAGATAGGTAGATGTTTCCAGGCATATTTATCCATTTGCTGGAGAAGGAAATCGCTGACAATCTGCAGCACCTAAGACTGTTTCTGCTGGCACAGCACTTGATCAATCCAATTCTCATCAATCAGTTAAAGAGCTTTCCAAAAGGGGGAAAAAAGGTTTTTGCACTCTGCAAACCTCCCAAAACCTCCCCAAAACAGCCCTTTTTTTTTCCAAAAAAAAAGGCATGAATAGCCTGGGGGGGGGGGGGCTTGCAGAGTGTTCCTTAGGGATGAGGGGCCCCAAAAACAGGCCCATTTTTCATCAAAAAAATTGCATGCATAGCCTTATGGAGGCTTGTAGAGTGCTGCCGGGGGCTGGGGGGGCAAAAAACAGCTGGTTCTTTGCTCATTTCTGCCCTCCCCAACTCCCAGGAGCTCTCTGGAAGCCTCCATAAGGCTATGCACAGCCATTTTGGTGAAGGGACAGGGCTTCAGGAGGCAAAAATGCTGTATTCGGTGTATAAGACGCACTCAGATTTTCAGCCTCTTTTTTGAGGAAAGAGGTGCGTCTTATACTCTGAAAAATACGGTAAGTACTAATTTCTACTTACACGTTTGTGAAGTGAATCTGGATTCCCCATTGATTGCTTGACAGAAGGTCTCAAAAGGTGATCACATGACCTCAAGACCCTGCAACCATCATAATTATGAATCAGTGGCTATAGATCTGAATTTTGATCAGGTGACCACGGTGATGCTGCAGTGATCATAAGTGTGAAAAATGGCCATGACTTAATTTTTTTCATTGCTGCTGTAATTTTGAATGGTCAATAAATGAATTGTAGTGAGTCGAGGACTATGCAAATCTCCCAGGGACCTGGATTTTTCTGAGAGCTACACCAACAAGTAATACAAGCTGCCCACAGCCTCCATGTGCTTAGCTCTCTTTGTTCTAGAGTAGAAATGATCGGTTTCTGTTTCTGTGGCTTGGAAGGCAGACTTCGCTTTCGTTCATGCAATTCTAATGGGAAGGTTAGCTTGCCTTGCCGATCGGCTTCAGTAATAAACATTCAGAGCACATTACAGATGTCCTTAATAATCCTTAGATCTGCCCCAAACCTTGGCTTAACAACTCCCAGAATGTAAAACCATGATGGCCAATACATCTGGAAGGCATGGCTTATTATGCCCAGACTTCCAGATTTCTTATGGGGGGTAGTTCTGCTTCTGCACATCTGGCCCACAGTGGGAATGACAACATGCAGAAGTTGGAAGTTGTCACTCAAAACAGGGTGTTCTCGGATGGGAGGAGCCAACGTCGCAACAATACATTGTTTGGATTCGGCTGTCCGAATCTGCCGATGACACTTTTGCCCCTCGACGGTCCGGCAGGACCTAAACCGTCCCGAAGAGATGGTGACTGGGAAGACAAGACCTTGCTGGTCGCAGGGATATTGCAAAGCCCCTGATCGACCCAAGGGGAGTGCTTCCAACCGGTGGCAAACAGGCAGCCCCCCCCCCCCCGCTCGGCTGACATAGTTGGAGACAGCTCCAAGAAGAGAGAATGAAAGTGTTCCTACCTGGTGAGGGTGTTTTTTCTTTTCTTTTAGAAGATTGCCCTAAGAAACTCGTTTCTTAAGCTTAATTAGTCCATTAAGCAAGAACAAAGCAACGTACTTAATCCCCATTGGACTGCCTTAGAAAGTGTTTTGCTCTTGCTTGTAATATTTTGTGGATTGAGTGATTACAATGCTCCCGTATTTCTGCTTGAGGTAAAGGGATATCTTTTTTCCGTATTTTCCTTTACTACTTTAACTTTTTTTGTCTTAAATTAAAACTCTTTTTACTTCAATAAATTTCTTCTACTTGTTGCAATATTATATTGGAGATACTTAAGGAAAGAGATTTTAAAAGAATCGAATCTGCCACTTGAAAGCCCAAATTTGAAGCTTTTTTTCTTTTGCTACTGTAACAATGTTTTCTTTGTTCACTCTTATCTGACTATACTGACTGTGACTGCACAACAAAAGGATTTGGAATGTCTCTTTAACACCTAATAAAGACTCAAGGTCACAAATAGTGGTGTGTGGAAAATACTTTGACAAGAATTGGAAAAGGAAAGAAAAACTTTAGAACCCCATTTCTTTGAAAACCATAAAAGAACATTCATCTAAAATAAAAATAGATATATTCTTCAAAATCTGTGATAGGCTAGAGTGGCAGATTGTACCAAATTCCTCTTCTTGCTCTTTCCCTATATTATCCCTTATTCTAAAAAATGGAGCAATACTCAGATGAAGAAAACTTGTTAATTCAAAACATTTTGGCTGGACTTCAAAACATCTCAGAAGGATTTGAGAGATTCTACAAGAAATGGGGCAGACTATGGGATATTACAGAAAAAGATGATGAGGTTATAGCCCCAGAAATTAAGAAAGTGTATGGAAATACAGAAAACAAAGATAAGAACTTAGATGAACTTATAAATGGAGTAAACATGAGAGAAAGTGGAAAGAAGGGAAGCTGGAAAAGTGACTTTGGTAATTTGGTGTTCCACCCCAAACTTCAAGATGTAGGAGAAAAAGAAAGAGCGAAAAAGATGGAGGTAATAAGACAAATCCATTCAGAAACAAATGTGACAACTTCTGGGGGCTGAGCCCCCAGAAGCACATCACCAATACCTAGCACAAAGTCGCAGCCTCCGCTCTCCATGCCCCCTACTGGAGATTTGCTAATGAAAGAATTTTTCTTGAGGGAATTAAATGAGGCTCTCAACACTCAGACAATTAAAGTGGAAGACAAATTTAAAGATTTTAAAGAGGAGATAAAAGAGGAGATAAAAGAACTTAAAGAGGAGTTGTATGATAAAATTGATGCCAGGATTGCTAAAATTAGAGATGATATGCTGGGGCTTGTAACTGTACTGACAGAACATGTTTCCGGAATTGAAGATAATCTAGAGGATCTTAATGAAGCTAATATCAACTTGACATCGAAAACAGAGGTGGTGCAACAAAAAGTTGAAAATGCTGAAAAAGAAATTATGATACAGTACAGACAAATGGAACTGGCATTAAGACTAAGGGGGTTGCGTGAAGAAAAACAGGAAAACCTGAAACAGATTCTTTCAGAAGCTTTTGATAGTCTGGTGGGAAGACCAGGGGCTAAGTTTGATTGGCAAATCGATAAAGTTTATCGCGTTAACTCTTGGGTCACAAAGCAGAAGCAGCTCCCTCGAGACATTGTTATATATTTCACTACAAGAGAGCTCAGAAACACGATATTACAAGAGTCTTATAAAACTAAGCTCCAAATTGGGGGTCAAGACCTGACTGTTTTGAAAGAGATACCACCTCAAATGCTAAGAGCCAGGAGAGATTATGCTTTTTTAGTTGAAGAACTTAGAAACCGTCAGATACAGTACAGATGGGACGCACCATTCGGCATTATACTTACATTTGATAGGCAAAGATATCGTCTCAACTTCGTATGGAAAGCCCGAGATTTTTACTATAATATTTTGAAGGCTGGACATCCTGCACCATCTGGATCCAGAGAAAGATCACAAGAAGGACAAGACAGACAGCAAACCACACAACTACCAGATAAGATGGATCATCTCTCTCTCCTAGAAGTGCAAGGTGTTATGGAACAAAGACCTAGTCGTATGATTACTAGACGAATGGAGCAACAAGCTAAAAGGCAACAACCTCAACAATCACCTGCCATCGATCAAGGAGCTACAGCAACAAGTCCAGAAGCAGTGGGAGGAGCTAGGCCAAAGGTTAAACAGGCCATGCAGGAGGCTCTAAAAAAGCTTCAGGTAACCAAAGATGACAACTAAGATTTTAACATGGAATGTCAATGGATTGAATTCTCCACAGAAGAGAAAGAAAATATTTCACTATCTTAAACAGTTTAAGAATGACATAATTTGTTTCCAAAAAACTCATATTAAATCAACCAATCAAAAATATCTGATTAACCCAAGACTTGGTCAACATTTTGTAGCTTCTGCTGTGGAAAAGAAAAATGGTATAGTTGTATACTTAAGAAAAGATATGAAAGCTGAATTAATTGAAGCAGATCCCTATGGAAGATACATCGCATTAGATCTAATCCTAGAAGGGAAAAAGACATTGCTTTTGGGAATTTATGCTCCTAATCAACAGCAAGATGGATTCTATAGAAATCTTCATGCTAAATTAGTACAGTGGGATTATAGGTCTTGTATACTATTGGGTGACTGGAATGGCGTTATAGATACCAAGAGAGATAAGAAGATTTCTCGCCCAAATACTAAGATGCGAGCAAAGCTACCTAAATCCTTTTTTGACATGATGGATGACTTTGAACTGAGAGATATCTGGCGAGAAAGAAATGCAGAGGAATATGATTTTACCTTCTTTTCTGATAGGCATCAATCCTTTTCTAGGATTGATTTCATATTAATCACTAATGATTTGCTTTCTAGGGTGAAGAAGACAAAGATTGCGGCTAGGGTCCTTTCAGATCATAACCCAGTTTGGATGGAATTGGGAAGGGTGGTACACGCAAGAAGGTCTTGGAGATTGAATGAAAACTTATTTAGATATGAAAAGTATATCAATGATTGTAAAAAATTGCTAACCGAATATTTTGTTTTTAATATGAATAAGGGTACACCTATGGAATTCGTATGGGATGCAAGCAAAGCATATATGAGAGGAGTACTGATAAATATAAATAAAGCACATAGACATAAACAAGGGGTAAAACAAACAGAATTGGAAGAGGAAATTAAGAGGAAAGAGCTGGAGTTAACATTGAATCCAGGCGATACAAAGGTCAAGGAAGCAATTGCCATATTAAAATCTCAATTTGACATGTTGATTTCTGACCGGGTAGCCACCAGTTTGTTATACGCAAAACACAATACTTTCTGCAACGCAAATAAACCTGGCAGATGGTTAGTTTATCAGATTAGGAAAAAAAGAAAATCTCGAAATATATCTAAATTGACCTATAGAGGGAAGGAGGTGTTTCAACAGGATGAGATTCAAAAGGCATTTCGAGAATTTTTTACAGAGTTGTATAAGGGGGATAAAATTAATGGTTTAGATATAGACAAATATAAAGAGAAAATACCCTTAGTTAAAGAAGAGCACAGGCAAAAATTGAATCAACCAATAACCTCGGGGGAAAATTTACAGGTAATTAAGCAGTTAAAGTCAGGGAAGGCACCAGGCACGGATGGCTTGACAGCGGCTTACTATAAAAATTTACAGTTAGAAATGGTAGAACCTCTTAGAGAATTATTTAATAAGATTCAAACGGAAGGTAAGGTGCCTCCATCTTGGAAGACAGCTTTTATATCTTTGATACCCAAAGAATATCAAGATACTACTCAACCTAAAAACTATAGACCTATCTCATTACTTAATGTAGATTATAAAATTTTTACTAAAATATTAGCAAATAGGTTAATGCTGGTTATTCAACAATTGATACACACTGACCAAACAGGTTTTATACAAGGGATACAAATGAAAAGTAATGTTAGATTAGTTATTAATGCATTAGAATACTTGGGAAAGAATAATCAAATTCCTGCTGGATTCATATTTTTGGATGCTGAGAAAGCCTTTGATCGAGTTAATTGGTAATTTCTGTTGAAGATATTGCAAAAAATGCAGATAGGAGACAGTTTTTTACAGTCAATTAAAGCAATATACCAACAGCAAACAGCTCAAATCATAGTCAATGGAAGTTTAACAGACTCTTTTCAAATTGGAAAAGGTACAAGACAGGGCTGTCCTTTGTCCCCACTATTATCTATTATAATTTTGGAAGTATTGTTGAATAAAATACGGGGCTTGGATGGTCTAAAAGGAATTAAGATTAGGCAGCAAGAATACAGAGTGCGTGCTTTTGCGGATGATTTGGTCATAATATTGGAACAACCGCAGGAATCCAGTATGGTTTTAATGAATACGATTAATCAATATGGTCAAGTGTCTGGTTTTAAAATAAACTTAGGGAAAACAAAAATATTAGCTATAAATATGAATACTAAACAAAAGGAAGAATTAGGAGGAATGTTAGGATGTGAGGTAGTCAAAAAGGTCAAATATCTTGGAGTTAATATTTCAATCTCAAATGGGAAATTATATAAGTATAATTATGAACCACTCTGGCATAGCATACAGATAGAGATGAAAAAATGGGAGAAATTGCACTTATCTTTGCTGGAAAGAATAGCGGCAGTGAAAATGAATATCTTACCAAAATTTTTATTTCTTTTCCAAATGTTACCTATACTCAAAAAAGATGCGAATCTTTTAGAATGGCAGAAGGGTATCAATAAATTTGTATGGGAAAGAAATAAAAAATTTGGTAAGGAAAGAAGGAAAGAAGCCAAGAGTAAAGCTGAAAATAATGCAAGATGCAGGCGAGAGAGGAGGTTTGAAACTACCCAATCTAAAACTATATTACGATGCAGTGGTATTATCCGTAATTAGTGATTGGATCAATTTAACCAATGATAGGATATTGAATATTGGGGGATATGATCTGGTATATGATTGGCACGCTTACCTGTTATTCAACAAAAAACTGGACAAAAACTTTAAAAGTCATATTTTAAGAAATGCTTTACTGCGGGTCTGGAAAAAATATCAACATAAACTAAATGACAAGATACCCATGTGGGCAATTCCTAGACATGCAATTGAAAATATGAATATAGCACAAAACAGGATAGAACTACTTATAGACAGCTCCTCATTTTGGAAAGGGGGTCACTACAACTAAAATCCTTAGAGGTATTGAAAGAGGAAAAGGCAGTTCAAACATGGTTCCAGTACGGACAATTACAGGCCAGGTGGAAAATAGATCAAAAAAATGGTTTTATCCAAGTTGAGGATAATCTATTTAAACAAATAAGAGATGCATATAATGCATATAAAGAGGATATATAATGTATTAATACAGATGGATTCGGAAACAGAATTAGTTAAAGATTGTACGGTAAAGTGGGCTCAAAATATTGAAGAACCAATAATGTTGGATACATGGGAAAGAATCTGGGTAAGAAATGTGAAATTTACACAAGCTCAAAACCTGAGAGAAAATTTTTACAAGATGTTCTATAGATGGCATTTAGATCCTAAAAAGTTGGCTTCTATGTATCCGAATTTACAACCCAAATGTTGGAGATGTGGTTCTCTCGATGCTACATATTTCCATATATGGTGGACTTGCCAAAAGGTTAAGGCATTTTGGATAAAAATATGGTGGATTTTGCAAAATATTTTTAAAAGAAGGATAAAGTTTACTCCTGAGTTATTTTTGTTAGGTATAAGTACTGACTTTACAGCGGTAGAGATTAACTTGATTTTGCACTTAATAACAGCAGCAAGACTGTTGGTGGCGCAATACTGGAAGAAGGAAGACTTGCCTACAATTCAAGAATGGACATTGAAAGTCATAAATTTAGCCGAGATGGCTAAAATATCTCCATATCTTAAAGACCACTCAAATGAGAGATATAAACGAGACTGGAAAAAATGGATTGATTATATACAAAATAAATACGGGACTAAGAAATTCCAGATAGCCTATGCTTAAGACCAGGAATGATTTAAATTGTTTAAAGCTAGCTTAGCAAGAAGGAGCTAAGCTCAATGTAGAGATGTTATTAATTTCTTATTCTTTTCTTCTCAATATATTTTAGACTGTGTTTGTTAAAAATCTATACCGTGTACGGGTTCTGGGAAGTCGGGGGGGGAGGATGTGGGGGGGAGGGTGGAAGGAGGGACGGATAAAATAGAAACAAACGTGACAACTAAAGTTAAGCTTACATTGACTTCCGGGGGCGGAGCCTGTCGCCGAAGGGGGCTCAACGGAGCTCCTCTCAGAGATCTGGTCTGTATATCTAAATAAGATCAAAGATATCACCCCTTTTTGGCAAGAAAGGGGCAGGGAGAAGCCCAGTGGCTAGGGTCTATTCGTAGTTCACAGCCTTCTTCCTTTTTTTTGGCTGTGGACGGAGATTAGATCCAGCGTTATCTGAGCCCTTATCTCCAGCCAGTTCTTCTCAGCTGCCTTTTTTGCAGCCCTAGACAGGAGACTCCCCCCTCAGGACAAAGCAAAGTTGTTTGAAGTTATGATTAATACGAGTGGGTCCCACCCCTGAGAGGTTTTACTTTTATTACTATCTTAAACACCAGCCTCGTTTGTCCTAGAGGCTTCTTTGTTTAAACGCATTACAAAATGGCGATTTTTCTCCGTTGGTGACTGATAGGGGATGTACTTAGCCGGCTTTACCTTCCTGGAGACTATTCCTCATTAACTACCCAAAATCTACAAACAAAATTTTTTTTTGGAAATTGAGGGGAGCGAGAGCGCTGTTTATTTGTTTATCTCTTTACTCATGATGGCTCCCAGGTCAAAGCCGAAGCGTTTTTCTATGAATGTGCTTAAAGAATCTGTTACAAAATCGCTGCCCTTGTCTCCTACGCCCTCTACTGGAGATTTCTTAACACAGGAATTTTTTTTTTCAAATGCTTAATGACTTTAAACAGGAAATTAAAGAATTTGTATTGGAGTTATATGATAACTTAAAGACTAAGATTGCCCAAATGAAGGCGAATACGTTTGTAGCCGTGTCTGCTCTGACAGATTACACCGCTGAAATGGAGAATAAATTGGAAAGTTTGGAGGAGGCTAATTCTAATTTGACTACTAACATGCAAACATTACAACAAAAAATTAGAGATACTCAAGAACAGCTCGTTATGATAAATTTTAACAGGAAGGCATTTGCAATAAGAGTCAGAGGATTGCGTGAAAAGGAGCGAGAGAATTTGAAACAGACTTTTGTTGAGGCCTTCAGCCATGCGGTGGGAAGTCCAGGATTTAATTTTGATTGGCAGATTCGGAAAATCTATCGCCAGAATTCGTTGGTAGCAGAACAGCGACAGCTCCCGAGGGACATAATCATATATTTCTCCACAAAAGAATCCAGAAATGCGATCATACAAAAGTTTTACAATAATAGGTTGCGAGTTGATGGGCAGGATTTGATTGTCTTCAAAGAAATACCATCCCAGATGTTAAAAGCAAGAAGAGACTATACTTTTCTAACTGAAGAGCTTAGAAAACACCAGATTCAGTATAAATGGGAAGCACCAGCTGGCATCACGGTCACATTTGAGAATCAAAGATTTCGTCTCAATTCTGTTTCGGAAGCTCAAGATTTCTACTATAAGACTTTGAAGGCGGGACTTCCTGACTCACTCGGAAAAGAGGAAAGACAAGGCGGAGGGGAAGGCAAGCAGCAGACCACATGGCTGCAAGACGGAGGGTGTAGCTCTCCCCCTCCTGGAGAAGCAGAAGAGCGGAGATCGAGGATTTAGCTATGTCTTCAAAATATTTGTTTGGTTTAAGATACGGTAATCCTGTTTAGACCCAACAATTTGCAAGATATTCAGTCTCTAGACTACGATGTTTTCCTATTAGACATTTCAAAATATTTGTCAAAGTTGTGGATTGAATGGGGGTTTGCGATCTCTCTCCGGTTGAAAAAGCGGAATTGGATACTGGTGGTGTGATATTGGGACTGAATTACGTGGAGCGGATGTTGAACACATTTCACGGGACTTATATGTTTGAACTTTAACTTAAATTGTTCAGGACTTTAAAGTGAAGAGAGTGGAGATGGTAATTTTACTGAATTTTGGTTTGGGAGGAAGGGAGCCGGGTAACGCGGGGTAGGTGGAGGGGTAGCGAAAGCTTGATCAGATTACTTTGAGTTAAAAGGCAAACTGACTCTTGTGTAAATTATTATTCGAAAATAAGGTTAAGAAAGATTAGTTGGAGTGACTACAGGAAGTAGTGGTAAATATCAGAGAAGCAAGGGATGAGGGTAAAATTCATGCGGAATGATCTACGTTGTTTAAACTCTATTAGAAGGGAAAGCTTGGTGAGATTATCTCGAGACAGAATGTAAACTGATTCTTGGGTAAATTATTATTTGAATAGGTGGAATGATCCACGCTGTTTAAATCCTACTAGAAAGGAAAGTTTGGTGAGATTATTTTGAGCTAGATCGAAAACTGATGTCTGCATAAATTTGCATAAATTTTTATTTGAATATAAGGTTAAGGAAGATGAACTGGGGAGTCTACAGGAAGTTCGGGTAAATAACAAAGAAGCAAGAGACGAGGATAAAATATATATAGAATGATTTATACTGCTTAAACATTAATAAAGATGGGGGGCTGAGCTTAATACAAAGAGTTTTTTTTTCTTTTTTCTTTTTTTTTCTTTTCTTTTCCTTTTTATAATTTGTAATTTTTTTTGTATCAATTTTTTTCTTATATTACTTTTATTTTTAATTCATAGGATCACAAGATACTTTAGAAGGGGTTTGACAGAGGACAATGCCAGGTGTGGGCCCTGGGAAGTCGGGGGGACTAGGGAGGGGGACCTATGGGGGGTGGGTGGGTGGGTGGTAATATAGTTTCAATAAGAAGAAGAATGCACTTGTATACGGTTGTCTTTTCTTTTTCTTTCTTTCTTTATATTTTTTTCCTTGGTTTTTTTTTTCTTTCTCTTTTTATCATATTTTGTTTCCTATTTTCTATCTTTATAGTTCAATATTAATAAATAAGAGTTGAATAAAGGAATACACCAAGGGGAGAGGTAGAAGGAAAGAAGAGGGAGGAGCAAGGAGGGAGTGAGAGGGGAATGTAAGGAGGGTGTAAGAAGGAAGGTTTGAGGGGAAAGGGAAGTAGGAAAGGGGAGTGTTAGAGGGAGGAAAGGAAAGTTGGAGGGGGAAGATGGGGTGTATGGAGGTTGGAAGTGTCAGGTGGGGTTTTGTCTTATGCTGAATGATGATGAATCGTGTTTTCTTTTTTATTTTTTATTTTATTTTATTTCTTTTCTTATAGCAAATATCCAGTATATAAGTGATTGTAAAATTGAATGTGAAAATGAATAAAAAATATATCTGTTAAAGTTAAGCTTACATTAATAACAACTCAAGGGCAACAAAACTACATGAGAGATCATTTAAGCTTCAATGTGCGGAGAGAA
This sequence comes from Thamnophis elegans, assembly GCF_009769535.1. Taxonomy (NCBI): domain Eukaryota; kingdom Metazoa; phylum Chordata; class Lepidosauria; order Squamata; family Natricidae; genus Thamnophis; species Thamnophis elegans. The sequence goes on from NC_045552.1 coordinate 34,724,254, forward strand.
GTCTTAAACCCTGGAAAAGTTTTGGATATAGAATTGGCACAACTGGCGAGAGATGAAAGGCTATTTTGTTACTGGAAAGATACTGGTTAATAATGCCAATTGATGGGAAAAAGCTAATTAATTTTTGACTGATTATTAAGTAGAGATTATAGTACCTTTTAGACTGTTTTAAATTACCACTGAATGTTTACCCATTAACATAAATTTACTATGATACTAATAGAGAAATAACAACCCTAGTTAGGAATAATAACCAGACCATAGAAATACTAATATACATTCTGGGTGATTGTCAAGTAGAAATGTTAATATTTCTTAGATTGTCTTAGATGTCTAATGTTTATTTTCTTAGCCCGTAATTAACTAATTTGGGATTGAGGGAAAAGTCCTATGAATCTTAATTAATTATTATTTAAAGACAGTTATAAAGTTATAATATTGTGTGGGCCTGGAGAGGAGAGGTGAGATAATCAGTAAATAACCTTTAGTTAACTACAATAATAACAATGAAAAGTTAATGGACAATATTTAATGATACATACAGGTGTGTTACTGGGGGGGGGGGATGCTCAGATATCCTACTTAACCGAATTAATTTTAGAACATGTCATAAAGGTGTAATGGTATTGGAGATCTATTGAAATTGCAAATAAACGCCAGTAGGTCATTGTGTCTTCTAATATAAATGATTCTAGATAAAATCATGTTTCAACAATGGTAACCAAATGAGAATTATGGTACAGGGATAGTAAAATATATAACTTTTCTTTCTTGATTTAAAATGTACAACATGATTTGAATGAAGTATATGTAAGGACTTTGGAAGAAACGCACGGAATATATTTGTAACCAATCGATACGCTTTCAACAAGATGTAACAAAAGTTGATTTTTTTTTCTTATTTTTCTTTCTGTTTAACTAAAACAATAAAAAAGTTTCTAAAAAAAAACCAGGGTGCTCTCTTGTAGGCTACATTGTTTGGGCTAAAAGGAGACACAGAAGTGACTAATGTTGGACTGAAATTTGCATTATGAGTCACATCTGGATGGGAGTGAGAAGTACGAAGATGCCAAGGATTTATTTTGTGATGTGACAATCACAAATACCCATTTCACAAAGGCTAATAGAAGAGAGGTTTCCCCATCTACTCTTCTAGAACATAAAATAGGGCTGGACCTCAGAGGTCTTCTAGTCCAACCCCTGCTCAAGCAAGAAACAAATGGCTGTCCAATCTGTTCCTCAAAACCTCCAATGTTGGAGCAATCATAACTTCTGAAGGAAAACTGTTCCACTGACTTAATTGTTCTCACTGTCAGAAATGTTCTCCTTACTTTTAGGTTGGATCTCTCTTTAACAACCTTCCACCTATTATTTCTTGTCCTGCCCTCTGTGCTTTAATGACCCGAAGTCCTCTGCTGTCCTAATTTATTGTCATCTTTGGGGGTTTTACATATAAGCTTGGGCTGTCACTTGCCTTTTCTTTAAACATTTTTTTTGCAATGAGATCCAGAGGCATTTTCTCAAATCAAGTTGACTTTGTAGACAAAACATTTTGCAATGCATTCCCATATATTGAATCAAAGAAGATTGACAAGCACATTGGCTGCTATGCATATCATGCAGCAGTCTGCAGGACAGAAGATGTAACTTCCTGAGGTTGCTCTTACTCTTTGCACTACTTTTTAATGCAACACTTACGCCAGCCTCGGCTGATCTGAAAAATGCTAAGCAGAATCAGCCCTCATGAACACTTGAACAGGAAACCCACCAAAAATTTCAATCCTGTAAAATATCAGACCACTAGTTTGGTGTTTTGGTGAAGGCATCAAATCATAATCTGACTGATCATGAATTCTAATCCTGCCTAAGACATGAAGCCAACTGTGTGACCTTGACCACAGACTCTCAGCCCTAGGAAGACTCAAGCAAGGACAAATCTGTTCTGACCCAGGCTTCCTTAAAAGCATGAAGCAGAGTCTTGGTCCTGGCAAAGCCTCTTTTATTCCCACGACTGTGAATTCCTTTCATTCACAGTCAGCCAGGCTTGTCAAACAGTCTTTCAGAGAAATATTTATCAACATGAACCTTATCTCACTGGGAGAGCTGCCAGATAATTAGTTTTCAAACACAGGGCAAGGCAACACCTGGCACAGTGTCTCTTACAATAACAAACATAACTTTCCACTCTTGAAATGACCAACCAAACAAATTGTTTCCTGCAAAAGCCCCCTCCCTGTTTGCTCCTCTTTTGTTTCCTTGGGAGGGGCCAATCACCTCCAAGGTGTGGCTTTACTCCTAAGTCGACCCTACTTGTTGTTCTTGTCTTATGGCAGCTCTGTGCATGCACACACTGGGGACAGGCTCCAGCTGTTCCTCTGCCTCACTGCTGTCTAGCTCCCTCTCAGACTCTGAAGCAGAGCCCTCGTCTGAGCTTCCCTCAGTCCCCAGGACTGGCCCTTGTTCTTCCCCATCCTCCTCACTGTCCGACTATGCTGCCAGCTCTGCTGGCTGCTGGCGGGCCACAACAAAACCACTTCTGAAAGCTTACTAAGGATTGTCTAGGTGTCACCTTTGAAGGAACATTGAAATGAATGTCCAAAGTTCCACTACACAAACAGCTTGGGAGGGAATGAATGACATCTCTGGGTTTGTCCTGGAATTGTGTGAAATGATGGTGATAATAATTTCTTACTTGGCACTGTATTTTATAGCAGGAAACAAGGAACGGTTCTCTCCTCCGTTTCCCAAAGACGCTTAAACCTGTATCAAAGCTGCTCACTTCCTACTCTCCATCATGACATTTCTGACCAAAGGATGTGGGGGAGACATTACCCTCTCAAAAATTATATCTAATGTGGTTTTTTTCTTATGCGTTTTGAGTAGGCGAAGAAGCAAAAAAGAAACATTTTGGGGGTCTGATTTGAAAACGCTGACAAGTTAATGGAATGCAGGAGGTTTTCTAGTGGGTTATGATGAAGAGCTAAAAATACCAATCACTGGGCATCTATTTTTATGGATTCTATTCCCCAAAGCTCTGATAGCTGGCATGCACAATTACTCTAAATTAAAACTGGAGAACTCACTCCACTCATAGACACAAAAGATTAATCTGGGTGATTTTTTTAAACCTTTAATAACATGCTCTCCTTAAACTTCTGGGGCCTATGAAAAGAAAGAAAAGAGTGGAGTGGAGTACAATAGAGGGAAGTTGAGGGGAGAGGAAAGGAGAAGAAGAGAAGAGAAAAGAGAAGAGAAGATGTTTTTATTGGTCAAGTGTGATTGGACACAAGGAATTTGTCCGAGGTGCGTAAGTTCTCAATAAACATACAAGCAACAAAATGATAAATCATTAATCATAAAATACATTCATAAATCACAAGATACAACCAACAAAGTGAGTCATAAGATGCCAATAGGAGCAGGTAATGGGAAAGATGCGAAGGATAATAACAATACAGTCCAGCTACATGGTTAGACACCTTTAGGCCTGGAGAGTGTGGTGGGAGTTAGGCGTTCAGCAGAGTGATGGGGGGAGGGCTGTCTCTGTGCCTCGTTGTTTGGCATGCAATGCTCTAGAGCAGCATCCTGAGGGGAGGAGTTGAAATAGTTTATGCCCAGCAGGTGAGAGCTCTGTAGAAGTGAGAATGATGGATTTCTCCTCAGACACGGCCTCTGATAGCAGCAGTCCTGTTGCAGTTTTGCTTTACGGCAGAGCCAATGGCAATCCAAAACAGGATAGCCCAAATAAGGCAGCTTTCTTTTTTTTATATAAAATTTTTTATTAGTTTTATTACAGAAAAAACACAAAAAGAAAAACATCATCTTTCATTATATCTTGTAGAAAGCGTATCCATTGGTCACAAGTACATTTCGTGCGTTCTATCCACAATCACATATATTCCATTCAGTTTAAATTGTATATGTTAAAAATTTATATATTTTATTATCACCATACCACAATTTTCATTTAGTTAAGATTTCAAAAACACAGCCACCTGCTGGCATTTTTTCCCCCTTCCCCCAGTTCCAGTCAATCTGCCATATCTTTATATCTTTATAACATATTCTAAGAAAAAGAAAAAGTCAATTGGTAGGACATCTAACATTTCCTCTCTCTAACATATCTTTATTATTTTTATAGTTAACTAGGGGTTATTTACATTTTTCTCTCCTCTTCTCTCCACAGACGCAAAAAGCAACAATCTCTAAACAACAATCTATTAATATGTGTTAACAAAATGACCATTTAAAATCTAAGACAATCTAAAAAGAAAAAGAGAAATGTTGACATTTCTAGTTGATAATCACAAAGTATATGTTAACCTTCCCTTTTGTTTTTATAGTTAAAAGACATTAAAAAAAACAATTGTTTGCCATTTCTAATCCAAATTAAAATTTCTAGTTGATAATCTCCAAGATATGCATTAACATTCCCTTTTATTATTGTAATTAGAAAAAGACAGAGAAGAAAAAAAAGAACAACAGTTGTTTGCTATTTACGTCACATCACCTCTTATTCTAATCCAAATTATTTATAGCTTCATAGCAAGGCCTGAAACACAAATTTATAAGCTTTATCATTTCACCAAATCTCAGTTGCAATTTGCAGCCTGGTTATTTATCCTAATTAAGGTTATCCTTTCATTGTTAATATCATGGTATATTATATGTTAGTGAATAAACATTCAATGATAATCTATAAGAGTCTACAAAATACTAAAATCCCTACTTATTAATCATCAAAAATTAGCTAATTTTTATCATTAATTGGTATTATCAGCCAGTGTCTTTCCAGTAGCGAAATAATCCTTTCTCTCTCAACGGGAGTTGTGTCATTTCTCTTATTAGAATCTTTTCAGAGTTTAACACTTTTCTCCGCACTCTGTAGCTTAAAGGATCTCTCATGTAGTTTCGTTGCTCTTTAATTGTTATTAACGTAGGCTTAGCTTTGGTTATCAAACTTGTTTCTGGATATATTTGTCTTCTTAATTCCATCCTTTTCACTCTTTTTTTCCCCTCCTGCATCTTGAAGTTGAAAGAAAGGCTCCAAGTTGTCAAAAACACTTTTCCAGCTTCCCTTCTTTTCACTTTTGCTCGTATTTAGTCCATTGATGAATTCATCTGACATATTATCTTTATTTTCTATGTTTCCATTCTCTTCCTTGATCTCTGGGTCTCCAACCCCCTCATAGCACCCCATACACAGTCCCATTTCTTGTCAAATCTCTTAAATCCTTCTGTAATATTTTGAAGTCCAGCCAGGATGTTTTGGATTATTAAATTTTCTTCCTCTGAATATTGATCCATTTTTCAAAATGCAAAGGAATATAAAGAAAAAAAATAGGAAAAGGAATCTGCCACTCTAGCCTATCAAAATTTTAGGAGATGTGTCTGTATTTATTTTAAATCTTAAACACCAGTTCTTTCAAAGTTTTTAAAATAGGAGGGTTTTTATTCTTGCTTATCTTTTCCTTCTCTTGCCAAAATATTTACCAGAAGCACTAACAAAACAGATTTCGTGCTTTTGAGTCTTATCAGGTTTTATAAGTGAATTCCAAACCCTTCCATTGCAAGGTCAGTGAAACCAAATGAAGCAGGATACATTGTATCCAAAACAGAAACAAAGTTCAGACTTTGGCTTCCAGGTGGCAGATTCAATAATTAGTCAATTGTTATTTTTGGCTTTCCCTTAAATATCTTTCATATAGTTTTAACCAATAGAAGGAAAAATTTGTTGAAGTAAGAGAAGAAGTTTAATTTAGCCAACAAAAAAAAGTAGGGTAGTAAAAAGGAAAAAATAGAAAAAAAGATCAGTCCATAGACTACAAGCAGGGAGACAGGAAATGTTGCAATTACTTCAATCCACAAAACATTGTTACTAACTAGAGCAGAAAATCTTCTAGTAACAATCCAATAAGTGTCAAATTCGTCGCTTTATTCTTACTTTGAGGACTAGTTGTTATTACTTTTTTTAAGAAAAAAAGTTTCTCAACACGGATTTTCTGAAAGTAAAAAAAGAAAAAAAACCCTCACCAGATGGAACGCTTTCGCTTCGTCTCTTCCTTCAGGAGCCATCTCCGACTATGCCAGCCTGGGGGCTGCCTGTTTGTCCTCAGTTGGAAGCACTACCCTTGGGTCAGACAGGGACTTTGCAATGTCCCTGTGACCAGCAAGGCTTTGGCTTCCCTGTCACCGTCTCTTCGGGACGGTTTAGGTCCTACCGGACCGTCCAAAGACAAAAGTTTCATCGACAGACCCGGACTGTTGGGTCCGTGCCATGTGACATCGTGACGTTGGCTCCTCCCTCTCCATAAGGCAGCTTTCAGAGAGAGGTTCTTAGCAGTTGTTCTTCCTAGGTGGGCATGATGGGGGTCTCAGAACCTCTTAATGGGTCTGTTCCTGGTTGTTTCTGGACCTCGTGGTTCTTCTCTGGCACACTACAGGGATCATTTCCATGATGGTGGCTTTGAGATGCAAGCATTCACTATAGGTGCCCTGTCTTTTGTTACACATCCTGCTCAGCTATGATTAGATGGATTCCAGTCCCACCCACCTACATTTCTTCATTCTAACCTCCAAATAAGCACCTGGCTGTTAGGCTGTTAGGATGGTCACAAATGGTTGATTTAAGCAGCACCAAATGTTCCCTCTTAATCATTCTTTCTTTCCACCCTCTGTAAGTGGTTTTTTTCATGTTCAGGTTTTCATCTGTTTTTTGTGTAGCCATCCACTATCCCCCGTTTTTCCTTTCTTTGAGTTTTGTTTTGTTTTGTTTTTGTTTTGTAATTATGCATCAGTATCTCCTTTTTTTCTTTTACAAACTCTTACTCATGAGTTCCTTTCTTCATTATCTTAACTGTCATGGTATCCTACTGTTTTTCATTGCTCTGAGTTTAATAAAATTTTATTTCTTGAAATCCACGGTAGATAAGAATTCCAATGTTACCTTACTGTTTTTGTCTCAAATGTGTCAAGATTTCTACTAAGACTTCAAGTTGTGTGTGTGTGTGTGTGTGTGTGTGTGTGCGTGTGTGTGTAATCTGTTACTAGAACTTACTAGAAAGCTCATTTCATCTTCTCAACCCGGCCCCATTCCTATTTTTTTTAAAAAACATCATGCAATCACTTTTGAGTCAGACATAAAAAGAAGAGGAAAAAATAGCAAGAATTGTGAATGACAGTCATTAAAATCCCTGGAACTAAATATATTGCTGCAGCAAAAGAAAATAAGTTACACGTTTATGAAGTTTCCTAAAAGGATGAGTTGTCAAGAAGCAAGGCAGCCATAGAAGAATAGATAGGTTAAAGGATGGATGGATGGATGGATGGATGGATGGATGGATAGATGGATGATAGATAGATAGATTGATTGATGAGAGAGAGAGAGATTTGTTGTTGTTTGGTTGCTAAGTCATATCAACTCTTTGTGACCCCATAGACCACAGCCTGCCAGGGTCCCCTGTCCTCCACTATCTCTCAGAGTTTGCAAGATGGATGGATGGATGGATGGATGGATGGATGGATAGATAGATGAGGGACAGAGATATGTAGAATAGTTAGTCAATAGTCTGCCTATTGAAGAGTGTCCTGCAATTTTGTTTTTCTTTATTTTCTCCTTCTTTAGTTATTAAATCACACTATTTTATCTTTCGTATGTGGAGAAAAACTATGACATTCCATGTAATGTTCCTGGGCACTTATGACAGCATTCAAAGCAAAGTTGCGTCATGTTCCTACAAACTTCTAGAGGCTGCAGGATATTTTTATTGCTCTCTGAAGACAGCGGGAAGGTTAAAATAGCAGAACAATGTTTCTGTGTGGGATGACAATGCCCATTTGTGACAAGCTGCTATTCAAAGCTGACCTCTGGGCTTCATCACTAGCTGCTTCTCCCTCCTTTGACCCTTGAAAATCAGCTGCAGCATCTGCCTCTTTCAAAAGCGGCCCCATCATGACCTTCCTCTTTCTTCTTCTCAATCTGGAGCCTTCAAGTTCTGTTGTCCCTCCACTGTCAATTTTGGTTAAGCTAAAGAGGATAGGAATAGTAAAGCAACATATCCAATCATTAGGTAACAATGAGTAACATTTTGGGCACCATGATATAAAAAAGATATTGAGATTCTAGAAAAAGTGCAGAAGAGCAACAAAGATAATTAGGGAACTAGAGGCAAAAACCTACAAAGAACAGTTCAAGTTTTGTACAAAGAACAGTTGCAGGAATTAGGAATCTCTATTCTAACAAAGAGAATGAGTAGGAGTGACATCTTCCAATATTTTAGAAGCTGTTGCAAAGAAGATGGGGTCAACCTATTTTCCAAAGCAGGACAAACTATTCTCTGAAGGCAGGACAAGAAGCAATGGATGGAAACTAATCAAGGAGAGAACTAACCTAGTTCTCTGATAGCGAGAACAATTAACTAGTTGAATAGCTTGCCTCCAGAAGTTTTGAGTGCTCCATTGTTTGAGATTTTTAAGAAGAGATTGGACATCCATTTGTCTGATTTAACTGAAATGGTATAGGATCTACTGCAGGATCCTTTCCAACTCTGTTGTTCTGTTAACAAGCTGGAGAAGAGCCACTACAACCAGGGAATTCTCCCTTCAAACTCAACAGATTGATGGTGATGCAGAGCTCAAAGAAATATAAGAAATCATTGAAAAGTGCTTCGGAAAATATTAATATGTATTACGTGAAGTGTCTTTGGAAAAGAGACAGACATACAGTCAAAATATTAAAGTATAGAAAGCTGCACAAGTGAGTTTGGAGTAAGAGCGCCCAAAGTAGGGCCAAGAAGAGACTTGCTTTGCAACCCCCTGAAAACATGATTATTGTAAATCAGGGCAGTCCAACCTTGGCAACTTCAAGACTTGTGGACTTCAACTCCCAGAATTCTCCAGCCCCAACTACTTAACTGCTGTAAATCCATCTACTAGTAATGAGACTCTCCAAAACTTTTGACCCACTAATTCTATTTATCAACCATTCTTGGTATCAGGAAGATTGCTCCAAGTATTGGGAGTCAACAAAGGGGATCCAAAAAAGTCAAGATGGTGGTTGCGACTGTGAGTTTGAAGTTCCCCGATAAAGAGACATGATTTCAATCATGAAGTTATGGTTGGCATGTTGATTTTTTGAATACACGGGCATAGCCCTCTTGCAGAGGCTTCTGCTTGCAACTAAATGATAGTCCTCAAAACACACGCACACACACACAGACACACATTTTACACTTGATACCTCAAAAAGGCTCAGAAGGAATTTCTACTTGATCAGGACGGCCCTTAAAACTACCAGCTCCATCCCTTTCTCTCTTCCTCTACTTCTCTTTTTTGAGCCTCCATTTCTGAGTTGTCCAGGTTTAATGTTCAAAACGTTTGTTAGAGGGCAATGATAATTAGAAACTAAGGGAACAGTTTCCCTAGAGACTTATGAGGCAAGCTGTGGCTGAAGCAATCTCTGCTTATTGATTGACTGAGCAAGTGAAGGAGTAGGAGAATTTGCAATGCGGCATTTGCCTTGGGTCTCCTCAAAAAAGAGACTCATAATCTTCCATCCTTTGGGATGTCAGACAACTGCGAGAGGGAGGTCCGGTCCGCATGCAACATTGCGGATCTACTCATGACTGTTAGTGAGGGATCGTTGGGTTTTACCTTGGAAATTAGAAGCCAAGTTGAACCAATGCTGAGGCCAAGAGCTGTGATGCAGTCCCCACATTCTTCGCTCACACTTGTGTCAGCCCTGCCTCAGCTGCCACTTTTACGTAAAAACCCTCCTCAGATTCATTGGCTGCAAAAGTACCATTTGATTAGAAGTCAGGTGATTTGCAGTAAAGCAAAACCAGAACTGGAATTCGTCTGCCAATTCCCTGATTGAAAACCTTTTCCTCTAAGGCACTTCTCATTGCTGCCCCCCTCCCCCCTCCTCCAATACATCTCCAAGATGTTTTGAAACTCACAGAGGTCCTTGACTTACAACAGTTCATTTAGTGACCAAAGTTACAACATCACTCAAAAAAGTTGACCAATGGCCATTTTTCATACTTACAACCGTTGCAGCATCCCCATGGTCACATGATCAGAATTCAGATGCTTGGCAACTGCTTCATATTTATGACCGTCGCAGTGTCACAGGGTCATGTGATCCCCTTTTGTGACCTTCGGATAAGCAAAGTCAATGGGGAAGCCAGATTCACTTAACAATGATGTTACTAACTTAATAAATACAATGATTCACTTAACAACTGTGGCAAAAAAAGTTGTAAAATGGGGCAAAATCGCTTAACAAATGTTTCACTTAGCAATATAAATTTTGGGTTCAGTTGTGGTCATAAGTTGAGGACTACCTGTACATTTGCTGCAGTTTTAAGGACAATCTGAGTCACTAAGCACAATTATCTGTTTAACAGACACATATTTATTTTACTGAATAAGCCATCTGTGAAATTAGCATAATCATAAACCCCCAACTATTATCACCATCCACATAATATCCTCATAAAATACAATTGGATTTATGGCAATCATTTATTCCTAATAAATTCCTTTTCCAAGCACAATGGTGATTGTTAGAATTGTTGGCATTATTATAAAATACAATAGCAAAGATGTAAAAATGTTTCAGCACCATCAATGGAGAAAACGGTGAGGGTAAGGAAGATCATTTTTTGGCAGGCAGAGCATGAACCACAGGTAAGTGATGGACCATTTTTCTTATGCATGTCTATTGTGCAACTAGGGTCACCCAAAAAGTCCCCAAAAATCCAAATCACAGCTGTCTCCACCATCATTCATTCCACAGACACCAAGAGAGGTCCCTTGGAACATCTCCAGGAGAATAAATGAGGAAATGGGACTTGCAGGGATTAACTCAACAGTTAGTATGGTTAGTTAATATAGTTTATTTTATTTTTATTCCTATTTTAGTGTAATTGTTATGCTATTCTATGCTGGTTGATGAGTGAAATAAAATTAATTGATAATATGGTTTGGTATGGTTCTTCTTGATGTATGTAATGAAGACATCCTTGGTTAAATTAAAAATTATAATTCAGTGGCAAAGTTTTCAACAGGCTGCAGTGATTATTCATTTTTGTTTTCTTTTGCTGTGCATAGATATATAAAATAAAATGACACATGATCTCAAAAGTTATCAAGTTACCGGATGAACAAAACAGAAGAAGCCAAAGGGAAATACAGAAAAAAGGAAAAACCAAATGCCAAAGTCCATAATCAATTGTACCTAAAATCTGGGTCACTATTTGGAATTCTATACCCAATGCACCTCCAAACAGTCTTAATAATTAAAACGGGATGCACAAATTTAAAAAATATATTATCTGGATATTGTTCCTATACAGGATTTACAAAAGAGGCCTGTTAAAGCTTTGAAAAATTGTATGACAAAGGATAAAGAAAAAAAATGACAAGAAATCAAATTCTAGGACTTTATTTGAAGGGATTAAAGATCAAGATCATTAAAAGCAAAAGGAAGGTATATAGAGTTGATTTAGTTGATCAAATCAAAATAGATATGTTGTTATTTCTAGTAATCCTTCATGGATTTTTTCTGACTGAGGGTCTGAAATGATGAGGCTTCATGGATTTGTTTATAGATAAGAAATGGGACGTGGGCAGAGGAGACCAGGTTTTGTGTTTGAAGAGAAGCTGTTCACTTATTAAAATTGTTTATATTTGTTGTGATGAAGGAGGAAATCATGTCTTTATATATTTGTTTGCTATATTTTTACATTTCTATTTTTCTTACTATTTTTTTCTTTTCTGTACATTCTATTTTTCCTTTTTGTCCTTTTACTTTTTTTAGTTTGTATTAGTTCTTATCTTTGCAATTATAACTTTCAATAAAATTAGGGTAAAGGTAAACGTTCCCCTTGCACATATGTGTTAGTCATTCCTGACTCTAGGAGGTGGTGCTCATCTCAGTTTCAAAGTCGAAAAGCCAGAGCTGTCCAAAGATGTCTCTGTGGTCATGTAGCTGGCATGACTAAATGCTGAAGGTGCAGGGAACACTGTTACATTCCCACGAAAGATGGTCCCTATTTTTCTACTTCCACTTTTACATGCTTTTGAACTGTTGGGTTGGCAGAAGCTGGGACAAGTAATCCGAGCTCACTCTGTTACGTGGCACGAGGGATTCAAACCGCTGAACTGCTGACCTTTCTGATCAACAAGCTCAGTGTCTTAGCCACTGAGCTATCAAACAAAATAAAGCTTTCTGTTCCAAGTACAGATGGGAATATCCATCCTCTAGCTACTGTATTTTTCAGAGTATAAGACGCACCCTTTTCCCTCAAAAAAGTCTGAAAATCTGGGTGCGTCTTATACACTGAATACAGCATTTTTGGCCTCCCGAAACCCCACCCCCTTCGCAAAAGTAACTGTGCAGAGCCTTATGGAGATTTATAGATTGCTCCTGGGGGCTGGGGAGGGCAGAAATGAACGAAAAACAGCCTGTTTTTTGCCCCCCACCCAGCAGCACTCTATAAGATTCATAAAGGCTTTCCGTGCCCTTTTTTGACAAAAACAGGCCCATTTTCATGAAAAATGGGCTGGTTTTTGCTCGTTTTTGCCCCCCCTTAGCCCCCCAGGAGCACTCTACAAGCCTCCTAAGGACTATTCATGCCTTTTTTTTTTTTTTGAAAAAAAGCGGGCCCATTTTCATGAAAAGTGGGCCATTTTTGAGAGGTTTGCAGCATGCAAAAACCTTTTTAAAAAATTTTCCTCTTCAAAACCTTGCTGAGTCTTATACTCTGAAAAATACTTTGAATACTTCAAACATTCATGAAACATTTCACTGAATATCACTATAAATATCACATTGATTTCTCTTCTCCATCTAACTGGAAATCTTGAAAGAACCTTGTCTGGAATCTTGCCATCTTCTAAATTGAGGTCCATGAAAATTGGTGAAAAGGGCCTTCACATCACTCAGTGGAATATTATTTCACAACAACCTTCAGAAATTGTTGGTGCTCTATCACAGGAGGCTTTTAAGAAGAAACTGGACAGCTACTTGTCCAGAATACTAGGGGCTCCTGCTTGAGCAGGGGATGGGCCTAGAAAACCCCCAAGGTCCTTTCCAACTCTTTTATTCTGTTAAACATATGTAGGTTTTTGTGCTTGTTTTTTGTAAACTTAAAAACATTGCTAAGTCAATATAGAATGTTGGCTATTTGCAGATACTTTTTTTTACAGAACTGCTTTGCTACAGGTTCTGCACTTAGGCAGGAAAAACCAAATGCACAGGTACAGAACAGGCAGTATCTGGCTCAACAGTAGAAACTGTGAGAGAGCTCTAGGAGTCCTAATAGACAACCGCTTAAGCACCAGCCAGCCATGTGCTGCAGCTGCCAAAAGAGCCAATGCAGTCCTAGGCTGCATCCACAAAGTGATAGCATCAAGATCACACAGCTTTATACCACACTAATGGTGCCACACTTGCGATAGCGTACCCAAGTTTGGTCATTGCAATACAAGAAAGATGCTGTGATCCTAGAAAGTGTGCAGAAAAGAACAAAGATGTTTAGGGGGCTGGAGGCTAAAATGCATAAAGAATGGTTATGGGAACTGGATACGTCTAGTCTAATGAAGAGAAAGATGAAGGATGACATGATAGCAGTCTTCCAGTATCTGAGAGGTTGTCACAAAGAAGAGAGAGTCAATTTATTCTCCAAAGTATCTGAGGATAGGACAAGAACTTACTGTACAGGTGGAAGATCATCAGAGAGAGGCTCAACCTAGAAATAGGGAGGAATTTCTCAACAGTGAGAACAATTAATCAGTGGAATAGTTTGACTCCAGGGTTGTGGGTGTTTCATCACTGGAGGCTTTTAAGAAGAAACTGGACAGCCTCTTGGAATTGGAATTGATTTTATTTGGAATTGATTTATTTTATTTTATTTTATTTTATTTTCTTGCCTGAAATGGTATAAGGTCTCCTGCTTGAACAGAGGGTGGACTAGAAGACCTCCAAGGTCCCTTCCTGTCCGATGATTCTATATTTTTTTCACTAATTCTGTTGCCTCCACAGGAGTCAAGAGATGGAGAGCAAAAACATCCAATGCCTTTCTGGAGACCCCCCCAAAAGGCCAACTTTGAGCTGAATATCGTAGTTCAACTTCGCTTCCAACAGAATCGTGTCAGAGGAATCAGTGACTGAATAGAGGCGATTACTTGTTGCTATGGTAATCATCCATTGTGATCTCCTTGGAAATAAAGAGAGAGATTTTTTTTTTGCAGTGCCACGCATCTGGTTTCTCGTGATAAGGGGTAAATGCTTCCCAAAGTGGCTTGAACATCTGAGAGGGAAGCATAATGGGGTAAAATTAATTCACAGGGACTGTTTCAGCCCAATGCCCTCTTCGCTTTGCAAGTCCAGTAACAGAGCAGCCATGAATCAAATGCTGTTTGATTCGGTTTCACTTGCTCCGTATCTGAATGATGCTGTTGGTTTTGCCTTTGATTTTCTAAGCATCCTATTTAA